>NC_069700.1:36015004-36318034 GCF_023699985.2 Odocoileus virginianus | reverse complement strand
CCAGAAACCAAATTAACTGCCTTTTCCTTGGGAGATAAGCTGTTACTTGAGACTTCTCTTACACAGTTGGAGCTTAGCAGCATTGCTTCTCCTCCTGCTTTCAGTGAAGAAGTTCAGCTTCAAGATCACCTTAGGGATGATGGTGTGGTGACAGTTACTGCATTGTTTTACCTGAATTGTCCTTATGTTTAATTAGTATTGAAGAAAAGTTGAGATTTATAACATTTAAAGCAGTAGATCCTGGTTACTCATAAATATATACAACCCATCCTTTTTGAAAGGAAATTTGTGTGATTTTACAAACTGTGTGTCAGATTTATATGAATAGGTTTTGGTAGTGCCCTCTTTCACGCTGCTTTGGTATGTTTGTGATAATGAATCACTTTTCCTCGGCATTCCTTCTATCCTGTCATCTAAGGTGAACCTCTGTTAGGCTTTCCACATTGTCACAACTGGTGAATTCTGAGTAAGTTATGATTCTCTGCTTGTCAAATTAAACCTAATAGTTTCCTGGTGGCCATTGCACAACTGCTGGTAGTACTGACTTATCACTGGGGTCCTGGGGACATAGATGCTCCTCAAGTCCAGGGACAATAGTGACTGCTCTTCAAGCTCTCCCTGGCCAAGAAAATTTTGAACTTTCCACAGGCAAAGAAATCTTTTTCCCAAAGTAAGTGAGACACCATTTGATTCTCTTTTGCAGGGTTCAAACTTGCACTACATTATGCTGAAAAATCTGGACTAATAACTGAGACCAATGGACTGGATTTAGGAATGTTAAGGTCACTTTTATCTTCAATAAGAAGATTTGGACAAGAGCTCTAGTGTCATTACAAAAGATCCATGCCAAGTTTGTCATTTCCAGAGGAAAGTAACAATGAAGATGAGGGGAAACTTTTGGAGGAAATAGAATTGCAGCATTGCAACTGTCTCAGTTTATATAAGATGCTGTCATTCACTAAAATGGGCCTCTCCTGGATTCACATTTCCATTGAGATGAAGTGAAAAATTTGTTTTAATCTAAGGACCCTGTTCTCTTCAGAAATTGAATGTAAATTGTTGTGAAGTAATAGCTGATCTTGTGGGGTTTGGAATCACATTTAACTTGGTTGAGTGTGGAGAGTGTCACTCACCAGATTTTCATCCTGGCAAAAGTTGTTCTTCTCCACCATTTTACTCTGTCCATCTTTGGGTAATTCAGTCACTGAGATGATGTGAGAATTCAATAAAAAGATGATACAGAAAGCCAGCTCAAAAATTGCTCAATAGATTTCAGTCATTTTAAAAATACATTTATTTATTTGGCTGCATGGGGTCTCAGTTGTGGCAAGCAGGATCTTTAGTTATGGCATGTGACTTCTTAGTTGTGGCATGTGGGATCTAGTTCCCTCACAAGGGATCAAACCTGAGCCCCCTGCATTGGGAGCATGGAGTCTTAGCCACTGGGCCACAGGAAAGTACCAGTTCTAGTCATTTTTATGGAGCATGGTGAGTTTCCTGTCACTAGATACATTAAAGCACATAAAGATGGACTGTTTATCAGAATTGTGGTAGAAAAAGAATTAATGCAGAACTTTAGATAGACAGCTTTCCTTTAAAGTCCATTCTAAATCACAGATACTGCATATATTAATATAAGATGTAATTATTAACCTAAAAGTAGAATGATATATGTAAGTCATATGATTGCCTCAAAGGAGGTAATTCATAGTTTTTTTCATAGGGTTCTGTTTACTGAACACTCTACAATGTGTTCTGAGCAACATCTGCTTGTATCTGCTTCCAGTAAAGCAAGAGAAGGGGGCATGTCCCCAGTCGAAAGAGGAGATTCAAAAATGGGAACCAGGAGGAGGGGATTAATCACTTTTTCACATAAAATACTAATTATTCTAAAGCAGAGTTGCTGATTTGAGACCTATCTCTGAGCCCCTGCAGGATGGGATTAGGACCTGGACCCTGTTACACTGTTAGTAACACACTGCAAAGGTAGCTTCAAGACCCTTCGTTGCACACAGATCACTCGCTATAAGCAGCTTTCTCTTATGTGTATTCTGGAGGTGCCACTAAAGGCAGAGGCAGCGCTGGGAGATGATCCTGAAAAACTTAGGTGACCAGCAGAGCTGGCTCACGATAGGGCCCCAATTAAAATGCTACAACTACAAACGGATCAAAATTTTAAAGCACGAAATTAAAACAATCCTCCTAAGGATTCAAAAGAGGAACTCCATACTGAATATCTGACCAGCAACTGATGATGCTAATGCGGATGAATCTGATTGGCTCGCCCAAACTGAGCCGACCCAATCCAGGAACAGAGCAATGAGTTCCTAGGTTGGTAATATTTGAGATGTGGGTGGAGAGGGATCCTAGTCCTCGCTGAGATTTTTCTGCTCCCCTGCACTTTGCCTTCTTCTCTTCTCCTGCATGGTGTGCCTTTGGTTCCCCCCAGGCTCCTGGACAGTAATTCTGCCAGTGATACTGATGGTGCTGAGCCCGCTCATGGCCTGGGCTGGAAGTAACCGAAGTAAGTGCACACCTTGGGTGGTGAGCTGCTGTGGATGGAGGCGGAGGGAGGGAGTTAGCTTCACCTCTGTGTCCAGGCCACATCCCTCAAAAATCAGCATCTTCTCCAGTGACTGCTTATCTTTATCATGAGCGCTTGCATGCAGGCTCAGTCACTTCCGTCGTGTCTGTCTCTTTGCAACCCCATGGGCTGTAGCCTGCCAGGCTCCTCTATCCGTGGAATTCTCCAGGCAAGAGTACTGGAGTGGGTTGCCATGCCCTCCTCCAGGGGATCTTCCCAACCCAGGGATCAAACTCACGTCTCCTACATCTCCTGCATCGCAGGCAGACTCTTTACCCACTGAGCCACGTGGGAAGCCTTATCTTTATCATATGAATCCTTCCACAAACAAAAGGAGCCTGGATACTTGCCCTCTTTAGGAGATCTGCCCAAGGAGCCTTCATATATACGCATATAGTCTATTTCTTCTCAACTCTCTTCTAATAAAACCTCTTCAGTCTCACATCCTATTCCCTCAGGGTTTTGAGAGGATTTAGAAATAATTTCAAAAATAATTCAAAATGATTAATAATGATTATAAATAATTTCAAAATAATTCCCATTTGTTATTCCATTTATTCTATTGAGTTATACCAGAAAATGGGAACAATCCTCTGAAAACTTTAAGGGGATTCAAAAGGAATTAGAAAGACCTCTCCTGTAAGACCCTTCTTGTGTCCTGCATGGGATCTGTGAGCTGCTTCCACTCCCCAGTATGTGAGGATGGACCAAGTGGCCTCCCCGCTGTCTCCTCTTTTTTTCAATTGAAGTATCTTTGATTTACAATATTGTGTCAGCAACTCAGCTATACATACATATATATGATACGTATATACTGGGCTCCCCGGCGGCTCAGACAATAAAGAATCTGCCTGCATTGCAGGAGATCTTGCTTCGATCCCTAGGTCGGAAAGATCCCTTGGAGAAGGGAATAGCGACCCACTCCAATATTCCTGCTTAGAGAATTCCATGGACAGAGAAGCCTGGCAGGCTTCAGTCCATGGGGTTTCAAAGAGTTGGACACAACTGAGCAACTAACACTTCCACTTTTTCAGAGTTGATTTACAATATTGAGTTGGTTTCAGGTATACATCACAGCAATTCAGTTACATATATATGTGTGTGTGTGTGTGTGTGTGTATAATATACATACATAGTATATATATATTCTTTTTCAGATTCTTTTCCCCTTTAGATCATTACAAAATATTAAGCAGCATCCTCTGTGCTATGCAGTAGGTCCTTGTTGGTTATCTATTGTCTCCCTTTCTTTCTCCCTAAACCCCGTGGTTTATAAGGCCCGTGTCCCTGGACTGGAGGTTCTCTGGCACAAGTTGGAGTTAGTTTTCCCTCATTTCTCCTGCGGTGTAAAGCACTCTGAAACTAGAGTGGGGATCCTCAGTACTCGGAATGACCCTGTAGTTAAGGAGCATCTAAGGGGCATTCTGTGACTCCGTAAAGAACTCAGGAAGAACTGAAAACCTGGCACAGGTCAGTGCTTATTGTGACTATTTTGAACCTATCCTCTCAGTTTCTGTTACATCTCCTCTTGATCTGGCCTGAACCCACAAGAAAAGATTCAACTAGTATAGAATGCATGTGTGCATGTTCAGTCACTCAGCCGTGTCTGACTCTGCAATCCTATGGACCGTAGCCCACTAGGCTCCTCTGTCCAAGGGATTCTCCAGGCAAGAATACTAGAGTGGATTGCCATGCCCTCCTGCAGGGGATCTTCCCAATCTAGGGGTCAAACCTGCATCTCTTATGTGTCCTGCATTGGCAGGTGGGTTCTTTACCACTAATGCCACCTGGGAATCTCAGGATAGAATAGACCGTATTAAATTAGGTGGCTCAGAGGTTAAAGCGTCTGCCTGCAATGCAAGAGACCCGGGTTCTATCCCTGGGTCGGGAAGATGCCCTGGAGAAGGAAATGGCAACCCATTCCAGTATTCTTGCCTGGAGAATCCCATGGTTGGAGGAGCCTGGTAGGCTACAGTTCATGGGGTCACAAAGAGTCGGACACGACTGAGCAACTTCACTTTCTTTCACTTTCACTTTCTTTATAAACCCCAAATAGTCAAATACCAGCCATTTCATATGGTTCAAACCATATACCCTGAGCAGGATGCTGAGAGTGTCAAGGCTGTTTCCATCCCACGGGGCTGAGAGCCAATAAGGAAGTCAAGGGAACTCATTACCTCTTGGAGTCTTGAGCCCAATTTTCATATGTTCATTCATCATGCCAACAGTTTTCTATAATCAGCCATCTTTGATTACCTCTCCCTCCATTTCTCTGTATTCTTTCCCCAATCATGTCACCACCATTACTGAAAATTCCCAAAGTTTGCACAAACCTTTAGCACTATAACAGACACACTGGATGAGATGAAACTTCATGAAGTGTTCCCTGTCTCTTAAAATCACCTGTGAATGTTTCTTTACAGTAGAAAGAAGAGAAAGAGGAAGTTAGTCTGAATTTCTCAGAGGATATAGAAGAGACATAAGATATAGAGACTTCCCCAGTGGCCCAGTGGTTAAGACTCCACCTTCCACTGCAGGGGGCACAGGTTTGACTCTGGCTGGGGAAACTAAGGTGTCATGATTACAAAACTGTGTTGGCGTGGGAGCCCCTTCCTGCTTTCCAGAAGCCCCACAAAGATTAATTCCCAAAACCATAAATGACAAGTACTTTTTTGAGCAACTATTATGTACTAGACTCAGTGAATTCTATTAGAATAATATAGAAAAGTCCACTAAGATCATGGAAGTTACCTAATGATGAGAAAGAAAGACAACAACCCAATAAACATGGAACGAAGAAAAACATTTGAAACAGTAGTAAATGCTGTGTGTGTGTGTATATATATATATATATATATATATATATATATATATATATTATATGTGATGAGTGAGTGTGGGTGTGTCTGACTCTTTGCCACACTATGGACTGTAGCCAACCAGGCTCCTCTGTCCCTGGGGTTCTCCAGGCAAGAATACTGGAGTGGGTTGCCATTCCCTTCTCCAGGGGATCTTCTAGACCCAGGGATGAAATGCAGGTCTGCTGCATTGCAGGCGTATTCTTTACTGTCTGAGCCATATATATATATATATATATATATATATATATATAGAGAGAGAGAGAGAGAGAGAGAGAGAGTATCCATCTGACTTCAGTGCAAGTGTCTAGGGAGCTTTCCCTGAGAAAGTGACATCCAATAAATGATGAGAAGAAAACAATCATGAGAAATATCTAAAGGACAAATACTCCAGGAACCAAGGGAAAGACAGAAATATGGGAGGATGTTTGCTATGTTTAAGGGGCAGAAAGAAGGTTTGAGCAGCTGAAACAGATAAAGCAGGTGGGGGAATGGAATAAGATGACGTTGGAGAGAAAGTCAGGAGCCAAATCATGTTAGGCCCCAATGGCCATGATGAGAAATTTGACTTTTATTTACAGAGATACTGTAGGGAAGCTACTAAGGGAAGTTACAAACTGAGTCCATTTGTATATTTTTTAATATTTATTTACTTATTTGGCTGCGCTGGATCTTAATTGTGGCATGCGGGATCTTCGATCTTTGTAGCGGCATGCAGATCTGTAGTTGCAGCATGCGCGATCTTTTTTTTAGTGGCAGCATGTGGGATTTTAGTTGCAGCACATGGGATCTAGCTCGCTAATCAAGGAGTGAATGCTGGCCCTGTGCATGGGAAGCTCAGAGTCTTAGCCACTGAACCACTGCCCTATATATATATATATTTTTTTTTTTAATAATTCTAGCTACCACATGGAGATTAGATTGCAGGGGTTCATGCATCCCAATGTTGCATCCCAAAGGACATGCATCCCAGTGTTCATTCACTGCAGCATTATTTACAATACCCAAAATGTGGAAGCAACTTAAGTGTCCATTGACAGATGAATGGATAAAAATGTGGTACATATACAATGGAATATTACTGTTATAAAAAAGAATGAAATTCTGCCATTTGCAACAATATGGATGGACCTAGAGAGTATTAAGATTAGTGGAAGAAGTCAGATAGAAAAAGTCAAATGCTCTGTTGTCACTTATAAGTGGAATCCAAAACATAAAACAAACAAATGTATATGACAGAACAGAAACAGACTCACAAAGTGTGAACTAGTGGCTACCAGTGGGAAACCGGAAGGCAGGAAGAGCCAGGCAAGGGTATGGTATTAAGAGATACAAAGTATTATGTATAAAATAAATAAGCAACAAAGACATATAGTACAGCACAGGGAAATATAGCCATTATCTTGTAATAACTTTAAATGGAGTATAATCTATAACAGTATTGAATCACTGTGTTGTACACCTGGAACTAATATAATATTGTAAATCAATGATACTGCAATTTAAGAAAAGACCCAAAAAATTTTAAATATATACACTCATATGGTATGTATGTGTATATTTGTATCTCTGTATCTTTATATGCAGTGAAGCTACAGAGCCATGTGTAACCAATAAGAGCTCTGAGACCCAGCTGACCCTTTCCCTCAGCAGGTCAGAATTGCCAAATGAATCGTGGCACCAAATTTTTGGAAAATCTGGCTTTTTGAGCTGTCCAGACTTGGAAAAGGAATGGGGGACCTGTCCTCGGGTTACAGTTTTAATCTCCTACAACTCATCAATAGTTTGCATTACATTTAGCATAAAGTCAAAATCCTAATATTACCTACAAGTGCCTGGTTCCATGTAATTTGTGCAGTCTCATCTTTTAGCCTCCTTTCTCTCACTTTTTTGTGCTTCAGTGAACTGTCTTCTTGAGGAAGTTCATCAGTTCTTTCAGCTTTTCCACACTTCTTCTTTTCCACTTTTCCACTTAAAATGTGTCTCTCTTTTTCCTGTAAACACACACAGTCTTCCTTGAGCTCTCAGCCACTTCCCCTTACACCTCACACCTTACGTGTTTTCAGAGACCTGCCTCCAACGCCCGAACCTAACTTAGGTCCTCCTAGCATTCGTAGAGCCCCACCCTGTTATCCTGACATTCCTCGTTCCCCTACAAATGGCTGTGCATTTGGTTTCTGTCCATTCCTCTCACTAAATCTCAAGCTGCCGGTGCCCGTTCTCCCCTTCCTGGAATCTCAGGGGCAGCGAGGGTTTGCCGGTGGACGTCCTGACCAAGCACTTAGGCAGAGATCGTGGGGGGCTCAGCGGTGGTGTCTCTGCGGTGGAGGGTCCCAGGAGGAGGCGGTGGTGGGACCCCGGATAGGCCGCACGTGGCGACTCCAGGAGAGCCGGGTAGCCAAGAGGAGCCCGATCGGTTCAGGGCAGAGCTCGTGTTCCCTGCGCGGCTGGCGGGGGACGCGGACCCGGGCTCCGCGGGCCGGGGAGCCGCTGGGGGCCGTCGCTGCCCCGCGGCCCGGGCGCCCGTGACCAGGGCGCTCCCGCCCCGCAGCACTCTTCATGGTGCAGGGCAAGTCCGAGTGTCACTTCGCCAACGGCACGCGGCACGTGCGCTTCCTGGACAGGTACATCTACAACCGCGAGGAGCAGGTGCGCTTCGACAGCCTCGTGGGCGAATACCGTGCGCGGACCGAGATGGGGCGGCCGGCGGCCGAGCGCTGGAACCGCTGGCCCCACGCCCTGCAGCGGGCCCGCGCCGCCGTGCGCACCTTCTGCGCCAGCAACTACCGGTTCTTTGCGAGCCTCACGGTGCAGAGGAGAGGTGAGCCGGGGGCGGGGCAGAGGGCGGTGCAGGGGAGGGGAGTGCGGGAGAGACCGAGACAGAGAGAGACACAGAGAGACAGAGACACAGAGAGATGGGGAGACAGAAACGGAGACAGAGATGGAGAGACAGAGAGACACAGAGACAGAGGCAGAGAGAGATGGGGAGACAGAAACGGAGACAGAGATGGAGCGACACAGAGACACAGAGACAGAGGCAGAGAGAGATGGGGAGTCAGAGATAGAGAGACACAGAGACAGAGACAGAGAGAGATGGGGAGACAGAGATGGAGAGACACAGAGACAGAAACAGAGAGAGATGGGGAGACAGAGACGGAGACAGAGATGGAGAGACACAGAGACAGAGACAGAGAGAGACAGAGATGGAGAGACAGAGAGACAGACACAGGGACACAGAGAGACACAGAGACAGAGAGAGACACAGAGATGGAGAGGCAGAGACACAGAGAGAGAGACAGAGATGGAGAGACACAGAGAGACAGAGACACAGAGGGAGAGACAGACAGAGACAGAGACACAGAGAGAGAGACACAGACAGAGATGGAGAGACAGAGAGAGAGAGACAGACACAGAGACACACACAGAGAGAGACAGAGACAGAGAGAGAGATAGGGAGACAGAGAGACAGAGATGGAGAGACAGAGACACAGAGAGACAGAGAGAGAGACAGACACAGAGACACAGAGACACGGACAGAGAGACAGAGACAGAGAGACAGAGAGAGAGAGAGACACAGGCAGAGACACAGACAGCGGGACAGAGAGACAGAGAGAGACAGAGCTAGGCTGAGTCCAGTGGGTGAGTAGGATGGTGGGGGACAGTGCTGGCTACGGGGTCCCCGTGTGAGAGCCTGCTGTCAGAAAGCTGGTGTGTGATTTTGTCAGTGTGCGGTGGGGGGGAGAGGGTGTGTGGTGGGGGAGCGGACCGGGGTCTGAGAGGGGGAGAGGGGCGAGGTGGGGAGACATACGGGGGACAGGGGTCTGGGCCTCCTCCCACCCAGGGAGGGCTGGGGGAGGGGGGAGGGAAAGGCTGGCTGAAGTGGGGGCAGATTCGGGAAGGGGCCTCAAGGTGTCCGTGGTTTGGGGGGGAGCTGAGGAATGTAAAAGGACTGGGAGACTGTGAGAAGAGCCCCAGTCTGCTCTGGGCACACCCCCTCACTCTGAACCCTCCGGATTAAGTGTGCTGGTGTCTGTATGCAGGCGCGTTGGGTTGAGAGTAAATTAGTGGGGGCACTAATTTCTAGGGGTGCAGTGGACAGGAACCTCCCACACCCCTCTGACCTTTCTGAAGCTGCTTTTAATTCTAAATTTCCGACTACTTTTTTGCTTTCTTGGTATGTACAAGTTTACATATTTGAAATGATTGTGAAGCCAACTTTTGGATATAATTTTGTTACTTAATATTAACATACTAATATTACCATGTTTATAATGCTAATAGTACTTAGGTAGTTACATATTAACCCTTTGTATGGTTGTAAACAATTTACCTGGCATTCCCCATTGTAAATTTTATTTTCCATATTGCCACTTAGTTGGAAATTTATATCTTATTGTTTTTAACTTATATTTCTTTTATTTCTAAAGTTCTGTTTTTGCCAGTTATACTTTTTTTGCCAGTTATAATGACTGTTCCAAACACTATCTATTAATCTGTTATTGCTGGGGTCCATGTGTTTTTCTCAGTAATTTTATGGCTTCTCTGTGCTCTAAGATTATTAACATTTTTAGTCAACATTTTCTCCAGTTTGTGGTTTCTGTTAGAGTCTGTTTAATATTTTCCATGTTAAGAGTTTAATAGTTTTTATTTACTGAAATAGAAACAGCAAAATTGTGACTAATGGTTTACCATTGATCTTAAATCTACTGTTTTGTGATTCTGTACAAATGTGTTCCCCCACTTCTCCTTTCTTTTAAAATAATTCTTTTACCTAGGGCCTGATAGTGTTAGAGGTTGTTTCAGATGTTGAGTCCCAGGCCGTACTCCGATCACAAATGTCAGTTTAGAAGGAGAGAGAATTCCAAAATGATAGCAATTCCAAACATTGTAGTTGTTCAGTCACTCAGTCCTGTCTGAGTCTTTGCGACCCTATGGACTGCTGCACACCAGGCTTCTCTGTCCTTCACTGTCGCCCAGCATTTGCTCAAACTCATGTCTATTGAGTCAGTGATGCTGTCCAACCATCTCATCTTCTGTCACCCTCTTCTCCTCCTGCCTTTAGTCTCCCAGCATCAGCATCTTTTCCAACAAGCCAACTGTTCATATCAGGTGGCCAAAGTATTGGAGCTTCAGCTTCGGCATTAGTCCTTCCCATGAGAATTCAGGGTTAATTTCTTTTAGGATGGACTGGTTTGATCTCCTTGCTGTCCAAAGGACTCTCAAAAGCCTTTTTTAGCACCACAGTTCGGACTGTTCCTCCGCTCTTCCCCAGTAGCATAGTGGACACCTTTTGACCTGGGGGGGGTCATCTTTCAGTGTCATTCTTTCTGCCTTTTCATACTGTTCATGGGGTTCTCAAGGCAAGAATGCTGAAGTGGTTTGCCATTCCCTTCTCCAGTGGACCACGTTTTGTCAGGACTCCACCATGGCCCGTCTGTCTTGGGTGGCCTTGCACGGCATGGCTCACGGTTTCATTGACTTACACAAGCTGAGATGCATGTGATCATTTTGGTTAGTTTTCTGTGTTTATAGTTTTCATTCTGTCTGAGCTCTGATGCATGATGGTAAGAGGCTTGTGCAAGCTCCCTGATGGGAGAGACTGGCTGTGGGAAAAACTGGGTCTTACTCTGATGGATGGGGTCATGCTCAGTAAATCTTTAATCCAGTTTTCCGCTAATGGCTGGGGCTGTGCTCACTCCCAGAGGCAGCCCAGTCCTGGAGTCTGCAGTCTCTGTGCTAGGGCTGTTGACTCTAAGGATAGGGCTGACGGCGGCCTCCTCCAAGTGGACATAAGCCACACACCACACCTCCCAGGACTGCTGCTGCCAGAGCCCCTGTCCCCGTGGGAGGCCACTGCTGAGCTGTGCCTCTGCCGGAGACCCTCAAACACTCACAGGCAGGGCTGGCTTAGTCTCTTGTGGGGCCACTGCTCCTTTCCCTGGGTCCTGGCGTGGACAAGTCTTGTTTGTACCCTCCAAGAGTCTCCGATTGAGCCCCTCCTACCATCTTGTTGTGGCTTCTCCTTTGTCCTTGGATGTGGGGTATCTTTTCTTTGGTGGGTTCCAACAGCCTTCTGTTGATAGTTGTTCAGCTGCTAGTTGCACTTTTGGTGTTCTCCCAGGAAAAGATGAGCACGTGTCCTTCTACTCTGCCATTTATATAATGTCAGACAGTTGTAATCAGGTCAGACTACTATAATAAAATACCATAAACTGTTTTTATGTTAAAAACAACATTAATTTATTTCTCACAGCTTTAGAGACTAAGTCCAAAATCAAGGCACTGGCAGATTCAGTGTCTGGTGAGATCTTTTTTTAAAAAAATAAAAAAAGGAGACAAAAGGAGAGATTCATCAGCTGAGGATAAGGCTGTAACAACTTTTGAAATGATGAGCTCTCCTTGTTGCTTCTCCTATGCAGGACTCATGTTTTCCTGAGGCATCCCTCGTGGAGAACGGCCTCTGTGGTCTGTCTCTGCTGCTCAGGGGAAGAGCAGTCCCATGCTCTTCTCAGGCGTGCGTCCACGGAGGCAGCTCTGCATCTCTACCAGCCCCACTGCTGTCCTCACATCTATCCTTAAGCTTTGAATCATATTTTCTTTCATAGTAAACAAAAAAATTCAACAAGTAGCTAGCATATATTGAGTGCTAAGTTCCAGCCTTTTTTCGGCCACTCCATACAACCTGTGGGACTTTAGTTCCTTGATCAGGGGTTGAACCCAGCCCTTGGCAGTGAAAGTGCAGAGTCCTAACCACTGGACCAGCCAGCCATTTCTTAACATGGTTTAGGTCCATCAAGTCTTTTTTTTTAAATATAATGGTCAATATTTTTTATTGAAGTATAGTTGATTTACAGTGTTGTGTTCATCTCTGCTGTACAGTAAAGTGATTCAGTTACATACATTCTCCTTTTAATACTCTTTTCCATTATGCTTTATCATGGGATACTGAATACAGTTCTCTGTGCTATACAATAGACTGTGTTGTTTATCTGTTCTATATATAACTTTCATCTACCAACCCCAGACTCCCACTCCATCCCTCCCCCAAGCCCGTCCGCCTTGGCAACCACAGGTCTGTTCTCTGTGTCTGTGTGTCTGTTTCTGTTTTGTAAATAAGTTCATTTTGTCATATTTTAGATTCCACATATAAGTGATAGCATGTGGTATTTGTCCTTCTCTTTCTGACTGGCTTAACTTAGTATGATGATCTCTAGGGGCACCATGTGTTGTAAATGGCATTATTTCCTTCTTTTTTAGGGTAGTAGTCCATCTTATATATGACTCATTTAACTCAAAGAGGTAAATTTGTATCATTATCCTCCATTGGAGATAAGAACGTTGAGGCACAAAGTAATTTTTTTTTCTTTCTTTTTTCTTTTTTTTCATTTGTTCTCACTAGTTGGAGGCCAATCACTCCACAACATTGCAGTGGTTTCCGTCACACACCAACACGAATCAGCCATGGATTTACATGTATTCCCCATCCCGATTCCCCCTCCCACCTCCCTCTCTACCCAATCCCTCTGGGTCTCCCCAGTGCACTGGGCTCAAGCACTTGTCTCATGCACCAAACGTGGGCTGGTGATCTGTTTCACCCTAGATAATATACATGTTTCAATGCTGTTCTTTCAAAACATCCCACCCTTGCCTTCTCCCACAGAGTCCAAAATTCTGTTCTGTACATCTGTGTCTCTTTTTCTGTTTTGCATATAGGGTTATCATTACCATCTTTCTGAATTCCATATATATGTGTTAGTATACTGTAATGGTCTTTATCTTTCTGGCTTACTTCACTCTGTATAATGGGCTCCAGTTTCATCCATCTCATTAGAACTGATTCAAATGAATTCTTTTAAATGGCTGAGTAATATTCCATGGTGTATATGTACCACAGCTTCCTCATCCATTCGTCTGCTGATGGGCATCTAGGTTGCTTCCATGTCCTGGCTATTATAAACAGTGCTGTGATGAACATTGGGTGCATGTGTCTCTTTCAAATCTGGTTTCCTCAGTGAGTATGCCCAGGAGTGGGATTGCTGGGTCATATGGCAGTTCTATTTCCAGTTTTTTAAGAAATCTCCACACTGTTCTACATAGTGGCTGTACTAGTTTGCATTCCCACCAACAGTGTAAGAGGGTTCCATTTTCTCCACACTGTCTCCAGCATTTATTGCTTGTAGACTTTTGGATAGCAGCCATTCTGACTGGCGTGTAATGGTACCTCATTGTGGTTTTGATTTGCATTTCTCTGATAATGAGTGATGTTGAGCATCTTTTCATGTGTTTGTTAGCCATCTGTATGTCTTCTTTGGAGAAATGTCTGTTTAGTTCTATGGCCCATTGTTTGATTGGGTCATTTATTTTTCTGGAATTGAGCTGCAGGAGTTGCTTGTATATTTTTGAGATTAATTCTTTGTCTGTTGCTTCATTTGCTATTATTTTCTCCCAATCTGAGGGCTGTCTTTTCACCTTGCTTATAGTTTCCTTTGTTGTGCAAAAGCTTTTAAGTTTCATTAGGTCCCATTTGCTTATTTTTGCTTTTATTTCCAATATTCTGGGAGGTGGGTCATAGAGGATCCTGCTGTGATTTATGTCAGAGAGTGTTTTGCCTATGTTCTCCTCTAGGAGTTTCATAGTTTCTGGTCTTACATTTAGACCTTTAATCCATTTTGAGTTTATTTTTGTGTATAGTGTTAGAAAGTGTTCTAGTTTCATTCTTTTACAAGTGGTTGACCAGTTTTCTCTTTAACCAAAAGGTTGTCTTTTTTCCATTGTATATCCTTGCCTCCTTTTTCAAAGATAAGGTGCCCATAGGTTCATGGATTTATCTCTAGGCTTTCTATTCTGTTCCATTGATCTGTATTTCTGTCTTTGTGCCAGTACCATACTGTCTTGATGACTGTGGGTTTGTAGTAGAGTCTGAAGTCAGGCAGGTTGATTCCTCCAGTTCCATTCTTCTTTCTCAAGATTGCTTTGGCTATTCGAGGTTTTTTGTATTTCCATACAAATTGTGAAATTATTTGTTCTAGCTCTGTGAAAAATACTGTTGGTAGCTTGATAGGGATTGCACTGAATCTATAGATTACTTTGGGTAGTATAGCCATTTTGACAATATTGATTCTTCCAATCCACGAACATGGTATGTTTCTCCATCTGTTTGTGTCCTCTTTGATTTCTTTCATCAGTGTTTTATAGTTTTCTATGTATAGGTCTTTTGTTTCTTTAGGTAGATATACTCCTAAGTATTTTATTCTTTTTGTTGCAATGGTGAATGGTATTGTTTCCTTAATTTCTCTTTCTGCTTTCTCATTGTTAGTGTATAGGAATGCAAGGGATTTCTGTGTGTTAATTTGATATCCTGCAACTTTACTATATTCATTGATTAGCTCTAGTAATTTTCTGGTAGAGTCTTTAGGGTTTTCTATGTAGAGGATTATATCATCTGCAAACAGGGAGAGTTTCACTTCTTCTTTTCCTATCTGGATTCCTTTTACTTCTTTTTCTGCTCTGATTGCTATGGCCAAAGCTTCCAAAACTATGTTGAATAGTAGTGGTGAGAGTGGGCACCCTTATCTTGTTCCTGATTTTAGGGGAGATGCTTTCAGTTTTTCACCATTGAGGGTAATACTTGCTGTGGGTTTGTCATATATAGCTTTTATTATGTTGAGGTATGTTCCTTCTATTCCTGCTTTCTGGAGAGTTTTAATCATAAATGGGTGTTGAATTTTGAATTTTGTCAAAGGCTTTCTCTGCATCTATTGAGATAATCATATAGTTTTTTTCTTTCAATTTGTTAATGTGGTGTATTACATTGATTGATTTGCAGATATTAAAGAATCCTTGCATTCCTGTGATAAAGCCCACTTGGTCATGGTGTATGATTTTTTTAATATGTTGCTGGATTCTGTTTGCTAGGATTTTGTTAAGGATCTTTGCATCTATGTTCATCAGTGATATTGGCCTATAGTTTTCTTTTTTTTTTTTTCCTTTTATTTTTTATTTTATTTTATTTTATTTTCCATTTATTTTTATTAGTTGGAGACTAATTACTTTACATCATTGCAGTGGTTTTTGTCATATATTGAAATGAATTAGCCATGGATTTACATGCATTCCCCATCCCAGTCCCCCCTCCCACCTCTCTGTCCGCCCTATCCCTCTGGGTCTTCCCAGTGCACCAAGTCCGAGCACTTGTCTCATGCATCCAACCTGGCCTGGTGATCTGTTTCACCCTAGATAATATACATGTTTCGATGCTGTTCTCTTGAAACATCCCACCCTCGCCTCCTCCCAGAGTCCACAAGTCTGTTCTATAACCCTATATGCAAAACAGAAAAAGAGACTCAGATGTATAGAAGAGACTTGTAGTTTTCTTTTTTTGTGGCATCTTTGTCTGGTTTTGGAATTAGGGTGATAGTGGCCTCATAGAATGAGTTTGGAAGTTTACCTTCTTCTGCAATTTTCTGGAAGAGTTTGAGTAAGATAGGTGGTAGCTCTTCTCTAAATTTTTGGTAGAATTCAGCTATGAAGCCGTCTGGTCCTGGGCTTTTGTTTGCTGGAAGATTTCTGATTACAGTTTCGATTTCCTTGCTTGTGATGGGTCTGTTAAGATCTTCTATTTCTTTCTGGTTCAGTTTTGGAAAGTTATACTTTTCCAAGAATTTGTCCATTTCTTCCAAGTTGTCCATTTTATTGGCATAGAGCTGCTGGTAGTAGTCTCTTATGATCCTTTGTATTTCAGTGTTGTCTGTTGTGATCTCTCCATTTTCATTTCTAATTTTGTTAATTTGGTTCTTCTCCCTTTGTTTCTTAATGAGTCTTGCTAATGGTTTGTCAATTTTGTTTATTTTGTCAGAAAACCAGCTTTTAGCTTTGTTGATTTTTGCTATGGTCTCTTTAGTTTCTTTTGCGTTTATTTCTGCCCTAATTTTTAAGATTTCTTTCCTTCTACTAACCCTGGGGTTCTTCATTTCTTCCTTCTCTCGTTGCTTTCAAAGTAATTTAAAAATGCTTCCAGAATTAATCAGTTAGAAGCAGAGCCTGAATTTGAACCCGGAGAGCCTAATTACAGAAATCACACTTTTAATGAATATACCCTGTGTCCTGCAATAAGTGTAAATACTGCAGTTCAACAATAAGTAACTCTTTCAAGTTATGAAAAGAAACCCCACAGTTTTCCTCAGCATCTCTCAACTCTAATAGGTGTTGGAGGTTTCGGGGTTAAATTCAAGCGAGATTCGTGGCACTGCGTCCTCTTAAGCCACGTGGGCAGCCTGGCCTGTCCAAGGCTGCAGCCTGGTCAGGAGACTTAGTCTGTCTCCCACACTAACCCCCACTACGTTTCCTCTCCCAGTGGAGCCCACGGTGACTGTGTATCCTGCGAAGACCCGGCCCCTGCGGCAGCACAACCTCCTAGTCTGCTCTGTGAATGGCTTCTACCCAGGCCACGTTGAGGTCAGGTGGTTCCGGAACGGCCGGGAAGAGGAGGCCGGGGTGGTCTCCACAGGCCTGATCCCTAACGGAGACTGGACCTTCCAGATCATGGTGATGCTTGAAGTAGTTCCTCAGGGTGGAGAGGTCTATGCCTGCCATGTGGAGCACCCCAGCCTAACGAACCCCATCACAGTGGAATGGAGTGAGGAGCTCTCTGATCTCATAAGTTTCTCAGCCACCAAGCGGGGGGCCTGCTTACCCCTGCGTGTCAGGTCTCGCCTCTCCCCACACAAGTGTTCATGAGCCCCATGTTCTCTTCTCCTTCAGCTGAGGTTGTTGGGGTTGCCCTGTGACGTCCTGTGATGGAGCTCCTCCGATAGTTTGCAGATATCCCATGATGGTTTCTGTAAATGCCTGGGCCCCCTGGAGAGCCAGTTCTCCCGACAAGCAGGGAAGACGATGTCTCTGCTTAAGCCTCCCGTGACCTTACAGGTCCTGGTCCCTCTTCGGTCCTGGGCACCAGTCCCCTGTGTCAAGCTGGGCTAGTGCTTCAGACACTCTCTCCCTGAGTTGTTCACTGTGATCTGAGAAGGGGCACACCCCCTCCAGGGACCTTCCTGACCTGAGGGAAGTTCAGTCCCAGCTCTGCCTTTTATTAGCTCTGTCAGCCGAGACAGACTTCCCCACATCATCCAGCCCCAGGCTGCTCATCCATCAGATGACGAAGATGTGTGGCCTTCTATCAGGGCTAGGGTATTTAAATGATTCACTGCCTGATCCTTGTAGCAATTCAGCTTGAATTTTCATCTCTTTTCTAGGAATGGCCAATTATTTCAGTTTTTTCAGAGCAGGCTTCTTCCCCCAGTCTCAATTAGAGAAGTTGGATTTGGGATAACAATCACTCAGAAACTGGCTTCTTTTCTCAGGGGCACAGGACAAATCTTCACAAGAAAAGATGCTGAGTGGAATCGGGGCCTGTGTTCTAGGTCTGCTCTTCCTTGGGATGGGGCTGCTCTTCTACATCAGGAGGTAAGGGACCTGTTGGCAGCTGAGATGCCCCACAGATTGTTTGGAGGAAGAAATATGGCTTTGCTCGATGAAGTTCTCTGAATACAACCTTTGCCTAGTTGATCTCAACTTTCCTGGAAATCCAGAAAGTACTTATGGGTGAAATATAAGAGGTGATGGCCTGTAGAGATAAGAGAAGGATTAGCATGCATGGAGATCTCAGATGGAAATTCTGGACCAAATGCAAGAAGAGACCGTAAGGCTGATGAAATGATGCTGGGTCTGTGTGATGGGAGTTTCCTAGTCATATGCCTTCCAGGGTCTGCTCCCCTCTCCACCCTGGTATTCAGTGATGTGAGCTGTGTTGTCCAGAAATCTCAGCGGGTGGTCAGGGGCTGAGACACTGTATCCCGGGAGTGTGTATCCTGCCTCTCCTTCCTTAGGAGACTTGGGCTTCAGCCAAGGTAATGCCCTCTCATCCTCTTTCAGAGAGAGATTTGGTCTCCTAGGAACAGTGATGGAGATGACAAGTGGGGAGACAGACAAAATGAGAAAGACTGAATTCTGATTGCAGTAAAACTTTGCATCAGTTAATAAGAGAACAGACTTGTGTTTGCCAAGGGGGAGGGGGTGGAGAAGAGAGAGATTGGGAGTTTGGGATTAGCAGATGCAAAGTATTGTATACAGAATGGATGAACACCAAGATCCTACTGTACAGCACAGGAAACTCTATATCCTAAGATAAGCCATAATGGAAAAGAATATTTAAAAAATTATGTATTTCCATACAAATTGTGAAATTATTTGTTCTAGTTCTGTGAAAAATACCATTGGTAGCTTGATAGGGATTGCATTGAATCTATAGATTGCTTTGGGTAGTATAGCCATTTTGACAATATTGATTCTTCCAATCCATGAACACAGTATATTTCTCCATCTGTTTGTGTCCTCTTTGATTTCTTTCATCTGTGTTTTATAGTTTTCTATGTATAGATCTTTTGTTTCTTTAGGTAGATATACTCCTAAGTTCCCACTTCTGGGCATACACACCGAGGAAACCAGATCTGAAAGAGACATGTGCACCCCAATGTTCATCGCAGCACTATTTATAATAGCCAGGACATGGAAGCAACCTAGATGCCCATCAGCAGACAAATGGATAAGGAAGCTGTGCTACATATACACCATTGAATATTACTCAGCCATTAAAAAGAATTCATTTGAATCAGTTCTAATGAGATGGATGAAACTGGAGCCCATTATACAGAGCGAAGTAAGCCAGAAAGATAAACACCAATACAGTATACTAATGCATATATATGGAATTCAGAAAGATGGTAATGATAACCCTATATGCAAAACAGAAAAAGAGACACAGATGTACAGAACAGAATTTTGGACTCTGTGGGAGAAGGCGAGGGTGGGATGTTTTGAGAGAACAGCATCAAAACATGTATATTATCTTGGTGAAATAGATCACCAGCCCAGGCTGGATGCATGAGACAAGTGCTCGGGCCTGGTACACTGGGAAGACCCAGAGGAATCGGGTGGAGAGGGAGGTGGGAGGGGGAATCGGGATGGGGAATACATGTAAATCCATGGCTGATTCATTTCAATGTATGACAAAAACCACTGCAATGATGTAATTAGCCTCCAACTAATAAAAATAAATGAAAAATAAATAAATAAATAAAAAATAAAAATAAATGAAAAAAAAAAATGTATGTATGCGGGGTCTTCCCTGCTGCTCCAGTGGTTAAGAATCCACCTCCCAATGCAGGGGACACAGGTTCAATCCGGGGTTGGGGAACTAAGATCCCACATGCCACAGGGCTAATAAGCCTGCATGCCACAGCTACTGTGTCCATGTACCTTCAAGCCTGTGCTCTGCAACAGGAGAAACCACTGCAGTGTGAAGCCCACCAGCCACAGCTAGAGAAAGCCCGTGCCCCGCAACAAAGATCCAGTGCAACCATAAATAAATGAAAAGTAAAATTTAACTGTATATATGTGTATACCTGGGTCACTTTGCTGTACAACAGAAATGAAAACAGCACTGTAAATCAACTGTATTTCAATAAAATTAACAAATAAAGACTGCCAGGCCAGCAGCCACCAAAGGGGCATCTCTTCAATTAAAAATTCTAAAAATAATAAAATAAGAGGCCCATGGCCCGAGGTAGCTGTGGCTCAGGGAGGCTTAAGACTGATTCTGCCTTCTTACTGCAGAGCTCTCAGGGGAGGCCCCAGAAAGGGGGAAGAAGCAGCGAGAAGAGGTCGGTGTGGAAACAGCCCTCTCCTCTGCTCCTGCAGGTCTCCTGAGCTGGAGCAGAGACCGTGACACTCGGGCGAGAACCTTCTGTCCCAGCTTCTTTGCAGCTTGCAAAGGTTTCCTACTTCAGACCGTGGGCCCCTTATTTTATTCCTTCTAGAGTTTTTAACTGAAGAGATGCCCCTCTGGTGGCTGCTGACCTGGCAGTCTTTATTTGTTAGTTTTATTGAGATATAGTTGATTTGCAGTGGTGTTTTGCCTTCTGCTATACAGCGCTCACTCCTCACAACGAGAGTGCTTTCCCAGGATCTTTGCTCTGGGTTGAATGACTCTTTAGAAAAAGTCCTGGGTGGTTTCTTCAGCCCTACCCTGCACCCAGAAGTCCCCAGGATTGATCCCAGTGCCTTATCTTCATTCTTTCCTGGTCCTCTTTGTTTTCTACCCCTGCTGCCTCCTTCCATCCACATTTCTTTATATGTATTTTTTGAAATACAAGAGAGTGGAATCTTCATACAGGTTAGACAAGGCATGGTGTGTGTTCATGACAGCCTAAGTCTGAAGTCAGTTTCAACTGCTCCCTGATCTCATTCCTCTTAAGTTCCTTTAAGGTTAGAGAGGAACAGAAGTGGGCAAACAGGGATGGAGCCAAAGAGCTACTTTCGAAAAGCAACAAATTTGAGTAAGGTGATACATAGAAGCAGGAAATTGCAACTCTGTAATCAGAACAGTGTTTTCACAGTTTTCTCATAGCATAAAGACTAAAGAGGGGAAAGGCAGAAAAATAACTGTAGCTACTTCAACTTGGGAACAAACACAACACAAAAGGGGCTCTTTGGAGACAACAAAAATTACAAAAAGGGAAGAGAAAAAGTACAGAAGACAAATAGGTAAATGAAGATAAGATGCTATCAGCATGAAAAAAGACTATTTTATCTACCATATGTTTTATACGAACTTCATGGTAGCCACAAAACATAAATCTAGAGCAGAGATATGAAACATTAAAAAAGAGGGAACTGAAGAAGACATTCTATAAAGCCACCAAATTAAAATGGCAGATAGACTCAGCCATTAAAAAGAATACATTTGAATCAGTTCTAATGAGATGGATGAAACTGGAGCCCATTATACAGAGTGAAGTAAGCCAGAAAGATAAACACCAATACAGTATACTAATGCATATATATGGAATTTTAAAAGATGGTAATGATAACCCTATATGCAGGACAGAAAAAGAGACACAGATGTCTCTTGTAGAGACAGACTTTTGGACTCTGTGGGAGAAGGCGAGGGTGGGATGATCTGAGAGAATAGCATTGAAACATGTATATTATCAAGTGTGAAACAGATCACCAGCCCAGGTTGGATACATGAGACAAGTGCTCAGGGCTGGTGCACTGGGATGACCCAGAGGGATGGAATGGGGAGGGAGGTGGGAGGGGGGATCAGGATGGGGAACACATGTAAATCCATGGCTGATTCATGTCAATGCATGGCAAAAACCACTATAATATTGTAACGTAATTAGCCTCCAACTAATAAAAATAAATGAAAAAATAAATAAATAAATAAAATGGCAGATAGAAACACAAGGAAAGGGGAAGCAATAGAGATTAGAAAACATCCAGAAAGCAAAAGATAAAATAACAGTACTGTGTCCTCATCTATCAATATTCACCCTCAATGTAATTAAGTTGAATTAGCCAATCAAAACACACCACTGGTAACCACTCCTCTGTTCTTTGTATCTAAGCATTTATTTTTGTTTGATATGTTTTGTTTATTTATTTTGTTTTGCTTGTTTTTGCATTCCACATATGAGTAAAGCCATATGATATATATCTTTCTCCATCTGACTTATTTTACTTGGCATCATACCCTCAATGTCCATCCATGTGGCTGCAAATGGCAAGACTTCACCTTTTTTATGACTGATATAGTATGATATGTATGGTATATATATATATATATATATACACCACACACCACATCTTGTTTTAATCCATTCATCTGTTGGTGGACACTTAGGTTATTTCCCTATCTTGACTATTGCAAATATCACTATGATAAACATGTGGATACAGTGTTTTTTGAGATAAGTGTTTCATAGTCTTTGCATAAGTATCCAGAAGTGGGAGGAGGGTGAAATGGGTAAAGGGGATCAACTGTATGAAGGTGAATGGAAACTAAATTTCTGGCATGCTCTAGTATACACAAAAGTAAAAATTTAAGATTTTAGTGTAAAACTTATATAGTGTTATAAATTAATGTTCCTTTCAGTTCAGTTGTTCAGTCATGTCCGACTCTTTGTGACCCCATGGACTGCAGCACGCCAGGCTTCCCTGTCCATCACCAACTCCCAGAGCTTACTCAAACTCATGTCCATAGAGTCGGTGATGCCATCCAACCATCTCATCCTCTGTCATCCCCTTCTCTTCCTAAATTAATGTTACCTCAATAAAAAATAAATTTAAAACAAGAAAAAAATCTATAATTTACTAAAACATTAAATTTTACATGTAGAAAGAATGAAATTGTGGTAAGCTAATTACACCTCAGGAGATTTGGTAAAATAATCTTTTTTTTTTTTTTTAAAGAAAAGACATAAATTCAGATAGCAATATGATGAAACATTTCTCCCCCAAATTGGCAAGTGTAGTAGTCTGGTTTTGTAAATAAAGGATCTAGAAGATGCTGTGAGGATGGATCCTCTCAAATATTATTAGTAACATCATGAAGTTGGTTGTATCCGTGGCTCAAATGGTAAAGAATATGCCTGCAATGCAGGAGACCTGGGTTCAATCTCTGGGTTGGGAAGATACCCTGGAGAAGGGAATAGCAACCTACTTCAGAATTCTTGCCTGGAAAATTCCATGGTCAGAGGGATTTGGCAAGCCTACAGTCCATGAGGTCACAAAAAGTCAGACACAGCTGAGCAGTTAACACAGTCATTAAAATTAATAGTGCAAATGTTGCATGATTGACAACAACAATAAACTCCACATCTATATATCTATGTTCTGAATGTTTGTGCCTCTACAAAATGTCTCTGTTGAAACCTGATCCCTAATGTGATGGTATTAGGAAGTGGAGCCTTTGGGAAAGATTAGGTCTTGAAGATGGAGCCCCTATGAATGAGGTTAATGCCCTTATAAAGGACCAAAGAGACCAGGGTCTTCCCTTTCCACCATATGAGGCCACAAGTGAGATGCTGGCAGTTTGCAAACCCAGAAGAGGTTTCTCACCAGCATTTGACCTTGCTGGCACCCTGAACTCAGATTTCACAGCCTCCAGAGCTGTGAGATATAAAATTCTGTTATTTATAACCTATCCCACTTATAGTGTTTGGTTCTGGGGGCCTGAAGGAACTAAGACAATATCTGTCTTAAAGGCACAATCCTACATGAGCCTAAAGAGACTTCTACTCAAATGTTTGTTGCACCAGGGTTTGGAATAGTAAAATTATTTCAAAATTCTAAGAGAGAAACTTATAAACTTGTCTTGATTATAAATATTATGTATGTTAAAAAATTATAAAATATATTAAATACTGGTGTATACCCCTTTGGGTAGTCAGATAATCCCAGATTTCCATCCTAGTTAAAAACATTCTAAATAAATTCTCACATATGTGCCCAAGATGACATATTAAAAATGTCACTGAAGAGGAAAAAATCAGTCTTAATTTTCAGAGAAAGAACAGATGAATTGCAGTTTAGCCGTGCAAAGGGATAATATGCCAAGTGTTAAGTGAATGAAGGTAGGACTAGCCAGCCTGGATAGCAAAAAAGAAAAAAAAAAAATCATAAAGTACAAAAGACCCAGAATACCCAAAGCAACCCTGAGAAAGGACAAAGCCAGAGGTATCCTGATTTCAAACTATAGCAAAAAGTTATAGTAATAAAAACAGTATAGCCTGACATTAAAATGGACACACAGACCATTGAAATAGAATAGAGAGCCCAGAATTAAACCCTTGGATGTACAGTCAACTAGTATTTGACAAGGGAGCCAAAAATATCCGATGGGGAAAGAATAGTGTCTTCAACAAAACATGCTGTGTAAACTGGAGTAACACACACCGAGAAAAGTAGAAGAAAGGAAATGATGATGGTAAGAGAGGGAATAAATAGAATGGAAAATAAATGTATAGAGGCTTCAGGAGTGGTCCAGTGGTTAAGACTCCAAGATTTCAATGCAGGGGCACAGGTTCAATCCCAGGTCATGGAACTAAGATCCTACATGCCATCTGGTGCAGCCAAAAAAACGAAAACAAAAAAATTGATTCCTGTTTGAGAGCAATAAAGGATTTGCAGTTAATTTTAAAAGAAAACAGATGTATAATAAAGAAAATCACAAAGCTAAAGTTTTCTATCTTTTTTTTTTTTTATAATCCACCTGCAAGACTGACAAGGAAGAAAAATCCAACTTGCAGATTATTAACATCTATAATGAAAAGATGCCGTTCCTACAGATTCTACAAACATTAAAAAGATGCTAACAGAATATAAAGAATTTTGTGCCAGTAGATTTGACGTTTTAGAGGAAATTGAAAACCACAATATTTCATGACCTACTTCTGTGTTAAAGTCCTTACACTACTCCTTCCATTTTCAGTTATGTTTGAAAATTTCCATAATAAAATTTTTTTAAAATAAATAAAAATAATATTTCCACAGCTACTTCCAAAAAAATTATCCCAAAACTTCTACAGCCATTGGATTTCCCTGATAGTACAGTGAATAAGAACTTGTCAGTCAATGGCAGAGCACATGGGTTCAACCCCTGCTCCAGAACGATTTGACGTGCCTCAGAGCAACCAAGCCCCAGTGCCACAAGTACTGAGCCGGCACTGTAGAGACTGAGCTTCACAGAAATAGAAGCCGGGACAATGAGAAGCCTGCGCGCACAGCTAGGGGGTGGCCCCAGCTCCGTGCAGTTGGAGAAAACCCGCACACAGTGACAAAGACCGAGCAACCAAAAATTAATTGATCAGTTATTTTAAAACTACAGCCATTCAGTGATTTTTTTACAGTCCTGAGAGTTGACTGAACGTAGTAGGTGGTTCTCACGGAAGGTCCCTCATGTGGCTGCAGTCAGATGGCCACTGAGGCAGGCAGTCTCCTGCGGCTCCCCTGGGGTGTGGAGACAGCCTCTCTCTCAGCAGATCCAGCGCCTCTAACGTGGCCCATGTGGTCCCACCAGCAGTGAAGACTAGTTCTCACCTGGTAGCTCAGCCCTTCCGAGAGGAAAGTGAAAGCCCCAGGACTTCTTCAGATGCAGTCTCAGAAGACGTGTGGTGTCCTCTCCACCACATTCTCATGGTCTGAGCTCAGCGCCGGTCCAGATGTCAGGGGAGGTGGCTGCTTCCCTTTGTTTCTGCATGTTCTCACTTCTCTGATTACACTTGTTCTTTGGCTGAAGTTTTTCCACAGGCAGATGGCAGGCTGAGGACAGAGGGAGGAGGGGACGAGGACCCCCTTCCATTTCAAAAACAGTTTCAATCTGTCTGGAACTTATTTTATTAATGATTAGAGTGTGCATAAGTCTCTTCAGTCATGTCTGACTCTTTGCGACCCTATGCACTGTAGCCCACCAGGGCTCCTCTGTCCGTGGAATTCTCCAGGCAAGAATCCTGGAGTGGTTTGCCATTTCCTTCTCCAGGGAATCTTCCCTACCCAAGGATCAAACCCACATCTCTTGCATCTCCTACATTGGTAGGCGTGTTCTTTACCACTAGTGCCATGGGGGAAGCCCAGTGATTAGAGTAAGTGTCATGGTAAGTTTTCTCAAAGAGACGTTCAAACGACCTAGTTAGGTTTATTGAAAAGACCATCTTCCTCCCATTGCTCTGCAGTGCCAGCATAGACGAGAGCATTTTATTTGAGAGAGGATCTCATTCTAGAATTTCTATTTTTTTCTGTTTTCCTATTTATCTTCAGCCAAGCAAACATCACACTATGTTGGTTAATATACCACAATGTGTCAATTAGCATAGGCAATACAACACAACATAATCTAACAAGGCTTTTGTTATGTTTTACTAATTTTCTTCCAGGTTTGTTCTTTCAAACATTTCCTAGGTGAATCTAGGCTATAAAATTTATGTTGAAATTTTAAATTTAGTTTTACAATCTTCACACATACACATCCAGTCCCATCACTTCATGGCAAATAGATGGGGAAACAATGGAAACGGTGACAGACTTTATTGTCTTGGGCTCCAAAATCATTGCAGATGGTGACTGCAGCCATGAAATTAAAAGCGACTTGCTCCTTGGAAGAAAAGCTATGACAAACCTAGACAGCATATTAAAAAGCAGAGACATTACTTTGCCAACAAAGGTCTGTATAGTCAAAGCTATGGTTTTCCCAGTAGTCATGTACAGATGTGAGAGTTGGTCCATAAAGAAAGCTGAGTGCTGAAGAATTGATGCTTTCGAACTGTGGTGTTGGAGAAGACTCTTGCGAGTCTGTTGAACGCTAGGAGATGAAACCAGTCAATCCTAAAGGAAATCAAGCCTGAATATTCATTGGAAGGACTGATGTTGAAGCTGAAACTCCAATACTTTGGCCACCTGATGTGAAGAGCTGATTCATTAGAAAAGATACTGATGCTGGGAAAGATTGAAGGCAGGAGGAGAAGGGGACAACAGAGGATGAGATGGTTGGATGGCATCACCGACTCAGTGGACATGAGTGTGAGCAAGCTCCAGGACATGGTGAAGGACAGGGAAGCCTGAAGTGCTGCAGTCCATGGGGTCGCAAAGAGTCGGATACGACTGAGCATCTGAGCAACAGCGGCACATAAACACACCTTCACTCACACAGACCTAAGAAAAAAGCAGAAGAAATAATCAAGCAAACAAAATCTTTACCTTGATTTTCAATGGAAATTTAATTGAATATAGATTAATTTAGAGGTAAGCCTGGTAGGCTGCAGTCCATGGGGTCACGAAGAGTCAGACATGGCTGAGCAACTTCACTTTCACTTTTCACTTTTCACTTTTATGCATTGGAGAAGGAAATGGCAACCCACTCCAGTGTTCTTGCCTGGAGAATCCCAGGGACGGGTCATACAGAGTCAGACACGACTGAAGTGACTTCAGTTCAGTTCAGTTCAGTTCAGTCACTCAGTCGTGTCCGACTCTTTGCGACTCCATGAATCGCAGCACGCCAGGCCTCCCTGTCCATCACCAACTCCCGGAGTTTACTCAAACTCATGCACATTGAATCGGTGATGCCATCCAACCATCTCACCCTCTGTCGTCCCCTTCTCCTGCCCTCAATCCCTCCCAGCATCAGGGTCTTTTCCAATGAGTCAACTCTTCACATGAGGTAACCAAAGTATTGGAGTTTCAGCTTCAGCATCAGTCCTTCCAATGAATACCCAGGACTGATCTCCTTTGACTGGTTGGATCTCCTTGCAGTCCAAGGGACTCTCAAGAGTCTTCTCCAACATCACAGTTCAAAAATCATCAATTTTTCGTCACTCAGCTTTCTTCACAGTCCAACTCTCACGTCCACACATGACCACTGGAAAAACCATAGCCTTGACCAGACAGACCTTTGTTGGCAAAGTAATGTCTCTGCTTTTTAATATGCTATCTAGGTTGGTCATAACTTTCCTTCCAAGGAGTAAGCATCTTTTAATTTCATGGCTGCAGTCACCATCCGCAGTGATTTTGGAGCCCAAAAAAATAAAGTCTGACACTGCTTCTACTGTCTCCCCATCTATTTCCCATGAGGTGATGGGACAAGATGCCATGATCTTAGTTTTCTGAATGTTAAGCTTTAAGACAACTTTTTCACTCTCCTCTTTCACTTTCATCAAGAGGCTTTTCAGTTCCTCTTCACTCTCTGCCATAAGGGTGGTGTCATCTTAGCAGCAGCATTTAAAATACTTACCCTTACCGTCTCTGATCTTTGTTGTCATCAATTACGTGGGTTCACCGACTTCTCCCAATGATGTTTTGTAGTTTTCAGTATAGAAGTCTTACTCATATTTTGTTAGATTTATTCCTAGATATTTTATATTTGGGATTGCTACTCTGAATGGTATCATTTTCTCAGTTTTCATTTCAGGTAGAGCATAATAGAGTTGGTTTTCTATATATTGGCCTTTTATCCAACAGTACTATTAAATCTGTTAATTTGTCTACTGTTTTTATTTTCAAAGTGTAGGATTAAATTAAGAGTAAATAATGACAATTTTGCCTCCATTGAAACACTTATAGCTTTATTTTTTCTCTCCATTTTTGATTGTCTACCATCTCCAGTATTCCAGATATCAACAAGAAAATTTTAAATATTTCGCCATTGAGTCTGATATGTACAGCAGAGTAGTCTTCTTAGATTGAGAAAATTCCTCTTGAATACTCATTCTTTAATATAAGGTTTAAAACTTTTAAAAATGAAGAACAGAGATTGAATTCAGTTTTATAATTCTATCTCTAAAAGCTATTTTATAATTCTATCTCTAAAAACTATTTTATAATTCTATCCACATGGTCGCATGCCTTGCTCCTCCTTTAGTTAACACATTAATGGAAGTCCTAGTCAGAGTAATAAAACAAGAAAAAGAAATCAGTGGCGTGCTATATTGTGAGATCTGAAATTTGAATTGCAGCCAAGACCTCGTCAAGCCTCAAGGGCCCCAGATCTTGAGTTCCTTCTCTGCTTTCACCAGGTTTGTTTCTCTGCCCAGCTACTTCCCGTCAACCTGAACAGCTGAACTGCCCTTGATTCTCAGTCTAAGGTTTCGCATCCCGATAAGCTGATGAAACTATTCTGACAAACCAAAAACATCCTTCCGTAAAATCCAGGGGGGCCCCATTATCTTGTTACTACAAAGGTTGTCTTCCATAGCCCCTACGTATTCACTGTGCTCCTGAGTGCAGCCTCCATGTGCCCCTATGGAGGGAGTTGTATCCTCAGGTTGTGAGTCTACATAATAAACTGCTATCAAATTCATCTGTCCATTTGGATGTTGCATGTTCAGCCACCTCATACTATTAAAGGTAGGGGACCCTCCTTCATCTACAGAATGAAGAGGAAGTGGTCAGAACACATACATATCGGAAATAAATTGTATGTGTGTGTGTGTGTGTGTGTGTGTGCATGTTAGTCGCTCAATTGTGTCCAACTCTTTGCAACCCCACAGACTGTAGCTTTCCAGGATCCTCTGTCCATGAAAAATCTACAGGCAGGAATACTGGAGTGGATTGCCATGCCCTTCTCCAGGGGATCTTCCCAACCCAGAGATCAAACTCACGTCTCCTGCACTCCAGGCAGATTCTTTACTGTCTGAGCCACCAGGGAAACCCCTAAGTAAAATTATACCTGTCCTCATTTGATATAATGGTCCACACAAAAATTCCCAAAGAAGGCCCTCCCCTTCATAAAAAATTCTATATAACTAATAATGGATTTTATCAAAAGTGCAGATTTCAAAATCAATTTTAAACATCAGCATGTATGTCTATATATGGCAATGAAGACATTAAAGTTAAAAATATAATATTTACAATAAGACCAGAAAGAGAGACTTAAGTATAGCTAACAGAACAGGTAAAGAACTTGTACACTGAAAGACTGATGAAAGAAATCAAAGCTATAAATAAATGGAAAGTATAATGATATCTATCAGCTGAAAACCTGAACATAATTAAGATGTCAATTCTTTCCCAAGTTGACATCCTGGTTTAATGCAATTTTAGTCCAAATCCCAGCAAAATCTTTAATAGTTGTAGAAAAGTTATTCTGAAAGATTTATGAAAAAGCTTATGAATTAAGATAGATAAAACAAATTGAATGAAGAAAAATGTGTGGGATCACTCTAACCAAATTTAAAACTATTTTATAGCTAGAGTGATCAAAACTAAAGGCTATTTTGGAAGGATGGGTACTTTGATCAATAAAACAATATAAAAAATCCAGGAATAGATCTACAGCAGCTCACTTCTGACAAGAGAGGTGAGAAATCTCTGAAAACTGTAAGAGGTTCAGTAAATAAATGAAAAGATATGCCATACTGATGAAATTGGAAGAATTAATATCATTTAAATATCTAGAGTACTAAAGCAATCAACAGATTCAATGCAATCCCTATCAAAATTCCAGTAGCATTTTCCACATAACTAGAACAAACATTCCTAAAATTTGTAAGGAAGTACAAAAAATGCTGATTAGCCAAAGCAGACTTGAGAAAGAATAACAAAGCTAGGGGCATCATGCACCCTAATTTCAAACTATATTGCAAAGCTGTAGTGATCCCAACAGTATGCCATTGGCATAAAAATATACATATGGAACAACGGAGCAGAAATAAACCCATGCATATATAGTCAATGAGTTCATTTTTTTTTTTTTAATTTTTTAAAAAGTCAAGACTATACCATGGGGAAAGGACAGACTCTAATAAATTATTGGGATATTGGGGAAATTGGAAAGTTGCATGCAAAGCAATAAAAGTTGATCAGTAACTTAGACCATACACAAAATTAACTCAAAATGGGTTAAATACTTGATTAAAGATCTGAAGTCATAAAACTCCTAGTTGTTGTCCAGTCACTAAGTCTTTTCCAGCTCTTTATGACCCCATGGACTGCAGCACACCAGGATCTTCTGTCCTTCACTATTTCCTGGAATTTGCTCAAATTCATATCTATTGAGTCGGTGATGCTATCTAACCATCTCATTCTCTGCTCCCCTCTTCTCCTTCTGCCTTCAACCTTTCCCAGCATCGGGGTCTTTTCCAATGAGTCAGCTCTTCTCATCAGGTGGCCAAAATATTGGAATATCAGCTTCACTGTCAGCCCTTCCAGTGAATATTCAGGGTTGATCATCTTTATGATTGACTGGTTTGATCTCCTTGTAATCCAAGGGACTCTCAAGAGTCTTCTCCAACACCACAGTTTGAAAACATCAATTCTTAGGCTCTCAGTCTTCTTTATGGTCCAACTCTCACACCCATACATGACTACTGGATAAACCATAGCTTTGACTAGACAGACCTTTGTTGGCAAAATGATGTCTCTGCTTTTTAAAACACTGTCTATGTTTGTCATAGCTTTCCTTTCAAGTAGCAAGTATGTTTTCATTTCATGACTACAGTCATTTTGGAGAGACTTTGAAGCCACAGTGATTTTGGAGTCCAAGAAAAGAAAATCTGTCTCTTTTTCTCCTTCTATTTGCCATGAAGTGATGGGGCCAGATGCCATGATCTTAGTTGTTTTGAAAGTTGAGTTTCAAGTCAGCTTTCCTCTCTCCTCTTTCACCCTCATCAAGAAGTTCCTTAGTTCTTCTTCACTTTCTGCCATTAAAGTGGTATCATCTGCATATCTGAGGCTGTTGATATTTCTCCTGGCAATCTTGATTCCAGCTTGTGATTCATCCAGTACAGCATTTCACATGATGTACTCTGCATAGAAGTTAAATGAGTAGATTGACAATATACAATTTTGTTTTCCTTTCCCAGTTTTGAACCAGTGGCGTTGTTCCATGTCTGGTTCTAACTGTTGTTTCTTGACCTGCATTCAGGTTTCTCAGGAGACATGTGAGGTGGTCTGGTATTCCCATCTCTTTAAGAATTTTCTACAGTGTGTTGTGATCCACACAGTTAAAGGCTTTAGCAGTCAATGAAGCAGAAGTAGATGTTTTTCTGGAATTCCCTTGCTTTTTCCATGATCCAATTAACACTGGCAATTTGATCTCTGGTTCCTCTGCCTTTCCTAAGCCCTGCTTGTACATCTGGAAGTTCTTGATTCATGTACTGCTGAAGCCTAGCTTGAAGGATTTTGAGCATAACCTTGTGAAATGAGTGCAATTGTATGATAGTTTGAACATTCTGTCGTTGCTCTTATTTGGGATTGGAGTGAAAACTGACCTTTTCCAGTCCTGTGGCCACTGCTGAGTCTTCCAAATTTGCTGACATATTGAATGTAGCACTTTAACAGCATAACCACTTAGGATTTTAAAGAGCTCAGCTGGAATTCCATCACCTCCACTAGCTTTGTTCATAGTAGTGCTTCCTAAGGCCCACTTGACTTCATACTGCAGGATGTCTGGTTCAAGGTGCGTGACCACACTATCATGGTTATCCAGGTCATTACACCTTTTTTTGTATAGTTCTTCCATGTATTCTTGCTGGTTCTTCTTAATCTTTTCTGCTTCTTTTAGGTCCTTACCATTTCTGTCCTCATACTCATCCTTGCATGAAACGTTCCCTTGATATCTCCAATTTTATTTTTTTTCCAATTTTCTTGAAGAGATCTCTAGTCTTTCACATTCTATTGTTTTCCTCTATTTCTTTGCTTTGTTCACTTAAGAAGGCCTTCTTAACAATTTGATGCATGGCAGAAACCAACACAATGTTGTAAAGCAATTATCCTTCAATTAAATATAAATTTTTTTAAAAAATCTAAAGGCCTTATCTCTCCTTGCTATTTTCTGGAACTCTGCATTCAGTTGGATGTATCTCTCCCTTTCTCCCTTGCCTTTCACTTCTCTTCTTTCCTCAGCTCTTTATAAAGCCTCCTCAGACAACCTCTTTGCCTTCTTGCATTTATTTTTCTTTGGGATGGTTTTGGTCACTGCCTCCTGTACAATGCTATGAACTTCCATCCATAGTTCTTCAGTCACTCTGTCTACTAGATCTAATCTCTTGAATCTATTGATCACTTTTACTGGACAATCACAAGGGATTTGATTTAGGTCATACCAAAAGGGCTTAGTGATTTTCCCTACTTTCTTCCATTTAAGCCTGAATTTTGCAATAAGGAGCTCATGATCTGAGCCACAGTCAGCTCCTGGTCTTGTTTTTGCTGACTGTATAGAGCTTCTCCATCTTCAGCTGCAAAAAACATAATCAATCTGATTCAGTATAAAATTTCTGGAATAAAACTAGAGGGAATGCTATTGATACCTGTCTTAGGGTTGATTTTTAAGATTTGAACCAAAGGCAAAGGCAAAAAATTTAAAAATAAACAAGTGGAACTATTTCAAACTAAAAATTCTCTGCACAGCTAAGGCAATCATCAACAAAAGGAAATACAACCTCCTGAATAGAGGAAAATATTTGCAAATGATATGTCTGATGAGAGGTTAATATCCAAAATATATAAAGAGCCTTTACAGCTTAATTTTTAAAATTTCATTAAAAATGGGTCAGAGGATCTGAATAAATATTTTTACAGAGAATACAAATACCCAACAGGGACATGAAAAGGTACTCAGCATCACTAATTATCAAAGGAATTGAAATCAAGCCATAATATGATATCATATCACCTCACACCTATTAGAATGGCTTTTATCAAAAAGACAAGGAATAACAATGGTTGGCAAGAATGTGGAGAAGAGGGAACTGTGGAGAAGAAGGTGCACTGTTGGTGGGAGTGTAAATTTGTGCAACTACTATGAAAACCCTATGGAGTTTGCTGAAAAAATTAAAAAGAGAACTACCTTATGATCCCACAATTCCACTTCTTGGTATTTGTCTAAAGAAAATGAAAAAAATAAATTCAAAAGATATATGCACCCCCATGTTCATTACAGTACTATTTATAACAGCCAAGATATGGACGCAACCTAAGTGCCTATCGATGGATGAATGGATAAAGAAAATGTAGTATAGAAACATCTGCTTTATTGACTACACCAAAGCCTTTGACTGTGTGGATCACAACAAACCGTGGAAAATTCTTAAAGAGATGGGATTACCAGACCACCTGACCTACCTCCTGAGAAATCTGTATGCAGGTCAAGAAGCAACAGGTAGAACTGGACACAGAACAACAGACTGGTTCCAAATCAGGAAACGAGTATGTCAAGGCTGTATATTGTCATCCTGCTTATTTAACTTATATGCAGAGTACATCATGAGAAATGCTGGGCTGGATGAATCACAAGCTGAAATCAAGATTGCCAGGAGAAATATCAATAACCTCAGGTATGCAGATGACACCACCCTTATGGCAGACAGTGAAGAAGAACTAAAGAGTCTCTTGAAAGTGAAAGAGGAGAGTGAAAAAGTTGGCTTAAAACTCAATATTCAGAAAACGAAGATCATGGCATCCAGTCCCATCAGTTCATGGCAAATAGATGGGGAAACAATAGAAATAGTGGCAGACTTTATTTTTGGGGGGCTCCAAAATCACTGCAGATGGTGACTGCAGACATGAAATTAAAAGATGCTTGCTCTTTGCAAGAAAAGTTACGACCAACCTAGACAGCATAATAAAAAGCAGAAACATTATTTTGCTGACAAAGTCCCTATAGTCAAAGCTATGGTTTTTCCGGTAGTCACGTATGGATGTGAGCATTGGACCATAAAGAAAGCTGAGCGCTGAAGAATTGATGCTCTTGAACTGTGGTGTTGGAGAAGACTCTTGAGAGTCCTTTGGACTGCAAGGAGATCCAACCAGTCCATCCTAAAGGAAATCATCCCTGAATATTCATTAGAAGGACTGATGCTGAATCTGAAACTCCAATACTTTGGCCACCTGATACAAAGAACTGACTTCTTGGAAAAGACCCTGATGCTGGGAAGGATTGAAGGTGGGAGGAGAAGGGGACAACAGAAGATGAGGTGGTTGGATGGCATCACCTACTCAATGGACATGAGTTTGAGTAAGCTGCAGGAGTTGGTGATGGACAGGGAGGCCTGGCGTGCTGCAATCCTTGAGGTCGCAGAGTCAGACACGACTGAGCGACTGATCTGAACTGAACATAGAAGATAAGACAGAGATAGATACACACACAAGAAAATATTACTCAGCCACCAAAAAAAAGAAGAAAAGAAATCTTGCCATTTGAGACAACAAGAATGGTCCTTGAAAATATTACGCTAAGTAAAACAAGCCAAACAAAGAAAAACAAATGTTATGTGATTTCACTTATATGTGGAATCTAGAAAAACAAACAAAAATGAGTTCATAGATATAAAGAATACATTTGTTGTTGCCAAAGACAAGATGTGGTGGGCAAAGTAGGAGCAGAGGGTCAAAAGATACAAACCTTCAGCTATAAAGTTAAAAAGCCATGGAGATGTAATGTACAGCATGGCAGCTATAGTTAATAATACTGTATTGTATACCAGAAAGTTGCTGAGAGAATAGGTCTTAACAGTTCTCATCACAAGGAAAACAATGGTGTGATCATGTATGGTGAGGAAATTTAACTGCTCGTTTTGGTGATCATTTTACAATATATACAGATATTGAATCCTTACCTTGTACACTTGAAATTAATAAATTTTAAAAACTAGAGACTATCCTTTAAGAAAAAAAAATTTTCATTTTAGTGTCAAAATGAAAAACTACCACCCCAGGCACAAAAACATCTGGAAAGAGGTTAAATGTGTGGATGAGACAGAGGGGCAGGCAGAAAGTCAGAGTAATAGATCTTTCTACAACCTTCCCTGACAATTGCACACACACACACACACACACACCTATTATCTATTGCCTTGTAGCAGGACTTTGCCTGGATTTCTCATGCTGTTTCTGTGGTCTCTTACTGTTTGATGGTGTTCTGATCTTATGTGTAAAAAATTCAGCCTCTTAAATGAATGAAAAAAATAAAAATTGAAAGTAACAATAGGTGAGATCTAGTATTACTGAAAAAAAAACAGTATTCTGTCTGCTGCTAGCATCTCAAGAGATTTCTGCAAAATAGAAAGTAGGTTAGAATGATATGATGAAAAACCGTCCTTTTGCACAGGAAGTGGGAGACTTCCTGGTAAACCGAGTAGATTCTAAGCGGACCCAGAACTATCTCCAGGATCATAAAGGCACATGTTAAAGGAGCCAGTGGCTCACGAGACCACCAGTGGCTTCAAATACACACCAGTAATTCTAGGGTTAGCTCTCTACAGATGTGGAGCCCACACTGGACCTCATGGCCTAGATCTAACCAGGACAATTCTCTTTGACGTGTACCTTGTCCACAAATCTCAGTTTAAGACAGACAACAAGAAACACAGATCATAAAGTGCACACCAAGCAGAAAAATATCAGGGTAGAAAAAAAAAAAGACATTTATTGACTTCTACTAGTAGAGATCTTTTTGAGGACAAGTTTAATCCAAAGTGTAGGAGGTAAGCTCCATGAAACTGGAATTCTCTGTCAGAGTTTTTCTCCTTTCATTTATACAATGGAAGTTCCTTCTGCTCCCTTTTGAATCTATGCCCTTGTGTGCAAGTCGCTCAGTCGTGTCCAACTCTTTGCGACCCTATGGACTATACAGTCTATGGAATTCTCCAGGCCAGAATACTGGAGTGGGTAGCAGTTCCCTTCTCCAGGGGATCTTCCCAACCCAGGGATCGAACCCAGGTCTCCTGCATTGCAGGCGGATTCTTTACCAGTTGAGGCACCAGGGAAGCCACAAGCTTCTTTCTTTAGGATCTCTCAAAATCTTTCAAATTTTCTTGCTACAAACTTTACTCTTTGATGATTCCTGATACATATGATATCCTTCTGCTCCCTTTTGAATCTATGCCCTTAGATGATTCAAAACAAGGGAGTTCCCAGGCTTCTTACAGGTCTCTCCCTAAAAATGCTTCAGCTGGCAACTGGGGTGTCAGCTCAGGGAACTTCTCTGATGGGCTGAAATATGATAGAGCAGGGTGAAGCGTGGGCTGCTCCCACGTGGCTTCTTCCAGCGGTTCTCTTTAGACCGCCTTCTTGGTGAGGCACCACTCGGAACAGCCACTCCTGAGGATACCCTTGGAGGAGGAGGAGGATGAAGAAAGCTCTGATTCTGAGCGCTCTTGCTCTGGCCGCCGTGATGAGCCCCTGTGGAGGTGAAGACATCGTGGGTGAGTGTACAGTTGAGGGTGTGGGTTTACAATTGTGAAGGAGAGTTTTTTTAATTTTTATTTTATATTGGAGTATGGCGGCTCAGGTGGGAAAGAATCTGCTTGCAATGCAGGAGACCCAGGCTCAATGTCTAGATTGGGAAGATCCCCTGGAGAAGGGAACGGCTACCCACTTCAGTATTCTTGCCTAAAGAATCCCATGGGCGGAGGAGCCTGGCAGGCTACAGTCCATGGGGTCACAAAAAGTCAGACATGGCTTAGCAACTAAAAACTGTATATATATCTTCTTTATCCATTCATCTGTCAATGGACATTTAGATTTTTTCCATGTCTTGGCTCTTATAAATAGCGTTGCTATGAAATAAAAGTGCATTTATCTTTTTGCATTATAGTTCTTTCTGGATATATGCCCAGGAGTGGGATTGCTGGATCATATGGCAACTCTATTTTCAGATGTGTATTCTAAATAACAAAGAGTTGTGTGTGTGTGTATGTGTGTAAAAGTTGCTCAGTCATGTCAAACTCTTTGTGACCCTATGGACTAAAAAGCAATATAATGCCAAAGTATAGCATGATTATTATAAGTGTAACTTCATGTTAGATTGTTTCAGGAATTTGGGTAATGTTGGTGGAAAACCTAGGAACTTAAAATAGGTCAGTCTCAGCTTGTCAACCCAAACTACCAGTCCTGTCACCTCCAGCCAGCAAAGCTCTAAAAAGAGGATAAAAAGAGATTAATCTTGGTTCATCAGCCCCCTCCGCTCCTTCATTCTGTACTCACAACACCTTGACGGTGGCTGATTCCACTAAATTTCAGTCCCTTGTCCAAAACTTTGTCCTACTGTGTCATGGGCATTGACAACAGTTATTGAAACCCAAAGGGGGAAAAAAGTCAAGGAAAAGAGAAGAGGAATGCAATGGAATCTTCAAAACCTTATTGTGATTCATTAAATCAACACATATTCAGCGAGGTATCAAGCACTCTTCTGGGTGGTTGGCACAAAACAAGATTTCTGGGAATGCTGGTGGTCCAGGGGTCAGGCCGCCACGCTTCTACTGCCGGGGGACACAGGTTCAATCCCTGGTCAGGGAACTGAGATCCCTCATGCTATGTGGCACACACAAACAGCAACAACAACAAATCAAGATTCCTATCCACAGGAAACTCATGTTCTTACAATCAGACAGAGACCTTTTTAAAAAAACACATCTCATAAGTAAATAAATTCCATAGTGCGGCAAGAATGAGAGAAGTGCTATGAGAAGTAAGAGATTAGGGGATTAGAAATAAATTTAAGAATTAAAATTATGTAATCATTATCTAGGGCTTCCCCAGTGGCTCGGGGGTAAAGAATCCACCTGCAATGCAGGAGACACAGGTTCAATCCCTGGGTCAGGAAGGTCCCCTGGAGGAGAGCATGGCAACCCAGTCCAGTATTCTTGCCTGAAGAATCCCATGGACAGAGGAGTAGTCCAGAGGGTCACAAACAATCAGACATGACTGAAGTGACTTAGCACACACTCAAGCATTCATTATTAACTTATTTAACTGAAATCTTACTGTGTGCCATGAGCCCTTCAAGTTACTGAAGGTACAGAGTGAATAAGACAGCATCTCAACATCTCATGGCATGCACATAACGCTCCCTAACCCCAAGACAGAAAAGACAGAAATAGGAAGTGGTATCGGACCAGGCCAAATATGAGCCTACACTCCTCCACAGACCATTTCTCATGTGTTTTTTTTTTAATCAAATTCTTTCCCTTCCCCTGTATCCTGCCTCCCTGTTCTTACCTTCCTGCTTTGGAATGGCCACCAGCTGACCACGTGGGCACTTATGGCACAAATGTCTACCAGACCTACGGCGCCTCTGGCCAGTTCACATTTGAATTTGATGGAGATGAGCTCTTCTACGTGGACCTGGGGAAAAAGGAAACTGTCTGGAGGCTGCCCGAGTTTAACAATATTACCATGTTTGAAATTCAGAGTGCCCTGAGAAACATTATTATGTCAAAAAGAAATTTGGACATCTTGATAAAAAGTGCCAACTTTACACCTGCCACCAACGGTAAGTGTGGCCTCTCTTCACGGCACCTACCTCATGTTCCTGGTCTCTTTTTCTTCCCCCAGAGAGCTACTCTTCCCCCAACAGTCTAAATCGTTCTACCTTTCTATTTCATTTCCTGGCAAATACCCGGTGCTCAGCTACACATTTAATCTTGAAATATCCCTCCCCTAAGTTCCGTGAGACACTCCTTGTAGTTCTAAAAGAGGATATTCCCAAGCTCTTGGCCTAAGTAGCCAAGTAGTACCTCAGCCCTTGTCTCCTTTCAGGAAAGAATTCAGCAAAGAGACCAAGTTTGTGGAATCGAAACAGCGCTTATTAAAAACAAAGTACGTGTGGGAGAGCACACAGGAGAACTCAGAGTTTGGAATTTGTTTTTTGTTTTTTAATTAAACATTTTTTAATGGGTCTCAAAATCCTGTGACAGATTTTTTTCAGGCTGTTTCCATTAGAAAGTACTGATTTTAAAAACTAATAACTGAAAACTGCCACACACAAAACAAATGGTCCATAAAACATTCTCCTTTCCTTCTGAAGCTTTTACAGTGCATTGTTATCATTAACCAGTCTTTTACAATTAAACATAAACGGTGAATCACTCCAAATGGACTGAGTTGCATGCAATAGGGATGATTTAGGTTGCTTATATGGGGGCAGCTTTCTGGCTTGTCTCTGGCCAGTCAGCTCGCTTGTGCCCATTCTTCACCTGACTCAGGGTCCTTCCTGATGGGCTGGCATCTCTCAGCCAAGGTGGATTCTGGCACAAAGGTTTCTGGGGGTTTGGCAGGACACCTTCTGGGCTGGCGTCTTCTTCCTCCTTTGTCCCTCCCTAGACTGAAGACGTCTTCTGCACAAGCATCAGGCTGGGAAATCCCCTTGACCACAAGAACGAGGAAGTTGTGGTCACTTTGTCTTTCACCTAATCAGGGCCCCATGCTCCTGCTGGTATCCTGTCTTGAAGCGTCAGTAGGAGACCAGTCGCAACTGCTCAGCCTGGGGCCCATCTGTCTCCTAGCTCACACACACCAACCCACTCTGCCTTGTGGATTCCCAGCGAGAAGTGCTCTAAGCTGCATAGTGACCCTAAAGAAGAGGACAGTTCAGAAGACAATTTACAGCACAGTTCAGAGGACCGTTCAGAATCTGTAGATAAAGATGCCAGCACCAGTTCTGAAGTCACCATAGATAGCATTAATCTTCCTCATTCAGAAGATGGAAAAGCCAAGGTCAAAGTTTTGGATAGTCCTGCCAGTAAAATAATAATAATAATAATCAATATATAATCTAAGAAACAGGTAAACATAAAGGGAGGTTGTGGCTGACTGTAAAGTGAGTCTGAAAGGACACAGGAAATAACTCACTAACAGCTGGGGAGATTGTGCATGGGGTGGGGGAGCCTCCCCTAAACTGATTAAGGAGGATAAGACACGATAGTCAGAAATTCCAATCCATCTTTGGTCTTCCTTGTAGAAATCCCTGAAGTGGCTGTGTTTCCCAAATCCTCCGTGGTCCTGGGGATCCCCAACACCCTCATCTGTCAAGTGGACAACATATTTCCTCCTGTGATCAACATCACTTGGTTTTGCAATGGACACTTCGTTGCAGAAGGTATCTCTGAGACCACCTTCTACCCCAAGAGTGACCACTCCTTCCTCAAGTTCAGTTACCTCCCCTTTCTTCCCTCCGGGGATGACTTCTATGACTGCAGAGTGGAGCACTGGGGCCTGGAAGAGCCCCTCGTCAAGCGCTGGGGTATGCCTAAATCGCATCACTGTGTACCCTCCAATTCTCTCTGGATCTTATGCCTGTCTTATAGCCCTGAACCCCCAGGGCCATGACTCCATTTCCCACAACTGCAGGGTTTTCTAATAATTGACTTTACTCTTCTCCCGAAGTTCAGGAGTTTTGTGCATTCCAAAACACACTCCCTTCTCCACATCCAATCCATCTGCTTACAGTGTCCTTTTGAATCCGGCCTCTGTACTCTGAGACTGAATCAAACCTTGGAGACGGGGTTTTGGGTGAAGTAGAGAAAACAGCTTTATTTCTTTGCCAACGGGGGCCACAGTGGGCTACCACTCTCAGAACTGTGTGTCCCCACTGGAGGGAGTAGTGAGGAGTTTTATAGTATTGGCATGATAAAGATGGTGTGATCAGCTCCTGAACATTCTTCTGATTGGCTGGTGGTGAGTCAAGTGAGAATCAGCTTCATTAACCTTCTGTTGACAGCCAGTGTGGGGTCAGTGTGTTGTGGGCAGCATATAGTTAATTTCTCCACGGGTTGGAGATTTCAACATCTGCCAAACAGCTCAAAGACTGTGCTGTGTGTAGCCCCGGAGGGGGAACCAGGACCCTGCCCCAAGGCTGCACTATTGTTTCTTAACTGCTCCTCCCTAGTCTCCACATCCCCTCCCTTCCCTGAATTACATCTGTTTGAGCCTGCCTCTTGAACTCAGAGAGATCTTGGAGGCTGAATGAAGCACGTTTCCTGCAAACAAGAGATGGGGAGACACAGAAAGGCTTTAGCTAACAGGAGCATCACAGGACCATCACAGGACCCTGCTCGGTATCACTTTGACCCTGTAAGTCTTTTTGTTCTCAGAGCCCAAGATTCCGACCCCTACATCAGAGCTGACAGAGACTGTGGTCTGTGCCCTGGGGCTGGCCATGGGCCTCGTGGGCATCGTGGCGGGCACTGTCCTCATCCTCCGAGTCCGGTGCTTGGGTACTGCCTCCAGACGTCGAAGGGCCATGTGAGTCATGGCCTGAAAGATGGGAAGGTAAGGATCAGATCTGGAAAGATGGCACTGCGGGCAGGGAAGGCAAGGGTGCAAAACTGGCATCCAGGATACCTACATGTGTTTGAACAACTGTGGGCAAATTGGAGATGGGTTGACGTTGGGACAGAGTTACCACCAAAATCTTGTTTTTCTCTGCCCATCGATGCTGAATAAAAAATACGGAGACAGAGTTTGGAGGAATAGAAAGACGGCTTTAGTCGGCTGAAGGAAGAACACAGCAGAACATAGCAGGCTAGTGCCCTGCGCTAAGGGGAATTGGAGGGGATCATACAGCTGGGGCTTACAGTCCGAGGTCTGTGATCAGGAACAAAATAGTGAGAGTTTTGCATTCTTCTTTATTGTTTCAAAACAGAACTGGCTTCAGGAAGTCAGATAATTGGGTCAGTTTGTCTCTGATTTATAATACTGCAGCCCTCTTTCTGCAATGCAAAATGCTACAAGGGGTGGTCTGCAAAGGGAGCGCTGGGAAGGTAAGCACCAGGTGCAGGATGTAATTTGCATGGGGTTCGGGGGCAGTAGGTACCGGATATAATTTACATAGTGTGAGTTTCCTTCTGCGAGGTACTGGCCACAGTTTAGTAACCTTGAAAGGAAAGCTAGGAGTGATTAACTCTTTCAGGCCCGTTTATGCTTCTCTCATCTGCTCACCGTTCCTTTTACTTGTTCTCAGGAGAGGAAAGTCTTCATTTCTGTCCTCGCTGCAACAGCCTCATGCCGTTTGCTGTTTTAGGTGATCAATCTTTACAAGAAAAAAAAGGCATGGTTCAGACTCCAGTTCCCCGTCTTGACCTTGACTGAGACGTGCTCCTTGTTCCAGTTCGTCACAGAGCTCCTTCCACGCCCTCCTGCCCTCCCTGCTGGGGTGGACTTTATGGAGGAATCTTCCTTCGAAGGTCACTGACCCTTAGGAATTCTCCCAACTTAGTCTTTGGTTCACTGCCTGCCTGTCAGAGAGAGACCTGGATTGTTCCAGCCAGCCATCTAGTTCTCGGTCACCCTAACCCAGCATCTGTTCCAAACAGATAAATAAATCTTGCACCAAGAGATTGTCTTAGTAAGCGAAGTAAGTCAGAAAGAGAAAGACAAATACCACATGATATCACTTATGTGTGGAATCTAAAATAGGACACAAGTGAACCTACCCATGAAACAGAAGCAGGATCAGGAACATAGAGAATGGACTGGTGGTTGCCAAGAGAGGAGGGGGATGGGAGTAAATTGGATTGGGAGTTTGGGATTAGCAGATGCAAACTGGTACATGTAGAATGGATACACAGGGTCCTAGTGTGCAGCTCAGGGAACTACATCAGTATCCTGTGAGAAACCACAATGGAAAATGACCACAAGAATATACACAGATGTATGTATGTATAACTGAGTCATTTTGATGTACAGCAGTAATTAACACAACATTGTAACTCAACTATACTTCAATAAAAAGAAACTTTTAAAAAAGACAAATCTCTTTCTGGGGTACTTTTGCTCAGGGTGGCCACTTTCTCTGTCTGTTTCTAGGGCTACATAACTCCTACCTAAGCATGGAAGCCCCTGTGTTGGAAGACTCACGGAAATCTCAGCTCCGTGGAAACTGCTTCTCGGGTCACATTAATACCACGCAGCCAAAGTGTGAAAATGATATCCTTAAATGGGGACCTTGTTTCCTCCCTAAACTTCCTCTTCGCTCTCTCTCTCTTCTTACATTTAGGTATCAGTGAATATAAAGCAAAATTTCTACCCTCAGGGAGAAGTGTGTATATCTAACATGCAAAAAAGTGTGTGTGGTGGGGGGTGCCAATGTTCAAGTGTTTAATTTTAAAAGAGAAGTCTAAGTCTGTGCAAGAGACCAGACATCCAAATAAAACCTTTTAAACATCAAAACTGGATTATGAGAGTGCAAAGTCAGAAACATGAATCCGTGAAGGAGGCAGAATGATGTAAGAGCTCTCCTCCCCATTTTCATCCTGATGAGATAGAAAGTCTCCAGGTGGGATGAGAAAGAGCGTAGAAGTGAGAACATAGAATAAGATAATGCTGTCTGTATCTCAGAAAACGCCCCGCACTTTCTCTTATCTGGGTAAATATCAAGGAGGAAGGAGGGACTGGCTGACAGGGTGCAGAGCACGGGCAACCTCACTACCCTGTAGCAATACTATAAGTACAATGTAAATGCAGTCCACCCTCAAGTTCATAAGTTGTGTGTTTTTTTATTTTTAATTTATTTTCAGTTGTGATGCACAGCAGGGGAGATCTAAGTTCTCTGACCAAGGATTGAACGGATGACCCTTACAGTGGAAGTGAGAGTCTTAACCATTGGACCCCCAGGGAAGTTCCAAAATTAGGTTTATTAACATACTATCTGTAATTGGTGTCATTCTATTGTATGAGTATTAAGACCACCCTATTTCAAATTTTTATACAATATAATCCTTTCAGTTCATTTCAGTTCAGTTGCTCAGTCGTGTCCAACTCTTTTCGACCCCATGAATCACAGCACACCAGGCCTCCCTGTCCATCACCAGCTCCTGGAGTTTACTCAAACTCATGCCCATCGAGTCGGTGATGCCATCCAGACATCTCATCCTCTGTCATCCCCTTCTCCTCCTGCCCCCAATCCCTCCCAGCATCAGGGTCTTTCCAATGAGTCAACTCTTCTCATGAGGTGGCCAAAGTATTGGAGTTTCAGCCTCAGCATCAGTCCTTCCAATGAACACCCAGGACTGACCTCCTTTAGGATGGACTGGTTGGATTTCCTTGCAGTCCAAGGGACTCTCAAGAGTCTTCTCCAACACCACAGTTCAAAAGCATCCATCCTTCGGTGCTCAGCTTTCTTCACAGTCCAACTCTCACAACCATACATGACCACTGGAAAAACCATAGCCTTGACCAGATGGACCTTTGTTGGCAAAGTAATGTCTCTGCTTTTTAATATGATATCTAGGTTGGTCATAACTTTCCTTCCAAGGAATAAGTGTCTTTTAATTTCATGGCTGCAATCACCATCTGCAGTGATTTTGGAGCCCACCAAAAATAAAGTCTGACACTGTTTCCACTGTCTCCCCATCTATTTCCCATGAAGTGATGGGATCAGATGCCATGATCTTAGTTTGGTGAATGTTGAGCTTTAAGGCAACTTTTTCACTCTCCTCTTTCACTTTCATCAAGAGGCTTTTTAGTTCATCTTCACTTTCTCCCATAAGGATGGTGTCATCTGCATCGCTTTAGCAACCATAAAATGGGCTGTTGAGAGGATCCATGAGGTAATACACATAAAACACTTAACCTAATGGGTGTCACATGGAAAGCACCCATTATGTTACCTCTGACTGTAATTCATATTATCTGGAACCAAAACTCCAATCTCAATGTCCAAACTCCAGGGGTCACATTTAGTCCTTGCTGAGCATTCTTTTTGCTTAAACTACTTAATTTTATAAACATCTTTACACCAATCCCAGGCATGAGGCATTCTTAACTTTCTTGTTTCTTGGCCTTTCTTTCCTTTTCTATTTCATTATGGTAGAAGAGGCATAACTAAAATGTACCATTTCAACCATTTTGAGGGTGTGGTTCAGGAGTGTTAAATACATGTCCATTGTGTTGTGCAACCATTACCATCAACCATTACTTTTTCATCTTCCTAAACTGAAACTCTGTAACTACTAAATGATGCCTCTACTTCCACCCTCCCTTCAGGCCCTGATAACCCCCATTCTACTTTTGTTATTAATTGTGTGTGTGTGTGTGGCCGTGCTGGGTCTCCATTGCTGTGCAAGGGCTTTCCCTAGTTGTGGCAAGTGGGGTCCACTCTTTAGTTGCGCATGGGCCTCTGACTGCAGTGGCTCCTCTTGTTGCTGAGCACGGGCTCTAGGTGACCAGGCTCAGTGGTTCTGGCTCACTGGCTTAGTTGCCCCACGATGTGTGGGATCTTCCCTGACCAGAGAGCAAACCTGTCCCTGGCATTGGTAGGCAGATTCTTAGTCACTGGACCACCAGGGATATCCCCATTCTACTTTTTATCTCTATAAATTTGACTATTCAAGACACTTCACATAAATGTAATCATACAGTATTTGTCCTTTTGCGACTGGCTCATTTTAATTTAGCATAATATCCTCAAGGCTCAGCCATGTTGTAGCCTTTGTCCACTTTTCCTCCCTTGTTAAGGGTTAATAATATTCCACTGAGCTTCCCAGGTGGCTCAGTGGTAAAGAATCCACTTGGCAACGCAGGAGACACAAGACACACAGGTTTGATCCCTGGGTCGCGAAGATCCCCTGGAAAAGGAAATGGCAACCCGCTCCAGTATTCTTGCCTGGAAAATTCCATGGACAGAGGAGCCTGGAGGGCTACAGTCCATGGCGTTGCAAAGAGTTGGACACGGCTGAGCAACTGAACACACACAGTATTCCGTTATCTCCGTATACTCCATTTTGTTTATCCAGTCAGCCATCAACAAACGTTTGAGTTGTTTCCACCTTTGGCTACTGCGAATAATGCTTTTGTGGACATTGCTTATTTAGTCCCTGCTTTCCGTTCTTTGGAGATATAATAGAGAGTTCCAATTGCTAGATGGAATGGTAATTGTATGTTTAATTTTTGGGGGGCCCAACATACTGATTTCCACAACGGCTGCACCATTCTACATTCCTATCAGCAATGTACATGGGTTCCTATTGCTCCACATTCATGCCAACACTTGCTATTTTCTGAGTTTTTGGTAATAGCCATCCTAATGGATGTGCATATAACTACACACAAGAAAACGGTGACTCTCATAAACAAAGTATTTATCAAAAGAAACAAACAGAACCAATAAGTAAAGTTATTTTGTATTTATATTAAATTCAAAGTCATGCATGCATAAGAAAAATAAGATAATTTTCACAAAATTCAGAGTAATATTTTCCTCTTAAAGTAAAAGACAGTAATCAGAAGGTACACACAAGATGCTCCTGGGAAGCTGGCTGTGTTTTGTTTTATAAACTGCATGGTTTGTTCTTGATGAAACTCTGCACACAGGTTTATGAAACTCTCTCTACAGAAGTAACATGTCACTCTAAAAGAAATGTTAGTATTATTATATCTCCTATTATAAAAACATTATTCTCAAGTCATAAGCTGAAGAATTGTGTATATAGCTTTCCTAGATATAAATCCAGTTCAGGAAATATAAATCCAATTTACTTCAGGAAATGTGCTCTTTAAGGAAAATGATGTGTTTACACTTAAGAGACACGAAGACCTTTTAAACTAATAGAAATTTAAGATCCAATGCCCAAGGATGTGGCTCAATAAGGAAAATAATTGGAAGAATTGTGAGGACTCTTACCCATCCCATCCTCATTAAAGGACCCCCAGGCTCAGTTCAAGGTAAATAGATTACATGAAGCATATACTGTTGGACATGATAGAGGAAAGTAGTCAACATTTTCTGTTGGATGATGGGACTCCTTAGGAAAGTTCTAGCGGCAAAGCCTCAAAAAGAACATCCCCAGTGATGTTTTAGGGCAAGCGATAGATGCAGGCTCAGGAAAGACCTGAAACTGGAAGTGGTCACTTCACAGGTACCTCAGAAAGCAAGACAAGGAGGGAGAGGGAAGCACTTCAGGGAAAAGTAAAAACCCAAGAATAAAAATAAAACAGAGGGCTGGGGAGTGAATCACTGGTACAGCCAGATACCGGAAGGGTTGCAGGAAGGGAGACCCAGCCCCCTCCGGGGCCCGAGACTGGACGCTTGTCTAACACCCAGAAATGAGCTGTCCCAGGAGACACATGTGCTGACAGAGCAAGAGACTCCATAAAGGGGCGCCCGGCGGAGAGCAGGAGGGCCGGCAGCCCTGGAGGACTGCTCCGGCCCCTGGTTCGCGGTGCTGGATTTACGATGACGGGTTAGTTTCCCGGTTGTCTCTGGCCGATCGTTTGGACTCAGGGTCCTTCCTGGTGGCTCACGCGTCACTCTGCCGAGATGAATTCCAGAGCAAAGGATTCTGGGAAGTCCGTAGGACAGCCGGTGGGTGATGTCTCCTCCCTCCTTTGGGCCTTTCCCAAATTCTCCCAGCTGGTCTTCCTGGCCACACCTTGTTCCTTATCGGGACATCCTTTTGTGAGACAACTCGTGCATGTGGTTATTGTGCCTGGCCAAGGCGGGTGGTTCTGGTCAATGGTTTCCTAACAGAAGTGGCAAAACAGAGAATTAAAAATAATGGATGAGGGACTTCCCTTGTGGTCCAGTGGCTAAGTCTTGGTGCTCCCAATGTGGGGGGCCCAGGTTTCATCCTTTGTCAGGGAACTAGAGATCCCACATGGAGGAACTGAGACCTGACCCAATCAAAACATTATATAAATTGTTTTAATATAATGAGTGAGGCTTGTGTGCCCTGCAGAAGCCCTTTGATTGGGATTTCACTCCTGTAGATATGCACTGAAAAAAAAGTGAATGCTGACATGTAATTAGGGGTACTTCATCAGAACCATTTTCTCTTGAATTTTACATTGTCCAAAAAAATAAAAACAGGAAAAGAATTGCCTGGATCTCAACAAATTACTTTTTTAATTTGTTGTAAGATTGTGAAGGAAAGTATTTACTGATAGAGGCACACAGAGCGAGCTGATAATTACTCCTATACTCTTAAACTCAGTTTGGGAGTTCTGTTAACAACAAAACTAGACCTAATGTCTGTTGGGTTAGTAATGTATAGCAGTGATTTTAAGAACCTCATAATCAAAAATTAGTAGATTAATATATTGTCTCTTTAAATTTACAGGGAAATAAATCTTACTGGAAATCTATTACTGATTTTGAGATAAGAAATTGTAATTAGAAAGCAACGAAGTGTGCTTCAAGGTAAACAATTATAAGTCTGCTTTTATTTATTTATTTTTTTGACCATGCCACAAAGGCTTATGGAATCTTAGTTCCCATTTCCCTGACTGAGGTGGAACCTGGGCTCTGAGCTGTGAAAGCACTGAACCCTAAGCACTAGCCCACCAGGGGATTCTCTAGGGCCGCATTCTGATGAAACACGAAAAACACAGCTATATTGGGCTTCCCTGGTAGCTCAGCTGGTAAAGAATCCACCTACAATGCAGGAGACTCTGGGTCAATTCATGGGTCAGGAAGATCCCCTGGAGAATGGATAGGCTACCCACTCCAGTATTCTTGGGCTTCCCTGGTAGCTCAGATGATAAATAACCTGCGTGCAATGCAGGAGTCCTAGGTTCGATCCCTGGGTCGGGAAGATCCCCTGGAGGAGGGCATGGCAACCCACTCCAGTATTCTTGCCTGGAGAATCCCCATAGACAGAGGAGCCTGGCAGGTTATAGTCCATGGGATCGCAGAGTCAGAAATGACTGAGCGACTAAGTGTACATATATATTTACATTTGGGTTTCCCTGATGGCTCAGTGGTGAAGACTCCTCCCGCCAAGCAGGAGACACTGGTTCGATTCATGAGTCAGAAAGACCCCCTGAAGAAAGAAATGGCAACCAACTCCACTATTCTTGCCTGGAAAATCCCATGGATAGAGGAGCCTGGCGGGCTACAGTCCATGGGGTCACAAAAAGTCAGACACAACTTAATGACTAAAAAATAGCAACAAATTCACATTTAACCTGGCTCTTGAGGATAATTGCACAAAGCATTTGTCTTAAATCTATTTCTCCTAGAAGCAGTCTAAGACAAGGGCTTGGGTACATTGTAATGTTTCAGTGTGGTGACTGATCGTAGCCATTTATTCACAATCTCTTCACTTTTTGCTGATGCATGCATGCATGTTCCATTGCTCAGTGGTGTCCAACTCTTTGCAACCCCATGGACTGCAGCACACCAGGCTCCCTTGTCCTTCACTATCCCCTGGCATTTGCTCAAGCTCATGTCCATTGAGTCAGTGATGATATCCAAACATCTCATCCTCTGTCACTCCCTTCTCCTCCTGCCCTCAATCTTTCTCAGTACCAGGGTCTTTTCCAAGGAGTTGGCTGTTCACATCAGGTGGCTAAAGTATTGAAGCTTCAGCATCAGTCCTTCGAACAAATATTTAGGGTTGACTTCCTTTAGGATTGATTGGTTTGCTGTCCAAGGGACTCTCAAGAGTCTTCTCCAACACCACAGTTTGAAAGCATCAATTCTTTGGTGCTCAGCCATCTTTATGGTCCATCTATCACATCCATACATGACTACTGGAAAAACCGTAACTTGGATGACTACATGGATATTTGTCGGCAAAGTGATGTCTCTGCTTTTTAATACACTGTCTAGGTTCATCATAATTTCTGTCCATGGGGTTACTCAGACAAGAATACTGGAGTGGGTTGCCATTTTCTCATCCGGGGAATCGACCCCATCCAGCGATTAAACCTGTGTCTCCTGCACTGGCAAGCGGGTTCTTTACCGCTGAGCCTGCTGGGAAGCCCTTCTCTGGAGACACATGTGTGGTAAATCCTTAGTCACCCCCCATGTATCTCATCTGAAGGAGCACTGTGCTAGAGTTACTACAGTCACAGCTCCCTGGGCGTCAAGGTAGACTTCCATAACTTCACAAACAAGAAATGGCACAGTCTGTGCTCTTTTGTCCGACTTCCTTCATCCAACACGATGCTTGTTGTTGCCTGTGAGTTTCATCCATGTTGCCTGTATGAATAATTTGCTCCTTGTTATTCTCTGAAGAAAGGAAATTTGTTGATATCTTATTTTGCTGAGAGACTTTTTAGTCATTTTCTGTTTGGGGCTAATATAAATAATAAATAGTGGCTCTGAACATTTTTAACAAGTCATTTTATGGACATATGTCTACATTTCTTTAGGTAAGGATTTACAAGCCACATTGTTCTGTCATAGGATAAGACTATCTTTCCAAGAAATAGCCAGCCTTTTAAAGCACTGGTTGTACTATTTTACACAACCAAACGCAAAAGGTGAGCATTTGGGTTACAAGACATCTTGACATTAGATAGTCTCCATTGCTGTTTTTTTCAATTTAGCCGTTTGTGTATGTGTAGTGATATCAATGGATTTAACTTGCTTTTCTATATAGAGTTCTATTTTACCACTTCAAGTAAAATGTTTTACAGCCATAAAGAGACAAAGAATGTGATTTTTCTGGAGTGAGAGGACAGAAAAGTGAGTGAAAGCAGAGGGAAGCACAGATACCCTGTGGAAGAGTTGCCCAGATTACTCTGCTTTTCTGGAAACTCCCTGCCCACAGCAGATTAAAGGGAACGTGCGGTAATGCTGGCTTCTCAGTGAAACCAGAGCCTGTGTTTGCAAGATAAGACCTTCCTCAGGCCAGTCGTCAGTCACTAAAAGAAGGAAGCCATAAAAATAGCTTAAAATACTGCATAAAGAGACAGGCAAATCAGTGATTTCTCATTGAGAATCACACCTAAATGAACTGGTTGTGAGTTTGAGACACAAGAGTGATTAGACATTGTTGTTGTTCTAAGTAGAAAATCTCTATTGAACACAAAAGTGGTTGATCTGCACATTACCTATTGTGTAACAATATCATCCCCCCTTATTTTTTGTTGTAGAGGGTTCTATCTGGAAATAACTGATATTACTAAGAGAAATAAAGTAGTTTTAAGGATTCCCTGTCCCCTGTGTAGTGGGTTTTCAAACAATGTACCTCTTGACTTCTTCTAATGCTTCTGAGCTGTGCTTTAGACAGAAAGCACATTCACAGATAATCCTTTTTTTCTTCATTATTTTTAAAAACATTTTATTTTGTATTAGACTATAGTTGATTTACAATGTTCTGTTAGTTTCAGGTGTATAGCAAATTGATTCAGTTATAAACATACACATATCTATTTTCAAATCTTTCCCCATTCATGTTACTACAAAATATTGTGTAGAATTCCCTGTGCTACACAGTAGGTCCTTGTTAGTTATCTATTTTATATATAATAGTGTGGATATGTTAATTTCAAACTCCTAATTTATCACTCCAACCCACCTTTCCCCTTTGATAACCATAAATTTGTTTTCTGTGTGAGTCTATTTCTGTTTTGTAAATAGGTTCATTTGTATCATTTTTTCTGAGATTCCGCCTCTAATCATATCATATGATTTTTAAAATCTTTTTGGAGTATAGTTGATTTACAATATCAGGTTAGTTTCTGCTCCAGAGCAAAGTGATCCAGTTACACAAAAACAGACATCCATTCTTTTTTAGGTTCTTTCCCATATGCGCCATTAGAGAGTCCAGAGCAGGGCTCCCGTGCCGCACAACAGGTCCTTCCTAGTTATCTGTTCTACATACAGCAGTGCATATGTGTCAGTCTACACCTGTCAGTTCATCCCCCCCACACTCCTCCCCCTGGTAACCACAGTTTGTTTTCTACATCTGTGAGTCTGTTTCTGTTTTATGAGTAAGTTCATTTGTACCACTTTCTTAGGTTCCACGTACAAGTGATTTGTTGCTCAGTCATTAAGTCATGTCTGACTCTTTGCAACCCCATGGACTGCAGCACTCCAGACGACCTTGTCCTTCACTATGTCCCAAAGTTCTCTCAAACTCATGTCCATTGACACAAGTGATATCATATGATATTTGTCTTTCTCTGTCTGACTTACCTAACTTAGTATAATCATACCCAGGTCCACATTCCTAGATAATCTTAGATGCCATCTGGCTGATCAGAGGCATTCTAAAGAAGCTTGGACATGCTGACAGTTTTCTTTCCTGAGAAGACACCAGTGTGGGTGCACTTTGTTTTCTGGCCACAGAATTAGGAGATATTGTCACTTCGTGGTGTAAAAAGACAGATGTAACAGTAGCTTCCTGTAGTCAGGACCTTCTGTAATGTGATGCTTCTGACTCAGGCTAGCTTCTCAGGTTGCCTGATCTGGTTCCACCCCATGACCTGCTGATTCTCCAAGCCATAGTAAGCCTTCCAATAAATTCCTTTCTGCTTAAAAGCATTTAAAGTAAATTTTGTTCTTCTGGGCTCTTCTTATGCAAACAGTCCATGTTTACCACTCGAACAGCCGGGGGTGTAGGGAGGGAAACTCCTTAGGCCAAATCAATGCCCTCTTCTGCCATAAATAAATAATAGTGCTGAACGCCTACTATAGTGGAGCCTTACATTTAGGAATGTGTATTCACAATTGCTGTCTGTGTCAGTGCTAATTTATTACCTCCATCAGAAGTAGACCTTGGCATCTCCACCCAAGGGCCAAGACCTTGCTTCTAAGTCTTTCCACCAATTTATCATCTTCATGGGCATTTTCTTTCAGGGTACCAAGTCCCAGTGGATGACATATTGACTACTTATTCATTTATAGAAAGCCAGAACACTGAAGAGTTAGATGTACTCTGAATCATATAAAAATGTCAACTTTTGAGTACTGAAAAGTTTCTCTTGGAGAAGCCATCACTTTTTAACATGTTTTCTGTGATTAACAGAAATTAGATAAACACCATTTCCTCTTGTCTCAGGCACTAACAGCTCCAAAAGAGATACTTTGAATGAGAACTTCAGAACAGATGGATGATATGGGTTCAGGAACAAAACAAGTATAGCAGCTTGTTATGACATCTATTCACTAGTTTACTGGATATCTCTTTCAAAGAAGTAGAGAAAGAAAGATGCTAAAAAGGTCAGACAGGAAGAGACAAACCTATTATTTTTAATACGTTATACCTGTGTACAAAAACTGTGTTTGGGAGAGATCAAAAAATTTTTCAAGGTCACTTACGAGAGGGGCCCCCCACAGCAGTTTAGTGGACCAGTGGTCTAGGGGCTTTCACAGTAAAGGGTGTGGGTTCAGCCCCTGGTTGGGGAAGTTCTGCATGCTGCTAGGGAATCAAAAAAAAAAAAATCACTTTTGAGGTTTATAAGAATTTAGCAAGATTGCTGACTTTAAGATCTTATATGGGCTGATTCATGTCAATGTATGACAAAACCCACTGAAATGTTGTGAAGTAATTAACCTCCAACTAATAAAAATAAATGAAAAGAAAAATTTTAAAAAAAAAGAATAAAAAAAAGATCTTATATGATTAAGCAATTCTGTTCCTGTAGAGAGCACAGTATGAAGACAACTTTTAAATCCCACTCAAATAGTACCATTTCCCATTCATCAAAGAGAAATATGGGAAACACCAAAATTAACATGGGATGATAATGATGTAATCCTGCTGTATGAAGGCCTCTATATGTATGTCGGTGTGCAAAAGTAGCCAAGACAATTCTGAAAAGAAAATCTAGACTGGAATAGGGAAGACACTCCAGATATCAAAGCACATGATAAAATTATAGTCATTCGAAGTGTGGTATTGGCACAAGAGTACAAATATACAACAAATATACACCAAGATAGAAAAGATTCCAGATGGATGAAGCCCTGAAACAGAGATCTCCATGAAGCCAACCACAAGTATGTACCAAATTCTTATTCTGTATCAGGGACTATACTGGTGTTGACGGGAAAGTATGCACAGCCTAAAAGTTGGGAATTTCACTTTCTTCAGCAGCCTTGCAAATCTGAATTTTTAAGATTGATTTCTTAGAGCACCCAGTATAACCCAAACAGATGAAGTGGAACAGTAGAAAGGCATATGATGAACTCAGAAATATGAACAAAGACCAAGTCACAGAGGATTTTGTTAGCCAACTGAGGAATCTAGATTTAATTTGAAGTACTGTAGGAAAACATTTGAGATGTTTAGGCCTTATATAGATGTGATGTGATTTAGGTTTTCAGAATATTTCTTATTGCTCTGTGGAAAGTAAAGTGTAGGAATTGAGAAAGGAGTAGAGAAATGAGTGGGAGGCTGCTTCAATAATTCAGAAAAGAAATGGCAGTGTCTTAAACAACAGGAAAGAATCAAATTTTTCAATCCAGTCCATCAAAAGCATAAATATAAATCATCTTTAAGAGGCATACTTTCTGCTCATGGCCAAAAATCCAACATAACTAACACAAATAGTTTAAAAATTAAGGTATCTGCTCCGTAGATACATTGTTAGAAGTAAAGTTAGACAAAAAGGAAACACTTAGGGTAGGTGTCTGCTACCTAGGAAGGGCCAGGAAAAATCTGTGTGAGGGGGTAGAATGACCTTTTAGGAACCTTACAAATGTGATGCAATTCTTTCCTAATAAAGGCCTAAATGCCTCTCATTTGAAAAGTTTTTCATTAGAATGTAACCTGAGAAGATGCATCAGAGGAATCTGTCTCTTTGTCATCCTTTCCTGCTCATTCACAGGAGAAAAGAATAGAAAAGCTGAGGACCTGGGGCTGCAGTTGAAATACTTGAAGTCATAGCCAAAAGAGAGAGAAGCTACAGTAATTGAGCCTGCATTTCAGGACCTCAATTCATCAAGAATTTAGTTTTATCAGTTGTTACTGCCTAACAGATTCCCCCATTAGGGTTTCATAGTACACCACACAAAATTATGAATTATTGCAAAAATTCCCAGAAAAACTACAAAGCCACAGCCATCAAGACAGTATGATACTGGCACAAAGACAGAAATATAGATCAATGGAACAAAATAGAAAGCCCAGAGATAAATCCACATACCTATGGACACCTTATCTTTGAAAAAGGAGGCAAAAATATACAATGGAGAAAAGACAATCTCTTTAACAAGTGCTGCTGGGAAAACTGGGTACCACTTGTAAAAGAATGAAACTAGAACACTTTCTAACACCATACACAAAAATAAACTCAAAATGGATTAAAGATCTAAATGTAAGACCAGAAACTATAAAACTCCTAGAGGAAAACATAGGCAAAACACTCTCTGATGTAAATCACAGCAGGATCCTCTATGACCCACCTCCCAGAGTAATGGAAGTAAAAGCAAAAGTAAACAAATGGGACCTGATTAAACTTAAGAGGTTTTGCACAATGAAGGAAACTATACACAAGGTGAAAAGACAGCCTTCAGAATGGGAGAGGATAATAGCAAACGAAGCAACTGACAAAGAATTAATCTCAAAAATACACAAGCAACTCCTCCAGCTCAACTCCAGAAAAATAAATGACCCAATCAAAAAATGGGCCAAACAACTAAATAGACATTTCTCCAAAGAAGACATACAGATGGCTAACAAACACATGAAAAGATGCTCAACATCACTCACTATCAGAGAAATGCAAATCAAAACCACAATGAGGTACCATTACACGCCAGTCAGAATGACTGCTATCCAAAAGTCTACAAGCAATAAATGCTGGAGACGGTGTGGAGAAAAGGGAACCCTCTTACACTGTTGGTGGGAATGCAGACTAGTACAGCCGCTATGGAGAACAGTGTGGAGATTTCTTAAAAAACTGGAGATAGAACTGCCATATGACCCAGCAATCCCACTCCTGGGCATACACACTAAGAAAACCAGAATTGAAAGAGACACGTGTACCCCAATGTTCATCACAGCACTGTTTATAATAGCCAGGACATGGAAGCAACCTAGATGTCCATCAGCAGACGAATGGATAAGAAAGCTGTGGTAAATATACACAATGGAATATTACTCAGCCATTAAAAAGAATACATTTGAATCAGTTCTAATGATGTGGATGAAACTGGATCCTATTATACAGAGTGAAGTAAGCCAGAAAGAAAAACACCAATACAGTATATTAACGCATATATGTGGAATTTAGAAAGATGATAACGATAACCCTGTATTCGAGACAGCAAAAGAGACAGAGGTGTATAGAACAGTCTTTTGGACTCTGTGGGAGAGGGCGAGGGTGGGGTGATTTGGGAGAATGGCATTGTAACATGTATATTGTCATATGTGAAATGAATCGCCAGTCCAGGTTCAATGAATGAGACAGGGTGCTCAGGGCTGGTGCACTGGGATGACCCAGAGGGATGGGATGGGGAGGGAGGTGGGAGGGGGGATCAGGATGGGGAATACATGTACACCCGTGGCAGATTCATGCCAATGTATGGCGAAACCAATACAATATTGTAATTAGCCTCTAATTAAAATAGATAAATTTATATTTTTTAAAAAATAAAGAAAGGTTATGAAAAAACAAGAAAGAAGTGAGAGAAAAAAAATTCCAGGAAAAAAAAAGAATTAGGAATTTTACATTCAGCACTGAGTGGAATAACTGTATAGGTTCGAATATGAAGTTGTCTTCTATGAAATTCTGCATCTTTTCTAATGCACTATTAAAAACACACACATAAGCTTAAAAGTTAAAAATTTCTAAATGTTATGTCAAATCTATCTAAAGATTGTTCATTTCATAGCAGAAGAATGTCAATGAAAGCTTACTATGTAGTGTAGATGAATAATTCTTTTTTTTTTAGATGAATAATTCTTTAGAATGGTAGACTGAGATAGTATCCTTAATTTATTTCCAAATCACTAAAAAAATGCCTTGGGTAAATGTAAAAAAAAAAAAAAGAATTTTACATGCCTAAGATATTCCTCAGCATCCAGAGTGCCCACACAAAGCCACGTGCCCCTTTAAACCCACCAAAATGAAGAGGCCTTCTAAATTGTGTCACACAGGAGAGCCCTGTCCTGGGCCATCTCACAGAGGGGTCAGGTAGGACCAGGGCAGTGTAGACCCTTCTCGGGAGCAGAGCCAAGGTTCAGCCAGATTCTGTGATCTATGTTACTCCTCTGCCAGCTCAGTAAGTTGGACGCACTCTGAACCTTTCACTCATTTGATGATTATAGTTTTGTTGTGGTTATGCTATCATTTCCTCCTGTATTAATGGGGGGTGAACTTATCATTTCACCACAATTTTTGGACCACTAAGAGCCATATCCATGGTAGAAAAAGAAATTTACATCATCAGAAGTCCTAGATTTGGAGGTCAATGTGATCTAGTGTTTCTCCCTTTAGAATAGGAAAGTGAAGCATTGGTTGTATATGAACTACATAAATTCTACATAGAGGAAACATCTGAATTTTTTTTCAAACAGAAAAGCAGAGACAGAGAAGCTTCAGGTATCAAAGTTTTGCATAATGGATGATGGTGGTGACAATGTTGAGTACCCATCCAGTCTTACTCTTTTCCACCCTTGTTTTGGGAAAGGAAAAAAATCCCCATCTATGACAGAGAATTGTGTCCAAGCCCAAACCCTGGTCAATCAGAGTCCTTCATACTTATGGATAAAGTGACTCTCCTGTGACTGTCCAAGTGAAAGCTTGGAGTGTCACTCAATCAGACTTCATCTAGATTACTAAACTGAACTCAACATAATGGTCTTTTGTCATTTGGGTGATGGGCTGAGAATTTGAGATGGCCGTATTACTAGCCATGTGGAAAATGCTTGATTCCCAAAGGAGAAAATAAGAGACAGAAACAGGGACGAGCAGAACTCAAGAGACATACACAGAGCATGAGCCAGAGAAAGCCGGAAACCTGTATCCCAGGAAGGAAGTGGAGACAGAGAGAAGCAGCGAGATGAGCAATATCAAGAGAGAATGTACACAGAGAGATAATGGGCAGGGAGAATGACAGAAAGCGCAGCAGTGACAGGCACGTGAGCCAGTAGATGGAGGCGTGAAGGGGTGGACGGGAGACACTCTGAGAGGCGGGCTCAGTAAGTGCAGAAATGCACGTGAGAGGCGTAGAGGGAGAAGAGGTGGCAAAATACAGAGAAAGAGAAGCACTCACAAGCTGAACATGGGTATAAAAAGGAAAGCACAGTCAAAGACAGAAGGACAGGAAAACCAATGAAGAGATTAACAGAGAGAGAAAGGGTCCTCCAGACAGAGACAACAAAGAGAAAGGGAGAGAGAGAGAAAAAGAAGAAAACGGAGGTATAGATGGAGAGAGATACAGAAAGAAGTAGTACATTGAGAGGAGAGACTGAGGCAGGAGGGGAGAAGGCCCAGAGAAGGGGCTAAGAGAGAGGGGAGACGGTCTCACTGACGTCCTGGGATCTAGGCATTTTTCTGAAGTCAAATCCGAACACAAACTTTCCAATTACGTGAAACCCCCAAATGAATGTTTTCCTTTAGGCTGATTTTAGGAAAATTTTCATCATATGCACTGGAAAAAAATACTTGCTAATAAAAGCTTCCACTGTTAATTATACATTCCGGTAGTCTGAAGTCAATGAGCAATAATTTTATTGATATTTTGCCCCAGTGAGACAGGGCATTTGACAGAAGATATTTGTGCTATTCATTTCATTCATCACATCAGGCATTGGGTCCATGAAGGGACCAAACTGTTTCACTTGCACAAATATATGAAAACTCATCAGACTGTAGTAGAAGCCAGAAAAGTCTGCTGCACAGAGTCCCAGCTTGCAGGGCCCACAACAATGGAAAATTGAATTTACTTCACACCTCACTTCATGTTGTTACGTGATACCTGAATTAGACCAAGGACGGGGACCCAAGACCTTCTAGTCGCCTTGCCTGGATCTGACCTTCTTTGGGACATAACTGAACTTGAGCATCTGACCTTTTCTTTGTTAGTGTTTCCCCAGGACCACCACCATCACACTCAATAAGAATTAGGAACACAAGGGATTCACAAATCTATTTAATTTTGAAAACTATTTAATGGAAACATAAAAGAGTTTGACACTGAATTCACGGGCAGTCTTCAAAAGAGAATGAGATCAGAAATACCTGTTGAGGGCATTTATGGTTCAAACAGACTCAGCAGGCGGTTCAGAAAGCCAACGAGGAAAGCTGAGTCATGGGCAGAAATTCAGGAAAAATCAAAACAAAAAGAGGATGTGACAGCTGCTTCTGGGTCACCGGGAGTCAGGTCCTGATGGATGATGTGGGCAGAGCTGGCTTGTTCACAGGTCCTGAGAGAAAGGAGGCAGGAACCACGGAGAGGAATAGCAGGACAAGATCAGGAAAGAGTCATGACAGATCCCAGGAAGAAGAACGCTGGGGTCAGTGCAGGAACCCTGGAGGAGAGACGCAGGACTCATAAGTCACACCCACCCCTGAAGCAGATTCAGCTCTACCCGCTCTGGGTCCCTTGGGGACACTGAGATTAATCTCATCTAACACCTGCTCTTCACTACATCTCCTGGAACTAAGGAAGGACCATACTCCACTAAAGTGAACACACATCTTCAGCTTGAAGGACCGCATGGCCAGCTTCTGAGCACAGGTCATGGACTAATCGGATGGGTGAGAACTGTGGGTCCTGTCCTTTCTCCTACCAGCAAGTTCAGGAGTACTTCCTGTCACGGTGGAGTCTGGGGCATCATTCAGACACTCCTGAATGGCTGATAGCAAAGACTGGGTCCTCTTCTAGAGAAACCACCTCTGAGGTTTCCTGCAGAGACTGCATAGAAGGTTCCAGACTTTTCCCTGACCCCAACTCACATGAGTGAATGTGGTGTGAACCAAGAATGGAATAACAGAGGCAGGTGAGAGAGTCCAGACCAGCCCACTCCACAGCTCTGTCTGTCTGTGTCATTGTTCCAGACCAGAAGGAGAGGGATCTCACCTGTGGATGGAGCCTCAGGATCAGCTGGCATCAGAAGAATGAAAAGGAAGGGAAACAAAAACTCATTCACCTGCGAAGTGAGAAAATAGCATCTCTCTTTATCTCAACCTCCGAAAGGAAAGGAAGGGACAGTTCCAGAACGTTCTTTTCTCTTCTCCCACTCACATACAATAAAGATTCAACTGCCACAAAAGAAGATCACCCCAACGTCACTGAGACAGTCGGTAGAGAAGGATCAACAGAGGCTTTTCAGCCCAGCACCTGCCTTCCCCTTTTTCTCCCAAGGTGCCTTACCTCTCTTATCCCAAAAGTGGACAAAAAGGCCCACACCAAGGAAGATCAGCCCCAGCACAAAACCTCCAATTCCGCTCCGCGTCTTGCTCTGGGCAGATTCAGACTGTGCCCCTGGAAGTCAAAGCCCTCACATCAGTGTCCGCACAGCCCACAGCATCCTCGTCTGGAAGCCTGGAGTCTGGTCGTGTGTATGAGAGACAGAGGGGCTCAGAAACCAGACAGAAGAGGGGAGGGCAGGCAAAGACCCCGGGGGGCTCTGATGGATGACGGGGGCAAGATGGTAGCCCCAAGGAGGCATGTCCATCTGTTTGTCCGTCCTCCACGGGTCACCTTCAGATACCAGCCTCTATGTCAAAGCCCAGAGCCTGAGCACTTCAGAAGGCGCATTACTCAGGCTGAACTGCAGCCTGGAGGAGAGGGGAGAGGGGTCCAGTCGTGTGAAGGGACCACCATCACATCTTGGGGGGAAAATGAGATAAGGACTCGACAGATGTCTTTCAACTTGAGATGCTGGGATCTAGTCCTCGGTCACTTCCAGCCCAGAAACTGTGTCAGGGAGTTACGTAGGACACGAGGGATGAAGACGGACCCCACCCCACCAGACGCAGTGCACTCCCTGAACTTTTTCTTTCCTGTCGAGTCCACAGGGTCAATGAAGTGGCCCTTACGCCATTCTACTGTGATGGGGCTCTGGAGGCTGGGGTGGTCCACACGGCACACGTAGACGTCTCCAAGCTGCGGTTTTGTCTCTAGCATCACGTGAATCTGGTAGGTCCAGTCCCCATTCTGAGTAAGAGGTGTGAACCCAACTCCCGCCGTCTCCTCCTGTTGATTCCGGAACCATTTGACTTTAACTTGGCGAGGATAGAAATTTGTCACTGAACAGACCAGCAGATTATGGTGGTTCGGGTCTTCTGTACTGGCTGGAGAGACAGTCACTGTAGGCTCCACTAGGAGGAAAAAGACAAAATTAGAGAATGAGGTAGCAAAGAAATTCTTACCAGGGGCTGCAGTCTGTCCTTAGAAACTGAAGTAGGCCAGATAACAGGAATTACCGCCACCTCTAACCAGAGGCAATTATTATTCTAATTTCTAACACCATAGTTTATAATCTTACATGTTTGTAATTTTCATGTAAATGGAATGTTACCATATGTGCTATTTTGTTTCTGGCTTCTGTATCTCAACATAATCTCTCTGAATGCATTCATGTAATGGTTTCCTGTTCCTTTCATTGCTGTATAGTATTCTGTTGTATGGTTATAATTCAATTCATTTGTCCATTTGCTTGTTTCTTTTTTTAACATTTTATTTGTGTATTTGGCTGCGTTGAGTCTTAGCTGTGGCAGGAGAGTCTTCATTACAGCACAGATATTTTGTTGTGGCACATGGGCTTACTTGCTACATGGCATGTGGAATCTTAGTTCTCTGACCAAGAACCCCACTACCCCTGCATTGGAAGGCGTGGATAACTGGACCACTGGACCACTAGGCAAGTCCCTGTTTATTTCTTTTTATTGCTGAGTAGTAGTCTATTATATAGTTATGCCTCAATTTGCTTCTCGATGAAAAGTTGGATTGTTTTCAGGCTTTGTTATAAATAATGTTCTCTTAACATGCTTGTATGCACACACACACACACATACACACACACAAAGATAACAAACATTTGTCATCTATTAGAATTCCAGCTCTGGGTTTATTTAGTTTATATGCTAGCCTACTTTGTAATAGAAGAAGACCTTTATTTAGCAATAACTGGTTTCTTGAACAAGATCATTTATGTGAAAGCTCTTTGTAACACAGACTGGAATAATTTTTTGCTGAAGTATGGTTGATTTTACTGATGTGTAGTTGATTTTTTTATTGAAGTATAGTTGATTTTTTGGAGAAGGAAGTGGCAACCACTTCCAATGTTTCTGTCAATACTCCAACTCCAGTATTTTTGCCTGGAGATTTCCATGAACAGAGGAGCCTGGCGGGCTACAGTCCATGGGGTCACAAGAGTCAGACACAATTTAGCAACTAAACCACCACATAGTTGATTTACAGTGTGTTCATTTCTGCTGTGCAGCTAAGTGACTCAATTATGTATGTATATGCATATATATTCTTTTTCATATTCTTTTCCATTATGGTTTATCACAGGATATTGAACATAGTTCCCTATGCTCTACAGAAGGACTGTAGAGCAGTTTATCCATCCGATACATAATAGCTTGCATCTACTAATAGACGGGGTAACTTTTAAACTATATTTACACACCCATATATGTGCACGTGTACATATATGCCAAGTGTGCTGGGCACACAGTTGGAGGACCAAAGCCAGCTCCATCTAGCTGCCCCAGTGAAGCTGACAGAAGCACTGCTCTTGAGGTTGGGACTATAAGGATGAGAGATTTCAATAGAAAAAGAAAGGGAAGGTGGAGAAAAGGTGAGCATTTCAAGGAGGAAGAATTACTTCTGCAAGGGTAAGGATGAAGGAAGTACACAAGAGTCAGATGTTGTAGGAAGGTGTGGAGTCTAGGAGATGACAGGGACTCAGAAGCCCCAGCAGATACGGCCAGGGCTTGGGACATTCAAAGGACTGGAGTTGCCAGTTACTGTTCTCAATGCATCTCACATCTCCTGCATTGGCAGGTTCTTTACCACTAGCGCCACCAAGGAAGCCCCCAATGATTTTCCCACCCTCCCAACTCTGCCCTGCCAGATCTTCCAACATTTTTTCCCCTTAGAGATTGACACCCCTCCTGGTCCCCCTAAGATGCTGGGAAACCACAAAAGATCACTTTCCTGCGTCCTTCCCCACGAGGCTCTGTGTGAAGGCATCTCGGCCCATCCTAAACCCACCTCTCCGCTGGACAGTGAAGCTGGCCGTCTCCTTGTAGTTGTGTCTACACAGCGTCTCCACATAGGCCCGAAACTCCGCCAGGAGGTCCTTTTGGGTGTTCCAGGTCTCAGCACACACCTGGCCCAGCTCTGTAACAGCCACAAACTTGCCCAGATCGCTGTCAAAGTGCAGGATTTCTTCCTTGTTATAGATCTGTCTGGCCACAAGCCTCACACGCTCCGTCCCATTGGTGAAGTAGCACATGCCTTTAAACTGGTACACGAAATTCTCTGTGGGAGAGCCCATCAGGTGAGATTTAGTTCAGGCTTGCATCCCAACCAACCAACCACTTGTCTTAGGGGGGCATGGACGACAGAAGGAAAATACCAAAGGATTAAATAAAATCTTCTCTCAACCCTTAGAGTTGTATCCCTGGGAAAAATTTAGATGAAGCTAGACCATTCTTCACACCCTGTACAAACTAAACCTGGATGAATTAAAGCTCTGAGTATGAAATGCAATCCTACTATTATATTAGAGATGAAATCTGAGAACATCTTCATGACTCTGGAAGTATAAAGGATTTCTTAAGCAAATCATGAAAATGACAAGCCATAAAGGAGAAATGATTGATCAACTTCATTAGAATAACAGCTTCTGCTCATCAAGATATCACAAGAAAATAAAAAGACAAGCCAGGAAGTACCAACAAACATTGGCAAAGCAGGTGGTGACCATGTGCTTAGTTTGGAGTATAGTATTTTTTTATTCCTTAAAAACAAATAAGACAAATACTATAATAGAAAAAAAAGGGGAGAAATGTCAAAATAGGTACTACAAAAAAGACTAAACAACAAGTAGACAATAAACATAGGCAGAGTTGCCCATCCTCATTAAAATCAAAGAAATTCAAATTAAAAACACAGTGAAATATAGACACAGAGAACAGGCTTGTGGGAGGGGATGAATGGAGTGGGAGTTTGGGATGAGCAGATGCAAACTCTTAGATAAGAATGGACAGACAGTTCCTACTGTACCGCTCAGGGAACTGCATTCAATATCCTGTGATAAACCACAGTGGAACAGAGTAATTTTTTAAAAGAATGTATGTAAGTGCATAACTAAATCATTTTGCCGTACAGCAGAAATTAACACAACATTGTAAATCAACTATACTTCAAAAGAAAAATACAGTGAAATACCACTCTATATCCACCAGATAAGAAAACATAACATTGAGAGTATCAAAGGTGCCAAGAACTGGGTTCTTCTTATAAGAAGCAATCAATTTGAATAACTCTTGGATATTCTGTTGTAAAGATACATATTCCATTTTGAACCTCCAATTCCGTTCTAAATATATAGTTGAATAAAAAGCAGGCTCATATGCTTCAGGATACATAGGGGGGAAAGTGGAAGCAATCCAAAAGTGCACATCAAAATGGGTAAATAGATGAAGGCTTAGACCAGGTTGTTGGCAGTGGAGGGTGTGACATGTGTCTGGACAGGGCCATATTTTGGAGGTAGAGCTAGCAGATTGGGCTCAGGATCCTACAGTGAAGAAACAATCAAGAATGTCTCCCAGCCTCAGGGCCTGAAAGTCTGAGTGGGATGGTGGTGGTATTTACAAAGAGGAGAAAATCTGGGAGAGAAAGTTTAGTGGAGAAAGTCCACAGTCCATTTGTCCTTGTTAAGCTTGCGTGTCCTATGAGACAGCAAGCAGAGATAAATTTGTCAATTAACATAAATATTTGCCATTGCACAGAGAAAAATCTGGACGGTTATCACCTAACTGATAAAGGGATTCTCTCCAGGAAGTGGAATTGGGGGTGGGGTAAGGGGAGACGAAGGGGAAAGAAGTTACTTCTACTTTTGACTTCATTTAGGACAGAGATGGTATGGACCTAACAGAAGCAGAAGATATTAAGAAGAGGTGGCAAGAATACACAGAAGAACTGTACAAAAAAGATCTTCATGACCCAAATAATCATGATGGTGTGATCACTCACCTAGAGCCAGACATCCTGGAAAGTGAAGTCAAGTGGGCCTTAGAAAGCATCACTACGAACAAAGCTACTGGAGGTGATGGAATTCCAGTTGAACTATTTCAAACCCTGAAAGATGATGCTGTTAAAGTGCTGCATTCAATATGCCAGCAAATTTGGAAAACTCAGCAGTGGCCACAGGACTAGAAAAGGTCAGCTTTCATTCCAATCCCAAAGAAAGGCAATGCCAGAGAATGCTCAAACTACCGCACAATTGCACTCATCTCACACACTAGTAAAGTAATGCTCAAAATTCTCCAAGCCAGGCTTCAGCAATACATGAACCGTGAACTTCCAGATGTTCAAGCTAGTTTTAGAAAAGGCAGAGGAACCAGAGATCAAATTGCCAACATCCGCTGGGTCATCAAAAAAGCAAGAGAGTTTCAGAAAAACATCTACTTCTTCTTTATTGACTATGCCAAAGGCTTTCACTGTGTGGATCACAATAAACTCTGGAAAATTCTGAAAGAGATGGGATTACCAGATCGCCTGACCCGCCTCTTGAGAAACCTATATGCAGGTCAGGAAACAACAGTTAGAACTGGACATGGAACAACAGATTGGTTCCAAATAGGAAAAGGAGTACATCAAGGCTGTATATTGTCACCCTGCTTATTTAACTTATATGCAGAGTGCATCATGAGAAATGCTGGGCTGGAAGAAGCACAAGCTGGAATCAAGATTGCCAGGAGAAATATCAATAACCTCAGCTATGCAGATGACAACACCCTTATGGCAGAAAATGAAGAGGAACTAAAAAGCCTCTTGATGAAAGTGGAAAGAAGAGAGTGAAAAAGTTGATTTAAAGCTCAACATTCAGAAAACTAAGATCATGGCATTCAGTCCCATCACTTCAAGGGAAATAGACTGGGAAACAGTGGAAACAGTGTCAGACTTTATTTTGGGGGGCTCCAAAATCACTGCAGATGGTGATTACAGCCATGAAATTAAGACACTTACTCCTTGGAAGGAAAGTTGTGACCAACCTAGATAACATATTAAAAAGCAGAGACATTACTTTGCCAACAAAGGTCCATCTAGTCAAGGCTATGGTTTTTCCAGTGGTCATGTATGGTTGTGAGAGTTGGACTGTGAAGAAAGCTGAGCACCGAAGAATGGATGCTTTTGAACTGTGGTGTTGGAGAAGACTCTTGAGAGTCCCTTGGACTGCAAGGAGATCCAACCAGTCCATCCTAAAGGAGGTCAGTCCTGGGTGTTCATTGGAAGGACTGATGCTGAAGCTGAAACTTCAATACTTTGGCCACCTCATGCGAAGAGTTGACTCACTGGAAAAGACCCTGATGCTGGGAGGGATTGGGGGCAGGAGGAGAAGGGTACAACAGAGGATGAGATGGCTGGATGGCATCACCGACTCGATGGGCATGAGTTTGAGTAAACTCTGGGAGTTGGTGATAGACAGGAAGGCCTGGTGTGCTGTGATTCATGGGGTCGCAAAGAGTTGGACACAACTGAGCAACTGAACTGAACTGAACTGAATGTTAATAAGATTTGAAATTGTTACAATGAATGTGTGCTACCTTTGAAATTCAAATAAAAGAAGAAAAAAGAGTGGATAAGTACATTGTAGCACACTCATAACATGGAATCTCCTACACAACAATGAAAATGGATTGATGATTATTACATGAAAGATCTATGACAGAATTCAAACATTATTTTGAGCAGAAGTGACAATACATTCATAGAACAGATGCAACTAGAGCTTATCATACTAAGTGAAGTGAGTCCAAAAGAGAAAGACAAATATATGATATCCCTTAAATGTGAAATCTAAAATACGGCACAAACAAGCCTATCTCCAAAACAGAAACAGAATCACGGACATGGAGAACAGGTTTGTGGTTTCTAGCAGCTTACAGGGAAGGAGAGGAATGGACTGGGAGTTTGGGCATGTAAACTACTACATTTAGAATGGATAAACAGGGTCCTACTGTAGAGCACACAGAACTCTATTCAATATCCTGTGATAAACCATAATGGAAAAGAACAAAAAAAGAATGTCTGTAAATGTGACTCAGCAAATGAGTCACTTTGCCGTAGAGCGGAAATCGGCACAACACTGTAAACCAACTATTCTTCAATAAAAAACAGTTTGGTAACAAAATAAACGTGCAGAACATTTAAAGAGGGAAATAACTACTCTATATCGTTTAAGGATGTATTCATCTATGTCCAAACCGCGAAGAAAAGCAGTAATATTAAGATTATAAGAGTCATAATAGAGCTGACTTCTGGAAATTAGAAGTGGGTGTGATTAGGAAGACGGACATGGGGGTCTTTTGGGGTGCTGGGCATAGTCATTTCAGACCTGGTTATTGGTTTTTTGGATATTTCTGTATCACTTTTATTAAACTTTCCATATACGTTTTGCACAATGCCTGCATTATACAAATAATGTTGTATTCCAAAATAACCGATGTTTAAAAATAAACAGCGGCTAATAACACTTACCCTAGAGTCATCTGTGTGCATGTGCTTGTGCTTTGGAAAGATGTGTATAAGGTATTACTACAGGATTTGGAAATCTGTGCGTGCACAGTAAATATCAATTCTCTTCTTTCTTCACTAGTCTCACAGCCCTATTCCGCAGCGATATGGATTCAGGGTTGTGCATAAACTCAGAATTAGTGACAGTCATTGCCTGGACCCTTCCCATTTCTCCTCTCAGACCCGACAAAGGGCTTGCGAACCTGCAGCTCGCGTTCAAGGAGCTCATCCTCCTCAGAGAGTGAAGCTGCAGAGACTAAAGCTGTCTTGAATTTCTCCAACCTTCAGTCCAAGCGGACATAAACACCCCTCGCCCTGAAGAGTGCCTAGGACAGTAAATCCTTGCCACTGACTCTCTGAGCAGTCTTAACGCTTCTCATTTTGCCTGGGCTCTGGTGTAGAAATGGACTTTCTCTTTTTCTGCCGGAACTCTGCGATCCCAAGGTCTTTTCCCTGAGAGACACTAGCCTTCCCTCCAAATGCAGAGGTGGAGAAAAAGGAATCTAGCAACATTCTTTTTTCTGAAGAGGAAAAACCTGGACCATGATAGAAGCCCTTCTAAATTCTCCCTGTGATTTGGCCAGAGTGCACCGCATCCAACCCTAAACCAAAGAGACGTCGGAGGTTAATTCCCAGATTGGAGAGCTCTGGTGCAGCTCGAGCACTTACTCGGAGCATCTCTGCAGTGAGCCCCAGGGATCCTCAGCACCAGGAACACAGCCATCACCACTCCAGCCACCGTCCCGGGGTTCCTGGGGACGGTCACCCTCATCTTTGCAGCCTTGAAACAGGAACGGTGGAAGAGAAGCTCTGGCAGTCACCGCAGCTGCCACCAATGGACCCGACGCTTCACTGTGCAGAGCAGGAAAATGAGGAAACCTGTGAACTTTAGGATTGGACAGTACCTAGGGGAAAGGCCAATCAATCCGATGACTTGGGATCTCATTTGTCTCTGGGTAAACACCTTCAAAGAAAGTTCTCCATTCAAAAATTACTCATGGACCGTTGATAGGCACTCATCACTAAGTCATCACCAAAACCCACTGAACTGGGTCGCTGATAACATGTTTGGAGAGTTCAGGAACCAGAAAAGCAAAGTGAATTGGTGTATTTCTCCTTGGGATATTTCTTCAGTTTTTCTGGTTCTCATATTCAGGGTTTGACTGTATGGAGGTGGAAAGAAATGAAATGATATTCCTTGGGAAAGAAGATAATTGTCCAAAAGTTGTTCACTACCTTCCTTGACTTATGAGATACCATGAGATATGACGTAAAACAACAGATTTTGAGGAAAATATACTTGTATCAAAAGGAACCGATGAACTCTGTAACCAGGTAGCTCAGGGAAATTCTCTTCGACGCTCTGTGGTGATCTAAATGGGAAGCAACCCCAAAACAGAGGGGAGATATGAGTATGGCTGATTCACTTTGCTGTATACAGTAACTAACACAGCATCGTAAAGCAACCATACGTCAATAAAAATTAATTTTTAAAAATAATAGAATAAAACGTAAAAAAAAGATTTTACATTTTTAAAAAGCAAAAAGGAGACAAACAATCTAATAAGGACTTGCAAGTGAATTATAACATAATTTCATACAAGAAGCATTGTGCCACCACTGGAAATTATAATGTAGAGTTATTTGACATGCTGTAGGTAACAGAAATCATTTTACAAAAAATAGACTCTGTGGCCTTCAACAAATTACATAATCTCTAGTGGAGATTTTTTTTTTGAAGTAGTATCGGTTGATAGCATTATGTAAGTTCTCACCTAAACCCCACCCACAGACCCACCACCACTCACCGCACAGCCCACTGAGGAGGCAGAGGCACCCGAACGCTGCGTGTCCTTGGGGACCATACACCGTGCCCCTCTACACTGGAGGCAGAGTCTCGCTTACTGCACCACCAGAGACGTCCCCAGCCTTTGTTCATACACTTTTCGATGACGGCCACACTGATCAGTGTGAGGTGATACTTCATTGTAGTTTTGATTTGCAATTCTCTGATAATTAATGATGATGAACATCTTGTCATGTGCTTTTTGGCCATCCTTATGTCCTCTTTGGAGCAAGAAAATATTTTGATTCTGGGTGAAGTGCTTGTAATGATCCTGTTGGGCAACAAGTATAGACAGAGGGGCTTTCCTGATGATTCAGATGATAAAGAATCTGCCTACCATGTGGGAGACCCAGGTCAGGAAGATCCCCTGGAGGAGGGATTGGCTATCCACTCCAGTGCTCTTGTCTAGAGAGTTCCATGGACAGAGGAGCCTGGCGGGCCATAGTCCATGGGGTTGCAAAGAGTCAGACACGACTGAGCAACTAACACACTTTCATAAACAGATGTGGACCTGGAAATAAAGACTGAGAAGGAAAAGCAGTGGATCTGGACTGGAGAAGTGGAGAACAGTCAAGAGAGATTTCTCTGGTGAGCACATCTGTGAAAGGCCAGTTCTCTCAGTTTCGGAAGTTTGTTGAAGACAAACACTAACTTCTTTTGCCAGCATCTCAGAATCTTTGCTCTATGGATAGACTTCAGTGTCAACCTCAGAATCTTCTCCTATCAGAGAACCCAAAGTCTTATTTTGTATCTAATCTGGAACCAAGAATTATGATGAAATTGTTCTGTGATTTTAGTTATGCCAACCTCAACAATCTTAAATATTCTCCAATGCACTATCTCCTTTATCGATGATTTAGTCATTAAGTCGTGATCTCCTTCATTAGCAGCTAATTAATCAATTTTTTGATTAATTTTTTGAATCAATATTTTTTGCACATTTCTCACCATCTTTGGGCAACCAGTTGCATTAATTTTGCTGGTGACATCTAAAGAACTCTTCTGTCATACATTCTCTCTTTCAAATTATAAAGTGAAAGTAAAATGGGGTATTCTCTTTTTCACTTTGCAGAAACTAATGAAGAAGCTGAATTAGTATATGTGTGATGTTTCCAAATTTGTAAAAATTGATATACGCCCTAGAGGCCAGTTGTTATGAATAGTAATGGACAGGCTATGTACTAGAGAACTGTGTGTGTTACTTTTACTAGAATAGATATGGTTCCCATTTTTTATATGACTATCAAAAAGAGAAATGTGTTTCTTTTCTAATCTCATCGGTGTGCCTGAATTTTTTGACTTCCTACTTTCACTGAATCAACATTTATTGAGTTGCTCTGTTCTAGGCACTGGGAATCCATCAGTGGTGGGGAAGAAGAAAGAATTCCTAGTCTCCTGAAGCTCAGTTCTAGCAGGACTGCCTGCATTATACTCTGAAAAATGCGTGGATTGAACTAGATCATCTCTACTGTCCCTTCTAGGCCTTAGAGCCTATGATGAGGTGACATCTTGTGGTGATTGGGGAGCTGGTCAGTGCCTGAGGCCACAGAACAGTCAGTTTGCCAAATGGACTTGCTTTTGTTGACTCAAGTTATAATAAACCAGATTTGGGTTTGTATCTACATGATCCTTTTATAGAATATTAAATTCAATGTGTCTTTCACCCAGATCTGTATCGATACAGCTGCAGACTTCCTCTGTAAGGTCTGTGACAGTAATAACTAAGAACAGAGGCCTAAGGAGGGAAGGTCGGATACAGGCAGTGAGGGGACAGAAGCACAGGGCTTCTCTGGCTGGACTGGAAAGCACCTCATCACCTCTTCTCCCTCCCCTGAGTTTCCATGTCCCCCATTGCTCCGTTCAGAGCCTTGCAGACCGAGGTAATATGAGAAAAAGGAGATGTGGAGGCTAGTGTGGAAATCCCCTTAGAAAATGTCAGATTTCCATGGGGATTCCCTCCAAGAACTTGGAGAGTTCAGTTCAGTTCAGTCGCTCAGTTGTGTCTGACTCTTTGCGACCCCATGGACTGCAGCACATCAGGCCTCCCTGTCCATCACCAACTGCCAGAGCTTGCTCAAACTCATGTCCATTGAGTCAGTGGTGCCATCCAAACATCTCATCCTCTGTCGTCCCCTTCCCTCCTGCCCCCAATCCCTCCCAGCATCAGGGTCTTTTCCAGTGAGTCTGTTCTTCGTATCAGGTGGCCTAAGTATTGGAGCTTCAGCTTCAGCATCAGTCCTTCCAATGACTATGTAAGACTGATTTCCTTTAGGATGGACTGGTTGGATCTGCTTGCAGTCCAAAGGACTCTCAAGAGTCTTCTCCAACACCACAGTTCAAGAACATCAATTCTTTGGTGCTCAGCTTTCTTTATAGTCCAACTCTCACATCCATACATGACTATTGGAAAAACCATAGCCTTGACTAGACAGACCTTTGTTGGCAAAGTAATGGCTCTGTTTTTTAATATACTGCCTAGGTTGGTCATAACTTTTCTTCCAAGGAGCAAGTGTCTTTTAATTTCATGGCTGCAGTCACCATCTGCAGTGATTTTGGAGCCCCCCAAAATAAAGTCAGCACCACTGTTTCCACTGTTTCCCCATCTATCTGCCATGAAGTGATGGGACCGGATGCCATGATCTTTGTTTTCTGAATGTTGAGCTTTAAGCCAACTTTTTCACTCTCCTCTTTCACTTTCACCAAGAGGCTTTTTAGTTCTTCTGCTATTTTCTGCCATCTGCATATCTGAGGTTATTGATATTTCTCTTGGCAATCATGATTCCAGCTTGTGCTTCATCCAGCCCAGCATTTCTCATGATGCACTCTGCATATAAGTTAAATAAGCAGGGTGACAATATACAGCCTTGATGTACTCCTTTTCCTATCTGGAACCAGTCTGCTGTTCCATGTCCAGTTCTACCTGTTGCTTCCTGACCTGCATACAGCTTTCTCAAGAAGCAGGTCAGGTGGTCTGGTATTCCCATCTTTTTAAGAATTTTCCAGAGTTTGTTGTGATCCACACAGTCAAAGGCTTTGGCATAGTCAATAAAGCAGAAGTAGATAATTTTCTGGAACTCTGTTGCTTTTTCAATGATCCAACAGATGTTGGCAATTTGATCTCTGGTTCCTCCGCCCTTTCTAAATCCAGCTTGAACATCTGGAAGTTCACGGTTCATGTACTGTTGAAGCCTGGCTTGGAGAATTTTGAGCATTACTTTACTAACGTGTGAGATGAGTGCAATTGTGTGATAGTTTGAGCATTCCTTGGCACTGCCTTTCTTTGGGATTGAAATGAAAACTGACCCTTTCCAGTCCTGTGGCCACTGCTGAGTTTTCCAAATCTGCTGGCATATTGAGTGCAGAACTTTCACAGCATCATCTTTTAGGAGTTGAAATAGCGCAACTGGAATTCCATCACCTCCACTAGCTTTGTTCATAGTGATGCTTCCTAAGGCCCACTTGAATTCTTGTTCTAGAATGTCTGGCTCTAGGTTGGGATCACACCATCATGATTATCTGGGTCATGAAGATCTTTTTTGTATAGTTCTTCTGTGTATTCTTGCCACCTCCTCTTAATATCTTTTGCTTCTGTTAGGTTCATACCATTTCTGTCCTTTATTGCCCATCTTTGCATAAAATGTTCCCTTGGTATCTCTAATTTTCTTGAAAAGATATCTAGTCTTTCCCATTCTCCTCTATTTCTTTGCATTGATCACTGAGGAAGGCTTTCTTCTTGCTTTCTCTCCTTGCTCTTCTTTGGATTCAGATGGGTATATCTTTCCTTTTCTCCTTTGCCTTTCTCTTCTCTTCTATTCACAGCTATTTGTAAGGCCTCCTCAGACAACCATTTTGCCTTTTTGCATTTCTTGAACTTGGAGAAAACCAACTTAAAGTCCACCACGATCGCCATCTGGCTGTAGAAGTACCATATCACACTTCAGAGCAGCGACCCATGGTTGCCTAAGCAAAGACAACTAGGGTTTAAGATGATTACATTTCTGAACTTTTCTCAACAGAAATTTTATCTGATGGCTAATCTAGCATTGTGACCATTTCCCTCACCTGGACGTGAAACCTAGGCTTCTTTCAGCTCATCCTTGGTTTGCCAAGGATGCTACGGTTAAGATTGTTCTGTCCCCAAAAGCCCAGCCACATAAGACCCATGACTGCCTCTCTCACCTTACCTTCCCCTCCCAAGCACACTCTGGAGCCCAGTCCTAACAGGTCACCATTAAAATCCTTGAGTTTATGAGACTACAAAAATTACTTGAACTTGGACAATAGTAAATCAAGGGAAATAATTCAACTTTGATCTTGTCTTTCCACCAGTACCATGTGGCAAGACACTCCTCAGTGAAGGGAAGGATCTCTTTACAGAAACAACAGTGCATGTAAATGAAGAAGGGATGATAGAATTAGTGCATTCCCTATCTACAATCAGTTCAGTCAGTTCAGTCGATCAGTTGTGTCTGACTCTTTGCGACCCCATGGACTGCAGCACGCCAGGCCTCCCTGTCCATCACCAACTCCAGGAGCTTGCTCATTTCTACATTTCCCAGGGATTTAACTGACCCAGGCAATGGTTCCTAACATTACTGAGAGACAAGCAGTGTGTGTGTCTCATGGTGAGATCACAGCTCCACCTATGGACGTTTCAGAGGAATGACATCTAAGTCTAATCCAACCACTTCAAACAGATGCCGATTTGCAAAACCGGCGGAGAACAGAGGAACATGGCAATCGGCACCGGGTGATTCAGTCAGCAAATCCAGGCTGCAGAGAACTGTGCAGGCCAATAGCTCAGGAATGTCACTGTACTAATCATAAGGAACAAAAAGGGGTGGAGGACAAAACTGTAAATGTGAATAAACATAAATGACAACTAAATAAAAAGGAACACATTTGACTCAGTTCTAATAAGGTGGATGAACCTAGAGCTTATTATGCCAAGTGAAGTAAGTCAGAAAGAGAAAGACAAATATCATATATTAACGTACTTATATGGAATCCAGAACCATCGGTTCTCATGGTACTGATGAAGCCTGTTTGCAGGGCAGCAATGCAGGCACAGACACAGCAGGGGAAGGAGAGGGTGGGATGAGCTGAGACAGCAGCACTGAAATATGTGCATCACCATGTGGAAAATCAGAGAGCCGGGGGAATTTGCTGTTTGACCCGGGAGCTCAAATCAGGGCTCTGTGACGACCTAGGGAGGTGGGATGGAGCGGGGGGTGGGAGGGAGGTTCATGAGGGAGCGGACATAACTACACTCATGGCTGATTCATGCTGATATATGGCAGAGACCAACACAATATTATAAAGCAAGTATCCAGTTAAAAATAAAGACATTTAAATTTTTTAAAAGACTCCTAAGCTAGAGTGTCCAATAGTTTACACTTGAGTAAATAGACCACAAAGAAATTTTTAAAAATAGTTGATATAATGGTCCAGATATGATTATTTTTTCTTTTTTAAAAAAGATTTAATTTGCTCTTTTAAAATATTTATTTATTCATTTGACTGCGATGGGTCTTAGCTGTGGTTCACAGGATCTTGTTCAGTTGTGGTGTGCAAACTCTTAGTTGCGGCATGTGGGATCCAGTTCCCCGACCAGGGCTTGAATCCAGGCCCCTGCACTGGGAGCACAGAGTCTTAGACACTGGACCAGCAGGGAAGTCCCATGGTTACTTTTGCAAATTTTATTGAGTTATAGTTTGATGTACAACATTGTGTTAATTTCTACTGCACAGCCAAGTGATTCATCTGTATATGTGTGTCACACACACTTTTTCGTATTCTTTTCCATCATCGTTTATCCTAGGATACTGAATATAGTTCCCTGTGCTAAAGAATAAGACCTTTTTGTTCCTCCATCCTGTGTATAATAGTTGGCAAACATATAATTCCTTTTGAGAGGAGGGAGGAGGAGCTTTGATGGGCCCACAGCAGAGAGAATTCTGCAGCGGCTGGAAAAGGTCTAGTTCTTGAACTGGGTGTTGATTACAAGGGTTTTGATTTAAGTCATGTATTAAATTACACATTTTATGTGGTTGTTGGTATCTCGGTTTTATTTTAAAGGAAAAAAAAGACTTTAAAAATCAATGAAAATGGGACTTCTCTGATGCTCCAGGATTATGATTCTTCACTCCCACTGCAGGGGGCACAGGTTTGATCCCTGGTCACGGCGCTTGAGATCCCGCAGGCCTCACAGTGTGGCCAAAAACAAACAGAAAACAATGAAAAGGAAGCAGTGACTATCTGAATACTTGAGTTCTGAAGACTGTGGGGCTGCCTTTGGAGGAGAGAAAGTTGAAGACCACGACTCAAATAGTTAGGGCTGGACCATCTGGGGCTGGAAGGAGCTAAGTCTTGGGGGAATTTCTGGGCAGTGTCCTCGGAAACAAGGACTCGTGTAGACAAGGAGGAGGACGAAGGGCAGGAGGGTGAGAGATGTGTGATCTCAGAAGGCAGCCCTCCAGAGTTAGTTAAGGACTCCTCCAAGGTCTCACAGAATGAGTCACCCCGAACATTGACCTCACAGCATCCCTCACTTGGTCCAGGGCCACCTGATCGCTCTTCAGGCCCTCGGGGGAGAAGCATCAGTTAGAACCTAGTGCGACTGTGGCGGAAGCACTGCTCTTGGGACCTGCAGGGACAGCGATAAAGTCTCGTGAGGTCCCCACCCTCCTGGGCAAGGACTCAGCCAACAGCGCACCCAGCCAGAGCCACTTACACCTTATCCCTCCCTCTGCCAAAGGCTGAGTGACTGATCTGGGACCCAAAGATAAGGAAGAAGACATTACCTCATTGCCAAGCAACGGAGTCACCACACGTCCTGGAATGAAAAAAAAAAAGAAGGAAGAAATAGAATGCATCAATTAGGATCAAAAGTGATTATACTGAGTGGTGGGAGATGACCCACAATATCAGAACTCCATCTCTAATTACCCCCTGGAGAATGTTTCTGGCTTCATAAATGACTATCCCAGTGATCCCTGAGAAGTATGGTCAGCCTTCCCCTGTCACACATCTTAGACGTTAGGAAAAGTGGAAAGTGGGGGAAGCTGGAGGATAGGTGGCAGGGTGCTCCTCAAAACTTATTACCTTTCCGGGCTCTGATGTGGATGACAATTCCCACCAAAAAGAAGACTAGCCCGACCAGGAAGGCTGCAGCTCCACCCAGCATCTTTCTCCAAGAATATTCAGGCTGAGCTCCTAAGGGAAACAGGTCTCAAAGTTGGCCAAAAGCTCCCAATGTTTGGTGCTCCCTCCTGAAACTCCATCCATCTGCAATGCAGAAGACCCCGGTTCAATCCCTGAGTCAGGAAAATCCCCTGGAGGGGGGCATAGTGACCCACTCCAGTAATCTTGCCTGGGAAATCCCATGGACAGAGGAGCCTGGCTGCTACAGTCCATGGGGTCCCAAAGAGTGGAACATGACTGAGCAACTAACATTTTCTCCTGAAACCCCAGGGCCTATGCTGGACAGCAATAAGTGCTGTCCAGAGAAAGAATACATCTTTGGGTCCAAGGTTTGTACTCATGGAGTTTCTGTTAATGATTCTGATGGCCAAAAAGAATGCCCCCCTAAATGCCAAGGTCAAAGTACCAAAGGATGCAAGTTCCCAAAACCAGAAGTGAGTGACAAGGTGATTAGACCTCCTTATTTCCTGGAAGATCCAAGGATAGCTATCTGCCATGGTTTTTCCCCACCCAACGACCCCAATCTCTAGGACTGCTTCAGGTCAGAGCGAGGAACTAGTGCTGTGGCCAAGATGAATGCGGAGGTAACACACGCCCCGTTCCGAGTCAGATTGACTCAAGTTGGGTCCAGAAAGTACAAGCTGGTTCTCACTCCACTCCACAGAAACAGGGCTCGGCAAGCTGGGATGGTTGACACGGCAGGTGTAGACCTCCCCAAGCTCAGGCATCATGGCCAGCATCACCGTCGTCTGAAAGGTCCAGTCTCCATTCCTGATGAGGCCAGTGGACATGACCCCCTCTCTCTGTTCCTGCCCATTCCGGAACCAGGTGACCTCGATGTCCCCTGGGTAGAAACCCGTCACCAAGCAAAGCAGCAGACTGTGGTGCTGCAGGGCTGGGGCCTTCTCCGGATACACTGCCACCTCTGGCTGTACTAGGAGAGGAGAGAAAAAACGAGAGGCGGTGAAGGGAGTCCACAGAGCCAACGCCACCGTGCCTTCAGGGGCTGTCTCTGCCCTGAATCTCTTTCCCAGATCAGCCACATGGCAACCGGAAATGTGGGGAAAGCTCACCCCCAGGACTCAGACACTGGAGATGCCAGCGCCCCCAAGGAGGATGCAGGCTTTATCAGACACACCCACAGTTTTCCTTGTGTTCGGGAAGACACTAGCCCTGGTATCTGGGACCAAGACCACAGTGACCTGACCCCTGAGGACAGTAAGTGAGTCATAACTGGGGACAGATCATATAAAGTCTCCCCTGCACCTGACCCTGATAAATATCCTGAAGCAGGAAACTGCCCAGGACAAGGAAGAAGAGCCACGCCCAGGCTCCCACCAAGGAGACCCCAACTTCCGCCTCACCTCTCCTCCCCACGGTGAAGGGTGCGCCCAGCTTGTAGTTGCGTCTGCAGAGCATGTCCACAGAGGCTCTGCTCCTCGCCAGTATATCCGGCCGACTGTTCCACAGCTCAGCGTCAGGCTTCCCCAGCTCCGTCAAGGCCACAAACATCCCCAAGTCGCTGTCGAAACGTGCATACTCCTCCAGGTTAAAGATGAATCTGACCACAAACCGCACCTTCTCTGTGCCATTGGTGAAGTAACAGTCAGCCTTTGCCTGGGTCACAAAATCTTCTGGAAAACCAAAAAAAGACTATGAACCAGCCCCCATCTTTAGAACACCCATACCTGGTATATTACGATGGACCATGTGGATTGGAGAGGAGGGCTTTGACCTCAGTAAATCTGACGAAGTAGCTTCTGCTCCTCTGGGCCCCACCCTGGTTCCTCTTAGCAAAGGGACATCCATTCTTTAAAAAAGAAGTGGTACACATATACAATGGAATATTCAGTTCAGTTTCAGTTGCTCAGTCGCGTCCGACTCTTTGCGACCCCATGAACCGCAGCACGCCAGGCCTCCCTGTCCATCACCAACTCCCAGAGTCCACCCAAACCCATGTCCATTGAGTCGGTGATGCCATCCAACCATCTCATCCTCTGTCATCCCCTTCTCCTCCTGCCTTCAATCTTTCCCAGCATCAAGGTCTTTTCAAATGAGTCAACTCTTTGTATCAGGTGGCCAAAGTATTGGAGTTTCAGCTTCAACATCAGTCCTTCCAATGAACACCCAGGACTGATCTCCTTTAGGATGGACTGGTTGGATCTGCTTGCAGTCCAAAGGACTCTCAAGAGTCTTCTCCAACACCACAGTTCAAGAACATCAATTCTTTGGTGCTCAACTTTCTTTATGTGGCCCATACATAGACATGTTTAGCCCATTATTTCATGTATGCTATCCATGGTAGTTTCAACTTTTCACCTCCTCTTCACCTCCTCTTAGTTCTCCACTTCCTGCCATAAGTGGGTCTCTCTTCTGAGTTCAATTCCGGCAACTTGTTCCATGTCTAATTCACCCACATTTTGGCTGTGATCTGCATGTAGTTTCAGCAGTACAATATACAGTTGACTACTCCTTCTCCCATTTGAACCAACCTTGCCTTCTCCAAATAGTCCACCTTCATGGTTCTAGAAGCATCTGGGGTCTGTATTCCTCTCTTGATTTTGCATAGTTTATCGTTCCACACAGCAAGCTTTCAAAGTCAAAAGTAATATAATGTTTAGTATACTGTAACTCTTTGCTTTCTTGATGATTCGCTGAGTTAATTGATCCAGTTTCCTCATCCTATTAAAACTGACTTCGAAGAATTACTCTCATAAAAAAGTATAAAATAATCCATCTGCAGCAACAAGTCCAACTCTCACATCCATACATGACCACTGGAAAAACCATAACCTTGACTAGATGGAGCTTTGTGACAAAGTAATGTCTCTGCTTTTTAATATGCTATCTAGGTTGGTCATAACTTTCCTTTGAAGGAGTAAGCATCTTTTAATTTCATGGCCATAATCACCATCTGCAGTGATTTTGGAGCCCCCAAAAATAAAGTCTGACACTGTTTCCACTGTTTCCCCATCTATTTGCCATGAAGTAATGGGACTGAATGCCATGATGTTAGTTTTCAACTTTTTCACTCTCCTCTTTCACTTTCATCAAGAGGCTCTTTAGTTCTTCTTCACTTTCTGCCATAAGGGTGGTGTCATCTGCATATCTGAGGTTATTGATATTTCTCTTGGCAATCTTGATTCCAGATTGTGCTTAATTCAGCCCAGCATTTTGCATGATGTACTCTGCATATAAGTTAAATAAGCAGGGTGACAATATAGAGCCTTGACGTACTCCTTTTCCTATTTGGAACGAATCTGTTGGTCCATGTCCAGTTCTAACTATTGCTTCCTGACCTTCATACAGGTTTCTCAAGAAGCAGGTCAGGTGGTCTGGTATTCCCATCTCCTTCAGAATTTTCCACAGTTTATTGTGATCCACACAGTCAAAGGCTTTGGCATAGTCAATAAAGTAGAAATAGATGTTTTTCTGGAACTCTCTTGCTTTTTTGATGATTCAGCAGATGTTGGCAATTTGATCTCTGTTTCCTCTGCCTTTCCTAAAACCAGCTTGAACATCTCGAAGATTACTCAGTCATAAAAAAAGAATAAAATAATGCCATCTGCAGCAACATGGATGGACCTAGAGGTTATCATATTAAGTGAAGTAAGTCAAAGGCAAATATCATATGGTATTGTTCAAATGTGGAATCAGAAAATAAAAAGGGTACAAATGAACTTACCTACAAAACAGAAATAGAATACAGATATAGAAAACAAACTTATGGTCACCAGGGGTAAGAAGAGGAGGAATAAATTCGGAGATCAGGAATGACATATACATACCACTGTATATAAAATAGCTAACAGAAGGACCTACTGTATAGTATACAGAACTCTACTCAATACTCCGTAATGGCCTATATGGGGGAAAAATAATGAAAAGAGTGGATGTATGTATATGTACAACTTACTCACTTTTCCGTACACCTGAAACTAACATAACATTATATATTAACTATACTCCAATAAATTTTTTTTAAAAAGAACACCCTTTCTTCTTTGAAAGAAACCTGAGGTCCAGCCTATCAGGCCAGCCAAATAGGAGACATGTCACCCAAAGAAGCAACTCAAAATGAGTCCAGAGACACGAACATTCATTCAACAAATATACATTCATTTGACCAATATTTATAGACTGTTTGTATTTTGCCAGACAATGTGTTAAGTGTCTCCAATCCAGGCTTTCAGGAGCCCAGACTTGGAATTCTCCTTATTACCAAAGTCAAAACCAACCAACCCTGTATGGAATAGTTCAGTTTTGTTGCCATCAGCAGGTTCATTCTACATATTCCTTCTGGAGCAAAATGAAAGGAAGATGGAGGTGGGGTAAAACAAAGATGCAGAGGAGACTCAGTAGCGTGGAGTAAATTTCCCCTCTACTCCCCACTCATCTGGGTTTTCTCAAGAATTTTCTCCTGTACGTTTTCCTGTGCGCGATTACTCAGGAGACCTCACCCCCTCTATCAACTTTGAGCAAAATAATATTAACTCCTGGTTTGAATATGCCTTTATCATCATCATCACCATCATTGGCCCTATATGTACAGTTCTAGTGGCTGTAATAACACGGTGATAAGGAATACAAGCTTAACTTAAACCTTCTCTGGAGCCTTTAAAATTAAACACTTCCACTGAAGAGTAAATTAAAAAAAAATCCAAATCCAGGGATTCCCTAGTGGCTCAGTGGTTTAAAAAAAAAAAAAAAAAATCCGCCTGCCAATGCAGGAGACACCTGCATCCAGGAAGATCCCACCTGCCGCAGAGCAACTAAGTCCATGCGCCACACCTACTGAGCCTGTGTTCTAGTGCCCCGGAGCCACAACTATGGCAGCCTGCACACCCCAGAGCCCGCGCTCTGCAACAAGAGAAGCCAGTGCAGTGAGAGAAGCCCATGCACCGCAACCAGAGAGAAGCCCCCTGCTTGTCCCAGCTAGAGAGGAGCCCAGGCAGCAAGGAAGACCAAGCACTTTAAAGTGATGAAATAAATTTTTTAAAATTATTTTTAAAACTCCAAATCAAAAACAAAATCCAAATCCTTCAATATTCTGTGATAAACCATAATGGAAAAGAATATGAAACAGAATGTATATATTTATATATATACATATATACATGTATAACTGAGTCCCTTTGCCATAGAGCGGTAATTAACACAACATGTAATTCAACCATACTTCAATAAAAATAAATTTAAAGTAAATAAGTAAATAAATAAAAATCAAACCCATTCTCCATTATGATTTTCTACTTTCAAAGTACCTTGCTAGTATTGGCAGTGATTAGTTTGAGCTTTATATTAACTTTCATACACTGTACCTCATTTCTAGATGGTTCATATTCTCCAAAACAGTTTTCATTTTCCAAAGTTATTTAATCAAACCTCATAGGTGAGAAAAAGTGTGATTGTTTACTATGGTAAGTTCATATGTTGAAATCTCAAATCCCAAGGGTGATGGTATTAGTTGGTGGTGTTGTTAGCGTGGGATCCTGATGAATGGGATTAGCACCCCTAGAGAAGAGGCTCCAGAGAGCTCCCCAGCCCCTTCCACCTCGTCAGAACACAGATAGAAGGCACCACCAGCTCTGAAGCAGGATGACAGTCTTTCCCAGGACACAACCAGGCTGGAGACTTGATCCTGGACGCCTCAGCCTCCAGAACTTTGAGAAATAAATGTGTGTTGTTTATAAGCCACCCAATCTGTGGTATTTGTCATAGCAGTCTAAACAGACTAGGATAATGATAGTTGTCTTAAATTTGAAGATATGGACAATTTTAAGAGAGAAACTGGTAAATGGCCGTGGGGTAGGTCTCAGTTGACTGGAGTTTTAGTTCTGCATCTACTGGTTTCACGTAGAAACAGACACTTCCCTTCCTGACCTGCTTTCCCATCATTAAGGACGGGGCTCCAGTTCATGCACACCACCACCAAGGTAGAACTCAGAAGCATTTGGGTCAGGTAAGAAAAGAAGCAGAATGTGAGAAAGCAGACGTGGTACACATGTACAATGGAATGTTACTCAGCCACAGAAAGGAACAAAATGGGGTCATTTGTAGAGATGCGGCTGGACCTAGAGACTGTCATACAGTGAAGCAAGTTCCAAAGAGAAACACAAATATCAAATATTGATGCATGTTTGTGGAATCTAGAAAAAATGGTATAAATGACCTTATTTGCAAAACAGAAATAAAGACAGACGTAGAGAAGAAATGTATGGATACAAGTGGGGAATGGGAGGTGGGTGGGATGAAACTGGGAGCTTGGGATTGATGGATCTACACCACTGATACTATGTATAAAACAGATGACTAATGTCTCCACAGAGAACCTACTGTGGAGCACAGGGAACTCTACCCAGAGATCTGCGGGGAACTACATGGGGAGGAAATCCAAAAAAGAGGGGATACAGGTGTATGCACAGCTGACCCACCATGCTCTACGGTAAAAACTGACACAACATTGAAAAGCAACTATAAGCCAATAAAAATTAATTTTAAAAAATTAAAAATTAAACTTTTTTAAAAAGCAGAATGTAATTCATCACATGATGACATTTACTAATATTTTAAATACACACAGAAAACTGCTCCATCTTTTCTAAAGCCACTCTGATACTTAAAGCCACAGCAGACACGTTGGAATGGAAGGGAGGGAGAGAGGATAGAGAGAAGCGAGTGATGACAAGCGCTGTGAGCTCGTTGGGAGAGAGAACCCCACTCTGTGCACTTGAGAACAACGTAAAAGGACATTCGAAAGGGTTCATAGTGCCAATTAACCAGGAACGATCTCCCTGAAGAAATGGCACTTTGGCTGCGATGTGAAGGGTGACCATTCCTGATCTCAGATGCAGATCTGCTTTCATGTCTAAGTGCAGAGGAACTGCTGGGCTGAGTATCAGGAGGACCACATCCTTCCTGGGTCAGCCAGACTGATCTCAAACTCAGATGAGTCTCTAATCTCCAATTCCCTCTTTCATCTTACAGTCTAAATTAGAAAAAAATTATTTTTCAGTCAGATCTGTGTCAGAGTTTAGATCTTACTGATCATGTGTGTGTGTTTGTTGTTGTTGTTTAATAGAAATTATAAGTTCAAAGAGGTTTCTGTTCTCCAAGAACTATGATCTCCTCACAACCACCCTCCCCACCCCTAGGTTTTGTTCCTCTTTTGTGTTTAACGAGACTGACGTTCAAAGAGGTTCTGTTTTTAGAATGTTGTATCCTGTTCTCTTCTGATAAATATGTTTTTGGAATGTACTGTCACTTCATGTTTGCAAAGCTTAACTTCTCAGCTAGACAAATACCAGTAAGCATATGTACCTGGTAACCTGAGGACGGGCATCACACATTCAATTTCTCCTGTTTGTCAAATCACCTGGTATAATCTGACCATGTTACAGAGGCTTAAAAATGTCATATGAAGCAGTCAAGTCCTTATATGCATAAAGAAACGGTCACAAATAGAAGCAGTCACAATCATCAAACTCCTGGCTGAAAGACAGTGGTTATTTTCAGCCTGCCTCAATTTTTCACAGTTCTCCAGATGGCCATCAATACCATAAGGACCCTGAGCAAGCAATCTGTTTCCCTTTCGTTGAATCAGTGGCTCTGGGACAGGAAGTCCTTTCCCCGCCGGTCCATTTCATGTGGTAAAGCAGGAGGGAAAGCTTTTCTGTGAGAAAGAAGACTCTCTGAAGCCAGAGCTGCTTCCTGTCTGGACTGGAGGCTGCACCTGTAAGGGGAAGGCCTCTCTCCCTGTGTCAGCGTGTACACCTGAAAGAAACCACCGTGTTCTTACCTGGAGAATCTCTGCCCTGAGTCACAGAAGCATCCAGCCTGAGAACCGTGGATAAGAAGGCCACCACCCAGGGAACCCAGCTAGGACTCATTCTGGAAGAAAACAAATGAGACAGGAAAATCTTCACCTCTTTAGAACGGGGCTTGGCCACACACACTCCGTCAAATATTCATGCAGAGCAGAGACGTCTTTCTGTCTACCCCGGGATTGGAAACTCCTCATCCAGACAACCAATCAAGCTAGAGGAGCTTAGAGTCATTAGGTGCTGGGTAGGATGCCTTCATAAAGTCATGTGATACCACTCAAGAATTGATCACCTGCAGAATCACGGACTGCAGTTCAGGTACTTGGAAACTGGACTAGGAGAAAAAAGAAAAACTGCTCTACAGAGTATGTGGTCTCAGAAGGACTAGGCAGATTGTCTACCACGGATCTTTGTATCATTATCCAGCATGGTCCCTGGCCTGCTGTGGCCAGTAGATCTCCATGATGATGCGGTGACTGACGCTGCCAACAGAGAACATGTAAATGAAGACAACAGCGGACAGCATTCCGAGGCCTGGGCCTTATGGGAACTCAGGGAAAGGGTTATTAGAGAAAAAATGGAAAAGACTGAGAATTATCTGGAGAGGAGGATTTCCTATAAACCAAGAGAGGGAAGAAAAAGCAAACTTGGAGAGAAGCTTCTTGAAAAAATAAAATTCTGCAAAAAAATGTTTAAAAGGATAAAAAGAGAGAGTGTGGATATGTGTATATGATTCACTTTGCTGTACAACAGTAATTAACACAACACTGTAAATCAACTATACTCCAATAAAAATTTTAAAATATGAAAAGAGTTTGGTGCATATCCGGGAGACAATAGCTCTCATGGATTTATATTTATGATAACTTGATGAAAATAATACATAAGCATGGATAGTGAATCTAAATGTTAAACTTCTTAAGCTGATAAAGGTAGATTTGAAACAATGTTTAAAGAGGATAAAAGAGAAAAAAGCATTATTATGTTTTATAATTAATGGGGCACCAGTAGCCTTCAGTGGAACAGAGTATTAAAAGAAGAGGCAATATTTCAAAAAGGTAAAGAGTGAATTAAGTGAGAAAATGATGGTAGTAGACGTACCAGTCCTTCGGGAATTTTGGAAGCTGACCTTTGTGCACTGTTTTGTTGTTTGTTCAGTCACTCAGTTGTGTCCGATTCTTTGCGGCCCCGTGGACTGCAGCACGCCAGGACTCCCTGTCCTTCACCATCTCCTGGAGCTTGCTCAAACTCATGTCCATTGAGTCGGTGATGCCATCCAACCATCTCGTCCTCTGTCGTCCTCTTCTCCTCCTGCCTTCAATCTTTTCCCAGCATCAGGGTCTTTTTCAATGAGTTGGCCCTTTGCATCAGGTGGCCAAATTATTGGAGCTTCAGCTTCAGCATCAGTCTTTCCAATGAATATTAAAGACTGATTTCCTTTAAGATTGACTGGTTTGATCTCCGTGCAGTCCAAGGGACTCTCAATAATCTGCCTGCCACATTGTAAGCAGATTCTTTACCTTCTGAGCCACCAGAGAAACCCCATAACCTTCTTAGTTAATGATATTATTGGGTTGGCCAAAAAATTCTATTGATCCAAATGTATTTTGGGCCAACCCAATACTTTTTGGGGGCTTAAAAGTGATATGTCTCTATGCTGAGGGTCAGTCACCTGTAATGTTAGTACTTGTTTTTATAGCTACCTTCTGTGGTGATGAAAGTGAGCAGTGAGTGACAGTGGTTTAAAATTATTTTTTTCTGTGAAATTGGCTAATTTGATATGTATCAGGAATGTATGAATCTGAGTGTAATTTCAAGCTAGATTTGTGTATATAAATAGAAGGCAAAAAGAATAAAATGCATTGCTTAAAAAAAAAAAAGAAAAAACACTTTTTCAGACACAGGATTAAAATAGGAAGATTTGAAAAACAGGGGTATGAGGAAGTTCAAGCTGTGTGTGGCTTCAACAAACTTATTTTAGAACAAGGGGAGGTCTTCTGCTGAAAAGAAACTGGAAAAAATATTTGATAAGTAAGGAAAGCAAGACTTCTTTTTTCCAAAGTAATCTATAAGTGTATTATTATTCAATTTGCTCTCGATCCATGGCCCAATATTGAATCCTGCAAGATGAAACAAACATGTTTCTGGTCCAGAAGAAATGCAAAATTTGGGTGGAGTGACAGAGGAACAATCCACTGTAGTGTCAGGAAGAATCAAATCAGCTTTAAAGCTTGGGCACACAAGAAGAGAAAATTCAAGCCATCTGGAAAGAGTTGATGAAGCTGATAAAGTTGATATTTGACACAAGTGGCCAATAGGAAATGTTATAATTCGAACTACCCAGTACATGAGGACAACAGAGAAGGAATAAGCAGTGAAACAAAAAATGTGTCAGGAATTCCTTACAAGTTAGTGTTTGGCCACAATAAACATATGTATGCACACTACTTCACTGCATGGGAGAAGAATATAGTAAATTTTTTCTTCTTCACTTCCCTAAGAGAACACATGTTTTGATGGGTGTGTAAGGTGGGACTGTAATGGTAACAGACCCAGAGAGTCTGGAATACTTGAGCTATGTCTTACCGAACATGCCGAGATGCCCTCTGCTGCTACTGCTAGGTCACTTCAGTCGTGTCCGACTCTGTGCGACCCCATCCCTGGGATTCTCCAGGCAAGAACACTGGAGTGGGTTGCCATTTCCTTCTCCAATGCATAAAAGTGAAAAGTGAAAGTGAAGTTGCTCAGTCGTGTCCGACTCTTTGCGACCCCATGGACTGCAGCCCACCAGGCTCCTCTGTCCATGGGATTTTCCAGGCAAGAGTACTGGAGTGGGGTGCCACTGCCTTCTCCGCGAGATGCCCTCAGCTACCCACAAATGCAATACTCTTTCCATAATGTAATAAATGTAATACTCTTACTCATAAATGTAACAGCAAATTGTAAATAAAAGGCCAGTCAAATCCCTGACGCTCTAATAGAGGGTTTTACGGTGAAGCTTCTATGAAGCATGACACCCCAGGCGAGGTTCTCATGTTTCCACGTTTACCGCTAACCAGCTGTAAATCCTGAAGGCCTGAGACTTTCAAGCACATGAAGTGTAGGAGGAAGACAGATGACGGGTCACAAAGGAACTCTGTTAAAGATGGCGGAAATAAGATTCCGGAAAAGAAAGGCGAAACGCAGAGGTTCCCCAGAGTTGAAGGAGAATGGGCAGCGCGTCCCAGTACCGCAGCTGGAGGGTGATTCGCAGGAGCAGTTCATAGGACACCTGGATCCGCAGAGAAAGCCTCTGGTGTTGGAAGGAATTGACTTGGGAGCACGTACAAGCAAATGGACAGAGGACTTCCCTGGCGGCTCAGACAGTAAAGTGTCTGCCTACAATGTGGGAGACCCAGGTTCTATCACTGGGTCAGGAAGATCCCCTCGAGAAGGAAATGGCAACCCACTCCAGTATTCTTGCCTGGAGAATCCCATGGATGGAGGAGCCTGGGGGGCTGCAGTCCATGGGGTCACAAAGAGTCAGACACAACTGAGCGACTTCACTTTCACAAGCAGATGGACAGTGGATCACCTAAGCCAAATCAGAAGGAGGAAAGAAGTGAAGATTCACGTTGCTGTAGTTGCCCCCATGGACGTCCTTAAACTTTTAACAAGTTGGTACAGAGCACAACTGAAGAAAACCATAAGGAATTCTTTATATCAGAGGATCTACTGTACTTCATGCTTTGTGGATCCAGTTTTTACTACAAGGATATATAGAGACATTTCTTCATAAGGCCACCGGAGAGCATTAATAGGAAAGACTGAGAAGGATGACCTAGGATCACTTGGAGAAGAGCCTAGAAAGGATCTTGCAAATATCAGAAAGCAGTTTCCTTTATTGGAAGGAGATATCGAGTTTCCAAAATTCTTCAAAGAATGGTTCTTTTCCAGTGTTTTTCAAATTAAGCTCACCAAAGTTACAACTTTGGATCCACTATAAAGTAACAGATAACTTCTCAATACAAGTGACAGGAAAAAAAATGCATTATACTATTCAGTCCTCAAGATGCCCAATATTTATAATTATCGGGTATTAAATCAGAAGTCCTGAACATAGATAACCCAGACTTAACTAAATATCTACTGTTTTCCAAGGCTAGATGGTATGAATGTTCCCTTAAAGCTGGATATGTATTATTGATTCCTGCTTTATGATTCCATAATATAATTTCTGAGGAGTTTGGAGTGGGAGTGAATGTCTTTTGGAAGCACCTTCCCTCTGAATGCTATGCTAAAATGGATACCTATGGAGACAAAGATCCTACAGCAGCAACAAGAGCTGCACAAATTTTGCACAGAGTCTTAAAAATCCTTACAGAATTGCCAGAGGAATATAGGGACTTCTATGTAGGGCGAATGGTTTTGCACATTCAAGATAAAGCCTATAGCAAAAATTTTGAATAAATAATGAACTGAATGCAAAGAGCATAGACTTTTAAATACAATTCAGTTCAAATACTGGAAAAGTGTAACAAGAGGTAAATTATCTTTTTAAAGATTTATTCTTCTCAGGGGGGCACTAGTGGTAAAGAATCTGCCTGTCAGTACAGGAGACAAAAGAAACATGGGGTCAATCCCTGGGTTGGGAAGATCCCCTGGAGTAAGAAATGGCAACCCAGTCCAGTATTCTTGCCTGAAAAATCTCATAGACAGAAGAGCCTGGTGGCTACAATCCATGAGGATCACAAAGAGACATGGCTAAGCATGCATGCACACAAAATAGGAAAGGCAGCTCAATCTCAGATTTATAGATTAAATAAGTATGAAGGCAGGAGAGATAAAATGCAACTTTGTAACCTTTAGTGTCCTGTGACATCCCTCCCCCTCTACTGTTAGTAAACATGCCCTGCCCAGGGATCTGAGGCATCAGAATAAATATTTCTTCCCCTGGAAGGTCATGACAGGAAGAATAAGAAAAAGATGGGGGGAGTTCTGGCGGTCCAGTGGTTAAGACTCTGTGCTCTCACTACCATGGGCCTGGGTTTGATCCCTGGTTGGGGAGCTTAGATTCCACAAGCCATGGGAAACAAAAATAAAAGAAAAAATTTAAAAGAAAGAAAGAAACAGATGGGGCAGTATGGAAGACATTACTAGTGTTCACCAACTTTCTCTATTCCTTAAGCATACAGAAAACTGCAGCTCTTGCTCTCCTATAGCTGCTAGAAACTAGTTCTAGCCCCCCGAGAGAAGAATCCTCCGCACTGGTCCTTAAATTCTGGAGGACTTTCCTCTTCCCCTACTGTAACTGACCAGAACCCTATGAAGTCTTCCCAGAATAGACCCCCCACCCATGTCCTCCACCTGCCTTTCCTCTGTAGAAAAACCTCAATCGAAGAAATTAGAAAATGCAAAAAAAAAAAAAAAGAAAGAAAGAAAGAAGACAAAATAATAATAGCTGAGCCGTTATACAAAGGCAAAGACCTTTAGTTCTTCCTCAAGGACTATAGATAATATTCTGAGTCATATCCTGTGAGCTGTTTTGCAGATACTGAAAGCGCTCCCTGGTGGAAGTCATTAACTGTAGGCTGCCCAAAAGCATGTAGACCCCAGATCCCGGGAACCAGAAGGTTGATGATGCTAATTCCAGATTACCTCATCACCAACCAATCAGAAGGATGTCCACGAGCTGACCACCCCCCTCCCTGCGCCTTGAACACTCTGAGACTCCTCACTACCTCCTTCTCCTGTGCCTGCCCCCCGCCCCCCACCAGCCTGGCAAAGGAATACAGTTATTTCCTTATACCTTACCAAAATTCTGTCTCCAAGATGTAATCTGGCACCGATGTAAAGAGGTCCAATTTTGGCAACATCACCAAGTCAACCAAAACAGGCTTGTATCCAAATGTTGGAATCAGTATATAAAAGCAGTCTAATTAGATGAGTCATCGGGGAAAGAAGGCCCCTGGAGAATCACCTGAACCTACAACAGATGCTATGTGAATCAGAAATGACTTGCTTAATTAAGGCATTTGATAATGGGTCCTCCCTGGAGGTTCAGTGATCGGGACTCCACCACAAGGGACTCAGGTTCAGTTCCTGGTCAGGGAACTAAAATCCCTTAGGCCGTGTAGTGCGGCCAAAAAAAAAGGCACCAGCGTCCTTGTTAAGCCTCACTTAACTTGCTAGGACAGGAACCAGAATGTCGCCCAGAGTCCTCAGGTAGATTAGAATGTTTATGAATTAGGAGCCTGACCACAGGCCAGAAACTGACCTAGTGTAGGGATGTGTTGGGACCCGTTGTGAGTGTTAGGGTTGTGAGTGCTCTAGAGCTGGGTGGGGGTGTTGCTCCCAGTTGGAAGGGCGTGTGTGGTGCTGAGTGGGAAAAAAAAAAGGGCGGGGAGCCATCCGAAGGAGCTCGAGCCGCTGAATTTTAATTTCCTTCTTTCTTCATACAGATACCTATGTATCTTTCCCATGTATCTCACCCCATCTGAAAAAGAAGAAAACTGTTTTGCTCGAGGCTGAGTGAGTGAGGACGTGACCTGGGGGCACCAGGTAAGAGCCGGAGATGAGAAGGCCGCACAGGTCTCAGCCTGTCTTCCCTCCTCCGCGGCCGGCCCCCTGGCCGGGCTCCTGCACTTTCTCTCAGAGACAAACAAGAGCCCGTGGGGAGAAGAGGACCGTGGGGCCCAGAGAACACACAGTAAATGGGGCTTGTGCACGCATCTGGAGGGAGGAGAAGGCGTCCTTAGACCCGGAAGACTGGAGGATACGGATGCTGAACCGGAAGTTAGCAGCGCTGTTTTTTCTTACTTCCGGTGTGAATGTGTCCACCGCGCGTACGTTCTGAAATCTAACTTGACTGCGTCATAACAGTAAGAGTTAAATCTGTCAGCTGCTTGTTACGAATCATTTTTCTAGGCACAGTGTGAATATGGGGGGCAGGAGGAGGGAGAGAGAGACTCATCAGAATAACCCTTCACTGTGATACTATCATGACTTCCCTTCTGCAGGTGAAGTAATGAGAGCATGAACCAAAGTTCACAGGAAGTTAGTCCACGGGCTATGCTGTTTTCATTGCACTGTATTTCTTACTTGGGAACCCAGGAAAACTTCATTTCTACATCTTTAACATCCCTGCAATAAGATGCACAAAAGGTCAAAATGACTGAAGAATCGTATTATAATTCTGGTGCCAAGATAGACCTCCATCCCTGTCTTTTAAAAAGAAGGCAGTGGTCTCATGGATCGGGAACGAGGAATGACATCTGTGGGAAAAGGTTGCAAGTCAAGCACAGAGAGAAGGCGATACCAGCCGGGAATCTCCCTTGCCAGTGGCCGCTGATGCAGCGTAGGTAAATCGAAGCCGCTGGGTGGTCCAGTCAGAAGCTTTGCTGAGTTTTCTGTGCTGCCCGTCAGTGTCCCCAGTGGGAGATCTGGGTTTCCCGGGCTCTTCAGAGAAACCAGACGTTTCAGGGAGACAGCTGATAAAGAGAGTGGTCATGGCTGGTTGCCTTCTCCCACATTCTTGTTTTTTGTTCTACTTGAGTTTGAAAACTAAGATGGGGGGTTTTTTATTTTTCCCTTCCTGCCTGACTTCAACCAAGAGCTCTACTTCATAGAGATATGGGCTTTTCTGTGATTTTCCCCCAAAACTCACCCCTCATTTTACACCCCTTTTCTGCCTTCCCTCCCTGTTCTCTAGGGAGTGAGAGAAGTTGGGCGTGGTAGATGCAGCTGTTCGTTGAGGGTGTTAAAAAAAAATCATTCTATTACCTGGCAAAAATATCTCTTCAACCGCTATCTTGGTGACTTTATTATTTTTTATTGAGATATAATTAGGTTACAACACTATGTTAGTTCCAAGTGTACAACATAGTGATTGGATACCTCTATACATTACAAAGTAATCAACATGATAAATCTAGATGCCATCTGTCATCATACAAAGTTATTACCATAGTATTCACTGTTTTAGCCACCCTGTGGATTTCATTCTTGTGACACATCACATTTCTTTTGTAACTGGAGGTGCATGCCTCCGAATCTCCCTCAGCTATTTCATTCATTCTCCCTGTCCTGTCCCCTTTGGCAACCACTCTGTACTGCATGTCTTTCTGCTTTTTGCTTGTTCACTTGTTTTTCAGCTTCCACATGTAAGTGAAACCATACAGTGTATGTCTTTCTCTGACTTATTTTGCCTTAGTGTGATACCTACTAGGCCAATCTATGTTGTTGCTAATGGCATGATTTTATTTTTTTATGACTGAGTAATTTTCCATCGTATGTATATACCACATCTTCTTGATCCATTCATCTACTGGTAGACACTTCGATTGTTTCCATTCATTTTGTTTCCTTTTCACTTAATTCACTTTGTTTCATTCTTTCCTTTTATTGATGTAAGTAATTAAGGTGATGAATTCTCCTCTGAACACTGCTTTAGCCATATCCTAAAAGTTTTGATGTGTGATTTTCAATTGTCATTTTTCTAGAAATTTTTCAGTTGTTGCTTTCTCACTCTCTGGCCCAAGAGAAAGACTGTTTCTTTAAGTTTCCATGTGGAAGGGCATTTATCTTTTCTGACCTTATTATTATTATCTAGTTTGTTCCACTATAGTCAGAGAATTGTATCTATATCATTCCTACTTTTGGGGGGAAATTACTGAAGTTTATTGTGCCAGAATGTGTGGTCCATTTTCATTAATACTTTGTTGAAACTTGAAAAATTGTGTTCCCAGTTTTCAGTGAGAAGATGTCAATATAGATCCATAGATCTAACTTTTGACTAAGTTAGTAGCATCTTCTGTGTTCATAACTTTTATCTACTTGATTTCTCTAGTCCTAAGAAAAGTGAAGTAAAATCACCTATTACTGCCTTTCTGAATAGTTCCCTAGTATCTTCCTTAATTTCTGCTCCGTGATGGTTACTTATATGCTATTTGGACTTACATATCTCTTAGATATCCATTTTTAATTTTACACTTTCCATTATAAAGTGCCTTCTTATCTCAATCAATTTGGAGAGATGGATCTGAATGTCACCTTGTTTAATAATAAGATTCACCTCTGCTTTCTTTAGGTTTACATTCTCTTTTTTTATGCCTTTGTCTATCATTTGATTTGTTGAATAAATGAGTGAATCTTTCAGGACTTCCCTATCAATCCAGTAGTTAAGATTCCATGCTTTCGCTGCAAGAGGAGTGGATTTGATCTCTGGCCAGGGAACTAAGATCCACATGCTACATGAAGTGGCCAAAAAATTAAAATTTGAAAGTGAGAAAAAACTGAATCTTTTTGAGTCACTGTATTTTTAAGTATATCTTTTGTATATTGCAAACAGCAAAGTTTTTCTTTTAATCTAATCTGAAAATATTTTTAACTTTAATATTTTAATGAGTTAAGTCCTTTTACAATTATTAATATGGCAGATGGATTCAGTACAATTTGGAGATTATTATTTTCTATTAAACATGTTTATATGAGTATTGCATTTTTAAAATCTTTCACTATATCTTTTAGTGTTTTTCTAAATTGCAGTCTTTCAGATTTTTGAGAAACTTTATGTTGGCATTATCTTGATTTTATCTTTATATAATGCAGTTAGTTTCTCCCTTCTTTAGATAGTTCCTATTAGTTTTCTACTGTAAACATCCAAAAACTAGCTTATATTCTCTCCCTTCCTCTTCAGTTGTCTTTGTGTATACCTTTGTATTCTTAAATATGTTCTAAACATGTGAAGTTGGGCAAAGTCCACCTTGACCGAGCTCTGCGTCCCAGACAAGTGAGCAAATGTTTCTCAGTCTCCATTTCTCATTCTCCATTTCTCATTCTTACAATTGGGAAAGCAACATATGCCGCAGAAGTTTCCCTTAAAGGTGGAGTAAGATACGGCAGGTTCTTAGCACAGCAGGAGCACAGAGAAAGCACTCCATGAATGCTTATTATTGATACTGAATATTGTAATTCATAAAAGTTCTTGAAACTCAGTATTTCCCAGGACCAACAGATGGCACTGGATTCAAGTAAATGGATGCTCCTCTCACTCAGCGCCCAAAACAGAGAAGATCTTTGTTTTCCCTTCCCTCTAGTCCTCCCTCTGCAGATTCTGACAGTTCCACACTTCCTTCTGAGGCCCCAGTGCCATTCAGAGGCAAGTGGCTGCCCCACTCAGCTGGGTCGTGAAGGACTTGAAGGTCAGTGTTGTTCCCACATTGGGCAGGGCAGGCAGGGTGGGAGCTTGTTTGGGGACCCACAGTAATCTGAGAGTTTCCTGTTTCCCCTTCGCCATTCATATCTTGCTTCGAAAAGAGCAGCACACGGCTGAGTGGAAAGACTCTGAAGGTAAGTGATGAGAAGATGGGGGATTTAAGGGATGGGAGTCAAACGGTGATGGGCAGTGGGAGGGGAAAATGAAAAGAACTAGAACTGGACTGCCCTGGTGGTCCAGTGGTTAAGAATCCACCTGCCACTGCAGGGTTGTGGGTTCGATCCCTGGTCTGGGAAGATTCCCGCATGCTGTGGGGCAGCTGCAAACCACAGCTACTGAAGCCAACTGCACTAAAGGCTGTGCGCTGCGACAAGAGAAACCACCGCATCAGAAACCTTTGCACCACAACTAGAGTAGTCCCCACTCACCACAACTAGAGGAAGCCCTCAAGCATCAACCAAAACCCAGCACAGCAAAAAAATAAGTAATTTAACAAAATAATAACTGGAACTCTGGACAAATCAGAATTACTAATGCCTGTGGTTACCAGGCAGACCACACTTGTAGGAGTTTGTTGAATACACTGTTGGGGAATGTTTTTCTGTGTCTCTGAAGTGAGTCTTACCTGGGACTGTCCCTCAAAGATAACACATTTTCATGATCCCCTATGATCCTAGGGTCTACTGCACCTTCCTGTTCTGCCCATCCGGATGCCTGAGTTTCCCTCCCAGCTCTCTGACTGATGGGCTCTGTGATTTCAGGCCCGTTTCCCTATCTATGAAAGATTTGACAGCTATACTATTTTTAAGATGTCTTTCAAGTTTTAGGTATTATGAACCCACGGGTATAATTATACTGAGGTTACCAAAGAATTTTAATAGATCGTTTTCTCCGTGAAGACTATAGTTCCCACAAGGTAGAGGATACAGAACTTATTATTCCTATTTTACAGATGGAGGAAGGACACTTGGTGGGGAGGGGAAAGAATCAGGCCAGACTTCTCTCCCTCCCAATGCTTATTTCGCCTTTGGTGAAATTTGGAAGTCTACCCACTCCAGTATCCTGGCCTGGAGAATTTCATGGACTGTACAGTCCATGGGGTCGCAGAGAGTCTCAGACAGGACTGAGCGACTTTCACTTTCACTTTCTCTCTCTCCCAATGCTTGTTTCACCCCCAGTGAAATTTGAACAATAAACAGGTGTGGAGCAGCAGGACTATGCAGATGAAGTAAAGGTTCACACGCATAGGAACTTATTTACTCTAGCCTCACCCTGATCCCAACAGTTGCCAGGCAGAAACAAATCCAAAACAACAAAAGTTCTGGTGAGTTCAGTGCTGGTCTGGGAAGTACCTGCTGCTTCTGGGAAAGTGAAAGTTTCAGTTTACTAAAAAAGAGCAAATGTAAGACCTTCCAGGAACCAGTGACTGTACAGCTTTGGAATGTCAGTGAGTTGTGGGTGTAAGGAATATTGAGATGGAAGACAGTAGAGGAAGGAGATTTATTCACTTACCCAAAACAGTTATTTATCATTCAATGTGAATGGAGCCCTCTGCCAGGCAGTAGACACGAAGCTTAATAAGACAGATGGCCTCCCCTGCAGGGGCTCACGTTAGTTTCAGGACAGAGGTGGATGGTGGGAGTGGAGAATTTAATAGGGACAGTGAGAGAGGTGAGCCCCTGGAGCAGAGCAGCAGGAGCTCGTGGAAAGGAGCACTGAGATGATAAGAGAAGGATTCCTGGGAGACTTAAACCCTGAGGTGAATCTTAAAGAACTAGGGCCTAATGGGGAGAGCCATTTAGGGAATGGCAGGGCGCGCCATATACAGAGGCACAAAGGTATCAGGAAGGCAGGAAGTTTGTCACGGATGGAACATCCTTTCCAAAAGGAAAACCAGAGAGAAATGGGCTAGATAAGCTGTATTTCTGGGGAAGAAATATCAATGCAGAAAAGAGAAGGGACAGAGGAAGGAGTGATACTGCTTTACTTGTCCCCTAGAAAGAAAAATGACTTCATTAACAATGTCTGGAAGAGATGAATCAATAGTAGGGGAACATCTTTGGACATGAGATCATTCCCTGGTGGCTCAGATGGTAAAAAATCTGCCTGTGATGCAGGAGACCCAGGTTCAATCCCTGGATCAGGAAAATCCCCTGGAGAAGGGAATGGTCACCCACTCCAGTATTCTTGCCTGGAGAATCCCATGGACAGATGAGCCTGGTGGGCTACAGTCCACGGGGTCGCAAAGAGTCAGACACGACTGAGTGACTAACACTTTCACAATACAATGAATGAAAGTTGTAACAGTGGGATTAGAGAGAAGATAAGGGATTCAGAGCTGTTCACAACTAGGAAGTGAAAGCTTTATGAGATCTGATTAACAGTAGACTATAACACAAGATACAATATAATTGGTTGAGAGTGTGGACTGTGGGGTCAGACCTGGATTCCGAGTCCAATTCCACCACTGTGCAACCTTGGGAAAGTCCTTTAATCTCTTTGAGACTCAGTTTTCTCATACACACAATGGGGATAAGGGTAAACAAGGTCAAAGGGTTGAGGATAAGGATTAAAAATGATAATACACGGAAAAGACTTGGCATATTTCCTACACATATTAAAACACTGTACACAGTAGCTGTTATCAAAGTTTTATTAATATTGTTAATTAGGGAACAGTACTCTGCTCCTCCATATCCTAGTGGTCCCCAAAATATTAGACCCTGGTGGAAACTGAGAAAAATACAGGGAAAGGGAAACTCATGAATATTTATGTATCTCAAAGAACAATCCAAAGACTAATCAGACAGCCAGCAAAATAGTCATGGTGATTATCTCTGGGACATGAAACAGTGCATAATTTTACTTTTCCCCTTCTTACCTGTCTCTATTGTCTAAATTTACTATACAAATGTATGCTATTTATGTAAGAAAAAATAGTTTTAAATATATTCAAGATACCACAGTACAGTACCCTGCACCAGGCAAAGCTCTGTTCGTCAAGTAACTAAGGTTCCTGGATGCAGACAGATACCAGGGCTCCAGTCCCCCGCCCTCCCACGGCCCCAGCAGAAGTACCCACAGTCTAAATCCAGCTCCAAAAACAACCAGCCAGGAAAACCCAAGGCAGGATCTACTCCGGGGCGCTGAGGTGGCCCTGGGCAGGGCCGGGCGTGTCTGGGGTCTCCTCGCTCTTGTTCTGCTGCACCAGCCAGGAGTAGAGGTCCTGCCCGTCCACGAGCTGCTCGGGGCCCTGCAGCCGGCCCTGCCTCAGCACCAGGATCTGGTCGGCGCTCTGAACCGTCTGCAGCCTGTGAGCGATCACCAGCACCGTGCGGCCCCCGTGCGCTCTCCAGTCCTGAAGCTGAAGGGGGAGGATCGCGATGCCACGGGCGCCAGATAAGAAGGGGCTGGACGCCCGGGGCCCACGGCTTAGGGGGAAGAGGCGTGAGCCACGAGAAGGTAGCACAGGGCAGAAAGGCAAGGTCGGCTGCCCTCCTCCCTCCGCGGGGTCAGGCAGCCTCAGAGGATCGGGGAGGCCCCGGCGCGCCCCGGCCCCGCGAGGGGTCCCGCCGCCGCGCACTCACCGCCTGCTCACACTCCACGTCCAGGGCGCTGGTGGCTTCATCCAGGATGAGGACGCGGGGGTCCCGCACGAGGGCCCGGGCGATGGCCAGACGTTGCTTCTGCCCCACCGCCATCTGGCTGCCTTTCTCCCCCACCTCTGAGGAGACCGAGAAACCCCCTCTCCTCAGAGACAGGGGCCCAGACAACGGCCGCTTCACGAGCGCGGCTGGGACTTCCCCAGGCCCCGCTCCGGAGGACGAGCGCCCGTGGACCGGGCTGGGGGGAGGGATCTCCGCGGCGGCCGGTTCTCCGGGAACACGGCTCCCGAGGGGCTCAGGCGGCCACAGCGCCCAGTTCGCGGGCGCCGGGGGCGAGCACAGGGGCCGCAGGTACCTGTATCGAGCCCGAGCTCCAGCTCGCGGATGAACTCCTCCGCGCGGGCCGCGCGGGCCGCCGCCAGCACCTTCTCGTCGCTGCAGCCCTTCAGGCCGTAGGTGATGTTGTCCCTCACCGAGCCCGAGAACAGCACGGGCTCCTGTCCGACCAAGACCACCTGGGCGGAGGCGACAGGAGCAGAGGGCTTGCGGAAACCCCCGCGGCAGGGACGCCCCCTTCCTTCTCGCCTGCGCCCCTCACTACCGACGCCTTGGGTTCCCTCCCCTGCCCCCTGCCTACCCCTGGCCGTCCTCCCCACCTGACGGTGCAGGTAGCGGTGCTCATACTCGGAGACCGGCGCCCCGTCCAGGAGCACCTGGCCCTCGGTGGGCTGGTACAGATTCTGCAGCAGCGCGGCCACCGTGCTCTTCCCAGACCCGTTGGGCCCCACCAGCGCCGTCATCTGCCCAGGCCTCAGGGTGAACGTCAGACCCTAGAGCAGCCGGGGAAGAATCAGAGGTCTGCCCCTTCTCCTGGCCTCCTTGAGGCCGATCATCCGAGCAGGGAGTCAGGGGCCCAGTCTCCCCCCATCGGGCACCTGGAGCGCAGGCTGGTCAGGGCGACTGGGATACACAAAGGAGACGTTCTGGAAATTCACCAGGCCCTGCAGAGTCGATGGGGCCAGAGTACCCGGTGGAGGCAGATCTGGCTTTCGGTCCAGGTAGCGGAACACCTTCTCGGCTGCCCCCACGTTGCTCAGCATGTCCCCAAACATGTACACCAGGGTCTGCAAAACAAGAGGGCAGGGCTCAGCTAAGCAAAGTCAACTGCACCACGAACCAGCTTCCCAGCTCCTACACAGGCCCGCCACACTCCACCCCAGCTGGGCTTCTCCCCTTGTCCCAAAAAGATCACCACCTTTAATTTTTAAAGATTTAAAAAAAAAAAAACTTTCTTAGAAAAGACTTTTTTACTGGAGAAAGGAATGGCAACCCACTCCAGTATTCTTGCCTGGAGAATTCCATGGACAGAGGAGCCTGGCAGGCTATATAGTCCATGAGGTTGAAGACTGGGATGCAACTGAGCAACTAACACTTTCACTTTCTTGAATAATGAGGCAGATGGCTTCCATATGAGATAACTAGCATAAGAGTATTAAAAAAAATTTTTTTTTTACAAAAAATTTTGGATGCCCCAGGTGGCAAGTGGGACCCTAGTTGCCCCACTAGGGATCAAACCCATGCACCCTGCAATGGAAACACAGAGTCCTAACCACTGGACAGTCCGGAATAAATGTGCAATTTGACTCAACTTAAAATGGGCACCAATACCCCATTATTCCAATTTGTAACGTAAAGGATGGAGACATCTTTACTCCTCCCATCCAGCGTCACCTTCATCTCTAGACCTTTCCAGCTACTGTGCTATGTTACTTGTACATAGCTGTCTAGCCTGGTGAGACAGGGACTCCTTAAATGCAAGCACTGTGCCCACCTCATCTTTGCAGCCACCAGACTGCCTCACACAGCTCTCCACACGTCAGAGATGTTTACAAAAATTATAAACTAAAGCCCAAGATGCAGTAACTAATTACTTTTCAAAACTGGTATATATAAGGAGGGTGTCCCAGGAGGCTCAGTGGTAATGAATCTGCCTGCCAATGCAGGAGGCAAAGGTTCAATTCCTGGTCTGGAAGAAGCCCTGGAGGAGGGCAAGGCAACCCACTCCAGTATTCTTGCCTTAATATCCCATGGACAGAGGAGCTTGGTAGGCTACAGTCCCTGCGGTTGCAAAGAATCAGACAGGACTGAGCAACTAAGCACACATCTATAGGGAAAGAACTCAATGCTCATTCTGCCTTTCCTAATCAAACATTACCACCCCGCAGCTTATCAGCACATGAGAAGACATCTCCCCTGAGAGACGCATCCTGGCTAACACATGAAGGAATGGCAGTGTCACCATTTTTGCAACCCTGAATAATTTAATAGATCGTGACACTAAGCTTTATTGATTGTTGCCACCACAGGTGTATATGAGAGAGAAAAAAAGACATCAATATAATACATACCTCTATGAAACATGGAAATTTGACCTCTGTATTTGGTGAGGTTATTGTTAATTTTTTGGTATGATCATGGCTTTGTGGTTATGTATTTGTAATGTTTACATTTAGAGATACATATTTACAGATGAAACCATATCTTGGCTTTGATTCAAAGTAATATGGGTGGGGAGAAGTCAGTGGGTGGTACAGATGAGATAAGATTGGCCATGAGTTGATAACTGTTAGATGCTGGGAGATAAAAAACAAGGTCCCATTGTACAGCACAGAGAACTATAGTCTATATCCTCTGATATACACACACAATTACATGTAAAATAGATAACTAATAGGACCTACTGTAGAGTACAGGGAATTGTATTCAAAACTCTGTAATGACCTACATGCGAAAAGAATCTAAAAAAGAGGGGATATATATATATATATATATATGCATAACTGATTCACTTTGCTGGACACCTGAAATTGTCATAACATTGTTAATCAGCTAGATACCAATATAAAGTAAAAAGTCGTCTTAAAAAAGTTAAACAAAAAGTAAAAAAAAAAAAAAAAACAGATGCTGAGTACAAGGAGGTTCATGTTTATAGATTTATCATTTTCCTCTCTTTTTAACCCACGTTTGAAATATTAAACGACAATGAGTTGGGGTTATTTCCGTTTGTTTTTTTAAGGGGAACAAATAGAAGCCAAAGGAGGAAAATGAGAGCACGAACAGCTCCCGACTCACATGCATGTAGTTGCCCACGTCCTCCTGGTAGAGCAGGAAGGAGAGGAGCCCACCGCGGGTGAGGTCCCCGGCCAGGATCTGCTGCAGCGCACAGTTCAGCAAGAGCACCTGCATCGCCAAGTGTAGCATCTGGAGGGAGAAGAAAGGGGAGCCTGAGGACCTTCCACTCTTTGGCCTCCCTGCCCCTACAACGAGACATTCCATCCGACACAAAAACACCTATTACATTACATTCATTTGACTCTAACTACAATAAGTAATATAAACTTTGAAGATGCTGGAGCCAGGTGGCAAATGAAGGAGTAAATGGATGGATGCTTGACACAGAATGGTGAAGGAACAAATGCAGACTCTTCTTCGTTTCAGTATTTTGTGCTTCATGCACAAAGGGGATTGAAAACAGGACAGTGAGGTCCCCCGGAAAAACTGGGGACTAACAAATGGCTCATCACCTACCTCCCAACAGAGAAGAGACACATGAAAAAGATGGCACTGGCAAAGGCATCAGGAACCCCAAGGACCCCCAAGACCAGCCCCCACGTGCACCCTTCCTCCAGCCCTCAGCTTCCTCACCCTCCTTAAGAGCAGATAGAGGGCCCGTTCCAGGTCCCGTCGCCACCACAGCTGCCGGCATCGTTCAAGGGCCTCCTTATAGCGACGGACCTCTTGCTCCTCGGCTCCAAAACTGCGCACAGTCTGCAGCCCTCCAACAGACTCCCGTACCACCTGCCCAGCTTTCGCCATAGCATCCTGGATCTCCCAAAGGACTGCCTGGAACAGTGGGGCCAAGAATGGAGCGGGCCGATTTGGCAGAAGACAGCCAACCCACACACCCCACTCCAGTCCCTTCATGCTAAGTGAAGTAAGACAGAGAAAAACAAATATTATATGATATTGTTTATATGTGCAATCTAAAAAAAATACAAGTGAATCTATACACAAAACAGAAACACGCTCGTAGACATTAAAAAAAAAAATCTTATGGTTACCAAACGTGGAGGAGGGGATACATTTGGAGTTTGAGGTTAACAGATATAAATCACTGACACAAAATAGATAAACAACAAGGATTTACTGTATAGCACATTCAACATCTGAAAATCTCTCCCTCTCCCAAAAACACACAGGTTTGCATAAAGTCCCTGGGGATTCCCCAGCATCCACACATACCTGATGGCGGGCATTGTACACCTTTTCAGCCGCTATCATGAGAGGCACCTCGAACAGAGAGAGGAAGGTGAGTCGAGGTGACAGTTTGAGCATGAAGCCGTAAAGTCCCAGCACTTTGACCAGGCTTCGAGACATCACATTGGTGTTAAAAGGAAGCCAAGAACTCATCAGTTTGGTATCTGAGCTCAGCCGGGAATTCAGCTCCCCTGGGCAGGACAGAGCAGGAAAGGAAACCACGTGTTGTAATGCAGAACCCCCAGAAACTCCCTCCTGACCTCCTGATCTCACGGAGCCCTCCCTCCTTGCAGAGAGACAGGTCCCCAAAGAGAGAAAAACAGCTCCCAGCCCTGGCACCAAGGATGCAGGCAGAACCGGCTGGGTTCAGGTAGGCGGCAGCAGATGGTCAAGGAACATGCAGGGGGACCCGAGACCTGCACCCCAGGCCTTACCTGTCTTAGTCTCTTGGAAGAAAGGGAGGTCCTGGCGCAGGAGGGAGGAGAAAAGCATCTCCCGGATCCGCAGGTTGATTCTGGACATGGTGAAGAGGAAGATGCTTCCTCGGCAGCCTGCACACAGTGAGCTGTGGGGAGAGAGGGTTGGAGAATGAAGGGGAGAGAGATGCAAAGAGGAAAGGGGAGGGAAGGAGAAGAAAAAGCACAGAAGGAAAAGAAGTACAAAGTTGAGGGCAGTATATCAAGAGAGCAGAAGAGAAACAAATAAGAGACACAAGGGGCAGGAATCAACAGAGGCAGGAAAACAGAGGACCGGGTGAGCCTCATCCTAGTCCCAACCCTACCAAGCAGTTAGTTAGTTCGTTTGTAGACAGCAGATTCCCGGCTGTGTTGAAAAACAAAAGGGAAAGTAAATACAGTGGAAAAGAGTAAAGATACTGGAAAGAAAGGTGACAAGGCTTAGAGTAAGAGCTTCCAGGACTGACAAGATGAGTTAGGGAAGAAGGGTCAGGATGAACAAACACGCCCCCCCCCCACCCCATCGCCCCGACAATAGGCTAACTGTGGAAACAAACACGAGCTGAGAGGTCAGAGTCAGAAAAGAGAAATGGAACTTCACGGAGATAAATATGCTCAGAGGCAACTGAGAGACATTCCATTCAACACAAAAACACCTAATGTACTACACTCACTCGTATCTGAACTGCAATAAGCAATATAAACTTTTGAAGATGTTGGAGCCAGGTGACGAATGAAGGAGTAAATGGATGGATGCTTGACATAGAACAGTGAATGAACAAATACAGGCTTTTCTTCGTTTAAGAATTTTGTGCTTTGTGCACAAAGGGGATTGAAAATAAGAAAGTGAGGTCCCCTGTAAAAACTAGGGGCTAACAAATGGCTCATCACCTACCTCCCAAAAGAGAAGAGACACATGCAAAAGATGGCACTGGCAAAGGCATCGGGATCAAAGTCGCCCCCCAGGATGTCAATCACACGGCCAGAATAGTAAGGGATCACGGTCTCACCTGCAACGGGCAGGAGGACCACAGTCAGAGTGTGGCTGCTAAAGGGCCTCCTCCCAGCCCCGGAGTCCCCACGCCCTCTCCCCACTCACCCAACACGGCCAGAGAGAGGAAGGAGAAGGCAGCAACCAGGAAAGGCAGGTCAGGCCAGGAGAGCTTCAGCAGCCGCCACATCAAGACTCTGTTCTGGCCCTGCCCCTCCGCCTTGGCTCCTGGAAGGTTCAGCGCGGCCCACAGGGCGCTGCTCAGCCCCACCGCCCCGTAGCCCAGCAGCAGCCAGGCCCAGGGCGCTGTAGACACTCTGACCGGAGGGGCGCTCAAGGCCCCCGGGACCAGAGCCCGCAGGGAGAGAAACAGGGGGATCACCAGGCAGAGGGCGGGCAGCAGCGCTTCCACACACCCCAGCAGCCCTCCCAGCCTCAGCAGCCCCCAAAGTCCACCGAGCCGCAAGGCGCCCTCCAGCCACAGGCCGGGGAGCCCACGGGGAAGCAGGGCCCCCAGGGGCCCCTGTAGAAGCCAGAGCAAGGCCAAGTCCGCCAGCAGCAGGGAGGCCCAGGGTCTCAGGTCCGGGCGCCACATGGCGAGATCTAGGGGTAGAAGAGAAGGACAGAGGTGGCTTCCAGTCCCTGTCCCCACTCCCACTCTGCCCAAGCGTCCGCTGGCTTCTTCTTCTTCTTTTTTTTTTTTTTAACCCTGTGCTGCCCTGAAAGATGCCCTGGGTACCCCGTCTCACGAGCACCTCCCATCCTAGGACCCAAGGCATTTGGCCTGACAGAGGCAGCTGGGAAGCCTGACCATCTGCACCTGACCATCTCGTCCTCTAAAACACGTCCCGAGACCCCCTCCGCACACCCCGGCCCCACCAGCCGTCGCCGAGTTCCCAGGGGCCAGACGATGCCCGCCGCGCTCCCCAGGCTCCCGGTCGAAAGGGACGGGAGGCGGGGGCGCAGCGCGCTCGCCGGGCGGGCTGTGCCTGAGTCAGCGTTCCGGGTTTCCACGCGCACGAGCTCACCAGTGGCGGCTCCCGGGCTCTTTGCTGGCGTGCCGAGGGCTGAGCTCTGAGGTCCCCTCGCGCGGCCTCCCCTCCGTCTCTCCTCTGTCGGCGGGCGAGGCTCCGCCAGCCGGGGGCGGCCAGGCTCCTGGGCTTTCGCTTTTGCTTTCGCTTCCGCCTCGGCTGCCGCTGCCTGGTTGCGCGCCTGGCGACCGGCCGGGGGCGCGCGACACCCGCGGGCTGCGGGACAGGTGCCCGAGGCCGGCTCCGCGTGCCAGGGCGAGTCTGCCACCTTCAGCCACAAGTACTCTGTCGTAGGAAACTACTGCACTTCTTAAAACTGCCATTAAGTAAGATAACGCTGTTTCAAGGATTAGGATGCTTTGCAATTGAAGAACCACTGGATTTTCTTACCTCCGCTCTGAGGTGACTGCAGCCGTGAAATTAAAAGACGCTTGCTTCTTGTAAGAAAAGCTATGACCAACCTAACAGCATATTAAAAAACAGAGACATTACTTTGCCAACAAAGGTCCGCCTAGTCAAAAATATGATTTTTCCAGTAGTCATGTATGAATGTGAGAGTTGGACCATAAAGAAAGCTGAGCGCAGAAGAATTGATGGTTTTGAACTGTGGTGTTGGAGAAGACTCTTGAGAGTCCCTTGGACTGCAACGAGATCCAATCAGTCCATCCTAAAGGAGATCAGTCCTGGGTGTTCATTGGAAGGACTGATGCTGAAGCTGAAACTCCAATACTTTGGCCACCTGATGTGAAGAGCTGACTCATTAGAAAAGACCCTGATGTTGGGAAAGATTGAAGGTGGGAGGAGAAGGGGATGACAGAGGATGAGATGGTTGGATGGCATCACTGACTCGATGGACACGGTTTTGAGTAAACTCGGGGAGTTAGTGATGGACAGGGAGGCCTGGCTTGCTGCAGTCCATGGGTTGCAAAGAATCAGACACCACTGGGTGACTGAACTGAACTGAGCTGAACTGAGCCTATTTTTAAAACAGCCCTCTTTCCCACATCCAAGTCCCAGTTGTGGAATCTCGGGGTTAAATAAAACAGCAGAGCAGAGACCAAGTGAGAAGCAAGCAGGACTTCTGGAAACAGGAGGCCCCTCCAATCCCACCAGGACCTGTGTGAGTTTCCACCTGCAGATTCTTCTCTGAGAAGGCGCTCACCCCACATCTTCACATCTCCCTCAGCAGAGCTCCTGAGCAAGCACGTGCTCAGAAGCCTTTAAATTTGTGCTCGTTATGTGGGGAACGCCTGCATCATATGAGGAAAGTGGACTTTGTTTCTTGGTCTACTCTCACACTGATTAGTTTCAGTAATTGCGTTTCTATAGCTCTGACCAGACCCAGAGCCCATCTGTGGAACATGCAGCTGGGTTTATTCCAGAAATAACTCTTCTGGTTGAAACTACCTCCCAGACTCAAAATGTCCCCCAAGGGAGGACCACTTGAATTCCAAACCACCCTCTTGAAATGTTATTGGCACAATTACCATGAGTCACTTCAAATTTAGATTTGAAGTTAGGAAATTATTTAAACTTCTCCAACCCTGTTCATTCTGGAATTTTAAGGATCTCTCTCTAAAAAACAACAAAAAACAAACAAACAAAAAAAACTCCACACTCAGCTGCTTTCTACTTACAGGCTTTTCTCTTGATTAACTCTCCTGGGAAAGTGACATTGTGCAGTTCAAGGGACTCCCAACATAATTCAGAGAATCTCACAATGGGGACCTCCCTAGCTGTCAAGTGGGACGCTTCTAATCCAGGAGACATGGTTCAATCCCTGGTGAAATGATTTTAATATTTAATAGAGGATTAACTGGCCTGATTTCAATAGACAGTCATTAAAAAGAAGAGAAATAGAAACAATTGAGAAAAGTGAACAGAACATACATCACCAAATTGGGTTAACCAACATTCCAACTTACACAGCTGGGAAGTTCCTCGTTAACAGCAAATCTGCAGTCCTAGTTAGGAAAAGTTCCCGAGTGGTGCATCCACCCAACAAGTGAGACTTCAAATTGCAGTTTCAGGGGCTCCTGATTATAATTCCAAGCCACAGACTGATATCAACAGGAGTTTGTGTGCAAAAATACAGCTCTGGTTTTACTTTAACCTTTTTATAATGCTATTTCTTTTACCTTGCGAGTCATAGAATTTCATTACATGTTGGGGGGTTGGCCAGACCTCCAGGGGCTCAAGAATTCCAAGGTCCACCCCTTTCTCTTTTTTTAATATAATTTTATTTTTTGTTTATTTTTTGCCATGCTGGGTCTTCGTTGCTGCTCAGGTTTCTCTCTAGTTGTGGTGAGTGGGGGTATTCTCTAGTTGCTTGCGTGGGCTTCTCGTTGCAGTGGCTTCTCTTGTTGCCAAGCCCAGGCTCTGGGCAGGAGGGCTTTGGTAGTTGTGTCTCCCAGGCTCAGCAGTTTGGCTCCGGGCTCTAAGCTCCAGGCTCAGTGGCTGCAGCACTCGGGCTTAGTTGCTCCGAGACACATGAGATCTTCCTAGATCGGGAATCAAACCCATGTCTCCCGCATTGGCAGGTGGATTCTTCACCACTAAGCCACCAGGGAAGGCCCACCACTGTCTTTCTTATCTCAAGTGCCACCTGACTTGCTCTGCTTGCAGACAGCCACAGAATCAGGCAGTGTCCAGGCAGGTCAGAAGCAGGTCAGAGGCCTGCACTCCTGCTTCTGAAGCCTGAACAAGACTTCATCCTTTTTAATTTCCCTAACAAGTCAGGGGACTAAGATCCCACATACCATGCAGCAGAGCCAAAAGAAAAAGAAGGTCTCACTATGCCTGTCTCATCTTTCTAACCTGGTTACTTTTTCCTCATTTTTTCCCAACTTCAGCGAAGCCTCCTTATCTCCTTTTCCACTTCAATCACAGTCTTGTCATCTTGCAATGAGCATGACCCATCTTGAAACCGAATGGCTAACATCCATCTTTCCGTGTAATCTCCACTGTGAAACAGGAGGGAAGAGGGCAGGGCCCAGCCTTTAAAAGAATGACAGAGCCCAGGGACACAACATAAACCGGCTGAACCAAACAGGTCCAAGATGGTGGACAAGTCGACTCACCCTAGATCTTGATCGTAGGTGTGTGCTCACTGTAACACATCAACGAGTTAAATGACCCACCCACAAGGTGCCATGGCAGTTTCAAGATCAACCATCAAAAACCCAAAAGTGGGCGGGAGCCCAGTTCCTGGAAATCTCCACCCTTTCCCCAAAATAGTTGGAATAATCCTCCCACTCATTAGCCTATGAAGTTACCCAGCCCATAAAAGCTAACCATACTACATTTCAAGCCCATTCTTGCCTTCTGAGATGGCCCACACTAAGTCTGTGGAGTGTGTTTCTCTCTAAATAAATCCACTTCTTACCTATCACTTTGTCTCTCACTGAATTCATTCTTCAATGAGACGTCAAGAACATGAGCTTCGTGAAGTCCTTAAACCAGGTGTGTGATCTCAGCCAGAAGATCCTGAGCTTTGTCTGGATTCACACTCTGGCCACGTGGGTTCGAGTCCCAGTATGAGATGAACGGTTTTATCTCCTCGGGGCTATCTGAGGCAAATGGGGCTATATTTACAGTTCCCGCACACGCATGAGGTGGAAACTTGTTCGAACAAAGTCAAAAACAGGTGTTCCAAATGCCCTACTCCAACGTATCCAAACCATTAACAAGCGACCACACAGGAGCCTCCCGGTTGTGAGCCCGCAGAAAGGCCCCTAAGCTAGGTTACACGGCACACAGGCGTCCGTAGACAGCACGGAGCCTTCCAGAGGTCCTGGAGAAGTGAGAGCGGAAGCCCAGGTGAAATGTTGGGTGAGGCCCCGTTTCTTAGGCAGGGGTTTCTCTCTTCTTAGGAAAAATCTGCCTCCATTTCCTGTCCCCTCCCCCCAGCCACCCCAGCCCTGAGCCCACAGCCACAACACACAGCTGTTATAACCGTTTTCCTTTATTGTGCTTAGGTTGGGGTGGAGGTGACGTTCGTTGAGACAGAGAATACACAAAGGGATAGACTCTGTGCTGCCTTCCAGTGGCCCCTGGTTCTCCGTCTCTGGGCCAGGTCAGGCCTCCTCCTCCCAGAGTGCGATCTGGCCAGGTCCCTGAGTCAGCCAGGCTTCCCCCGAGGAGGCCCGCGGGTCACCGCCACCATTACTGGCTGGCCTCCCGGTACTGGTGCATCAGGTCACTGACGTCTGTGCTTTCCACTTTCACCCAGCCGTCCTCCTTCATGTGGTACACTGCAGGCAGACGGGAAAGAACACGGAGTCAGGATCCCCTCAGTGAGGTCCTGCTAATGCTGTTACGTCGAAGGCAATGACAACAACACACGTTCTCGAAGCCCTTATGACGGGGGCTTCAGTGCCCCTCTTCCGGCTCTGGAAGTCTGCTCTCTGCCACCCTGCCTCCCCCGTATCTCCCGATCTCAACCCCCTTCCCCCCACCCCAGGGACAGAGAGGGGCACTTTGATCTCTTACTATTGATAAAGCCTCCAGAATAGCTGTCTCGGTGGGTGGCATGAACAATTGCCCTTCGGCCCAGGTCATAGGCCTCTTCAATACTAAGGTCAGGTCGATAGCCACTATCCATAACCCCATAGGCATGGGAGTTCCCACTACCGGTGGAGAACATATTTCCTGAGAGTCGAGTCCCATTGTCATTCACATAGTAGAGTCCAGGACCCTATAGGAAGCAAGAAAGTTCCAGGTTGGAAGTTGTTGGTAACACCCAGATTCAAGTGTGAGCCACAAGAAGTGGACCAAAGACTACAGATGAGCCCAGGAACATGGGAACTAGGAAAGCACTTTGGAAACAATCGTAGAACTTTGAGGAGGAAAAGCAAACTTCAAATCAGCTATTTGATCCAAAGGGATGAGTTTATGAAACAATGGTCCACATCCGGACCCAGAAATTGCTGTTGAGTAACAGTTCTGAAACTAAGCATTCTCTGTGCCCTGCATCCTGGAGGGGAGGGGAGGGGAGTGTGAGGTGGGGACACTTACCTCTCATCTACACTTTGGAATACGGAGCAGGGAGGGGACTCACCTTCTTGTCCCAGCCACAGATCATGCTGCCCATGGAGAGGCCCATGCCCCGGTACTGGCACATCATGTTGGAGAGCAGCTTGGAGGCGGCCGACACAGAGATACGCTCCCCATTCCGCAGATAGTACAGCCTGGGTGAGGACAGGACAGTCCAGGGAAAGAATTTACAAGGGGCAGAAGGGCAGCCCTCTGGGCAAGTTATTTGATGGGCAGAAAATGGCTGAAGAGATAAGCATCTAAAAGGAATGGCAAGGATGGGCAAAGATCTGGAATTTATATAGAATTCTTTTCTTTTTTTTAATTCTTTGGGCTTTTGGTGGAACATGTGGGATTTAGTTCTTGAACCAGGGATCAAACCCATGCTCCCCATGTTGGTGTGCAGAGTCTTAACCACTGGACTGCCAGGGAAGTCATCAAAATCACCTAGAGAAATCCCAGTAAATGATATCCCACCAGGGTTGATGGTCATTGTTAAATAATTGACAAATAACCTGGGCTTCCCCAGTGGCTCAGATGGTAAAGAATCTGCCCGCAATGTAGGAGACTCAGGTTCGATCCCTGGGTTGGGAAGATCCCCTGGAGAAGGGGCTGGCAACCCACTCCAGTATTGTTGCCTGAAGAATCCCATGGACAGAGGAGCCTGGCGAACTATACAGTTCAGGAGGTTGCAGAGAGTCGGACAGGACTGAGCTACTAACACTTTCACTTTCACTTTCAATCTGGCTTCTTGGCAGCAGCACAGGCTTGAGATTAGGGAGAAGGTTTTTTAATCACCAAAAGGCAGCTTTGTGAGATAGGACATTAGCACTAAGATGCTCTGTGAGTGTAGGGAGACTGGGGGAGGAGCAGTGATCTGCAAGATGCAGAACCCGGGCTGAGAAGAGAGTAAGAGGCCTGGCCTACCTGCACTCCTTGGCCAGCAGGCGCTCCCAGTACTGGCAGTCAGCCGCACAGCCGGACATGGTGCCGAGCAGGTAAGGGTTAATCTCAATCACCTTGTTCACCTTTAATGTGTCTGGAAGAAGATGGAGTTTGGGGAGAGGGGGAATGAGTTCACAGGTTTCCCTAAATGTCCTGAGTCAACACCTGGTCCCACTTTGGTGCAGATTACTAGACTCCTGCTGAGACGAGGGCCCAGCTCCCCAGATTCCGCCAGCCAGAACCCACACACTCACCAATGTAATTCCCAGCTGAGGCCCGAGAATCCACGGCCACAATCACCCCATGCTGGAACCTGAAGGCCAGCGTGGTCGTGCCGTGAGCCATCTCGATCTGCACGTTACTTTCTCCATTCCCACCCAGGGACCGGAAGAATTCAGTGGGCTAATGAGACAGAAGAGGCAGAGAAAGGACCACTGCAAACTTCCGAAGCTGGATGCTCCAGGAAAGCAAATTTACAGGGCATGGGAAGGTGAAGATAGCCATACCATGAATAAATGAAGCAGTTAACAACCCAGTTCTACAAGCAAATGATTGGGGAGAAGAAAAAGAAGAGGCCACGACACCGACCTTTTCCATTTACCAGCACAACCAGAAATGAAAATAAAAATTTTTTAAGTTACCATAACTAAACATTTTAAGGGTAACTATGATGATTTTCCATTCATAGGTAATTTAATCCTCAGGAAACACGTTTTATGAATCGTATCCCCATTTTACAGAAGAGAGGCCCAAGAGACCTAGACCAAGTCCTGGGGGACTTGACCGAGGCACACAATGGCAGAGGCCAGGCCCACCGCTCAAGGTCATGGGTTTCCCAAGAGTCTACAGCCCCTGTATCATAGGGTCACCCAATAAGGAAGACTCCGTGATCTGTGTGTGATGGAGAACGGGGATCCCACCCCCAACTCTTTGTCCTAGTCTGCACTTCCTAGCCCGCAGGCGGCCAGCCCCCAGGTCCCACGTGGCCTCTTCCGCAGCTCTGGCCCTGGACCCCAGACGAAGCTCTCCTAAAGGATGCCCCCTGCGCGATTCCCCGCTTCGGAACAGCCTCCATGCAGCCCCTCCGTTACTCTGCGCACACCCCCACCCCCGCCAGCCCGCCTCCCACGGGATTTTGTTAGAGCCCTGACCTGCATGCCCCGGGGGAGGGCGAGCTCCGGAGAACGCAGGGAGAAGCCGTAGTGGCCGGGGTCCGAGCGCTGCCGGCTTCCCGCGAAGGGCACAGCCCAGTCCCCCCGCTGCCCTCGGGGGGCTCCGCACACGTCCAGCAGCGCCATCGCTGCCCAGCACCCAGAGATCTGGCGGCTCGCGGAGAAGGAAGTGAAAGCGAAAGCCCGAAGCCTTAAGGGGAGGGAACCAGAATGTTTTCCACATCCCCCTGCCCTTTCCGAGGAGGCGTCCCGTGAGAGTCCAGGCACCGGGAGCGTTAGGTTGGGAAGAGGCTTCTCTGCTCCGCCTTCATGGAAATTGGGAAAACGATGGTGCCGGGCCGTTAGAAGAAAGGAAGAAAGACAGAGCGGCTTCGAAAGCCAACACCCCCCACCCCCGCCCCCGCCGGCGATGAGGTTTCAGCGAAAGACACGGCCAGCCTGCGGCATCCTTCGGGGACAGTTACGGGGTTGGGGTGGGGGTCACAGCATCAAAAGCGCAGCCTCACCCACGAACGGGCTCAACCTCAGCGAAAACCTGGGAGCAGTTTCAGAGGAAACGGGGGAGGGGGCGCCTAGCAGCCTCGTTTTATAAAAAGTAGGGGAGGGCTAGGAGTGCGTGGCGGCCCTGAGACCCAGGACAGGTCCCGGGGCGACCGCCCGCCGAATATACCTGCACGAGTGGGGGAACGGAGAGCCTAGGGGAAGGCGCAGCCCCAGACTTCCACCTGGTGCCTCCTAGGGCCTCTCCCAGTTCAACGGTCTCCCCAACCTGTAGCCACCCACAAGAACTGCGCTTTCCGCCCCCAGCTCCTCGCGTAATTCTTGCTGGACCGAGCACTCCGGAGCTCGCCTTTTCTAAACCCCGCCTCGCCTTGCAACCTGATTCGGCCTCATCTGCTCAGCAACTGTTGACGTCACACGAGCACGGCGCGCTCTGAATGGAGGAGGTGTACTAGAGCGCCCCGCCCACTTCGCTGATGACCCCCGCAGGTTCCACCGCACAGCGCGGTGAGCCCGGCTGCAAAGGGCCGGCGCTGGCGAGAGGGATGGACTGCTTTCAGCCGTGCTCACCCTGGAGCCTCCTCCTCCAGGCTCTGAGGCACTGCTGCTGCTGCTGGCGCCTTGGAGGACGCTGCATCCCTGTCTGGCTCACTCTTGGGGGGGCGGGCACAGGGGGCTGGAGAGGTGGAGAGAGCACCATGGGAACAGAAAATTTAAGGGAGAAGATGCCACGCTTCGGACTGGGGATCACTGAGGATGCCGAAGGAGGGAAAGACCCAGCTTCCGAAAAGCGCGCTGCAAAGTTCGCGGGCCACTTGGGCCATTGAAAACATGAGAAACCAGGGTACAAAACACCAATTTTATTATAAATATCAAGAAACTACAATGTATCTATGGGCCAGCATCTGCCTGGGGTCAGACTGGAAAGAAGCCAACCTTCCCTTTCTGTGTATTCTAAATATTTCTCTTCATTGTCTGGGTGCTAGCCACAGCAACCCTGGCTCCAAACCCAGTTACACAAGGAGTTAGCACCCCTGTTTTCAACCCTGAAATCTCCATTACCAAGAGGAGCTTGGAGAGCAGGTAACACTCATGGCAAAATTTCAGGCATCACCTAGGGGGTTATGTTTCAGAAGCAGCTACCCATGATGCAGTAAGACCTCTGTTCTCAAACTCCACTATAGAGAGGGAGGGAGGGAGACAGAGTCTGCAGGTCTGAGGAGTGTTTCATTCTGGAGCACCTGGCCCGCCAGGAGCCTGCAGCATGGCCCAATAGCGTCCTTTATTCGTCATGAGCTGCCGGTGGGTTCCTGCCTCAATGATCATGCCTCCTTCCAGAAAGAGGATGTGGTCAGCCTGCTCCACCGAACTGAGGCGCTGGGTGATGAACAGCACTGACCGGGAGCCCCGCTCAGGGCTTTCATAGAGCAGCTGCTCCACCTGAGGAAAGATGCAGACTCTGTCAGAGGTGAGGACTCCTCCTGGCTCAGGAAGACACCTGTGTTTCCAGAGCTGGGATAGACCTTGCCTCAATCAATACCACCTCTGCCAATAACCCCAAGGAGAGTGAAGAGTCTCCTTCTGAGTGCTTCTCTGTCAAACTTATGATTCATGAAGGGCTGTTTACATGAGGTGGCAACAGTGGAATAAAAGTCAAGAGTCCTAGGGTGAAACCCAAAACAAAAGAAGGGAGGGTACTGGAAAGTCTCTCCACCCTAATTTTTATATTCTTTTACGGAAATAAAACTGAGTAAAGAGCAATGAGCATTCAAGTCAAGCAGACTTTAACTGGGGTCCAGGTTTAACACCGTGCAGGTAATTCCACCTCTCTTAGTGTCCATGTGCTCATCTGCTGAATGAGGGTGATAACACCCAGCTCACAAGGGCTCGTGATGAGTGAGCAAGAGAGTACATGTGAGGGGCCATCCAGCATGGCTGGCACATAGTAAAAGTTCAATTCACATTAACATTACAAGGATGGCCTTTTGCTCATGTTTGGCTTCACTGATTCAGGACTGTAGATCATCTCCTCTAACCAATTTTAGGCATCTTGGGCTTCCCTGATGGCTCAGTGGGTAAAGAATCCACCCACAATGCAGGAGACACAGGAGACTTGGATTCCATCCCTGGGTCGGGAAGATCCTCTGGAGGAGGAAATGGCAACCCACTCCAGTTTTCTTGCCTGGGAAATCCCATGGACAGAGGAGCCTGGCGGGCTACAGTCCAGGGGAGTGCAGAGTCAGATATGACTGAGCTCAGTCATATGGCTCTAGGCACTAGGGCACCTTGGAGAGAAGCTCGTGGGAACTGAGAACTGTAAGGACTGGTTTGGAAAATGTCCACGTTAGTATAATGACAAAGGACGAGTGAAGGAAGGCAGCTTGGGTGGGAAATAGGCAATAAGAAGACGGCTGTCTCACCAGGGATTGGCTGTTTGCATCCAGGGCGCTGGTAGCATCATCCAGAATGAGTACGCGTGGTTTCCGGATCAGGGCTCGAGCCAAGGCCACTGCCTGTCGCTGACCCCCTGACAGCTGGCTCCCAGCCTCACCCACCTCTGCAGAGACAAGGGCCAAGGCGAGGGCTGGGTGAGCACACATGCGCCCATGTGTGCATTCCTGCATGCACACACAAGGACTGATGGATGCAGCAGGGTGAGAAAGGTTCTGGGAAGGTAAAGGAGTTCTGAGGATATGAGGATGAAAGAGGCACCAGAACAGGATCTTACAACTTCAAACTGATGGAGGAGCTAAGGAATGGAGGCAAGAATCAACGTTTCCGCGAAGGTAAAGATGTCTGGGGGTCGATGGGAGCAAGCACCTGTGTCGTAACCTTCAGGGAGCTCAGAGATAAAACCATGGGCTCCAGACTCCACTGCAGCAGCTGTGATTTCCTCCATGGTCGGCTCCTGGACCAGGCCATAGGCAATATTTTCTTTAAAGCTTCTTCCAAACAGCAGAGGCTCTTGTCCCACAGCAGCCACCTAGGACAAAATACAATGCAGAGTCATAGAACGAGGAACACAGGAGTGTGGTCATCTAGAGACTGAAGGCTGAGCATCTCCACTGAGAGCCTGTCACAGTGACACGGCCTCTCTGCTGACCACACGCCCACCTCCACCCAAGGCCTCCTGACTTCCGCTCAGAGTGTTCGCGGAGAAGGCTCTCCTGACTTGAGGCTCCCTGCCCTCCCCCATGCCATCTTCTTGCTCACCTGTCTGTGCAGGTAGTGGTGCTCATATTCGGGAAGGGGCGCCCCATCCAGCAGCACCTGGCCCTCGGTGGGCTGGTACAGGTTCTGCAGCAGCGCGGCCACTGTGCTCTTCCCAGACCCATTGGGCCCCACCAGCGCCGTCACCTCCCCGGGACGAAGGGTGAAGGTCAGCCCCTGGAAGCCAGAGAACCAGACACTAAGAGACAGCCAGAGGCCCCTAACCTTAAGACCAGGTATCATCCACTCATTACGTTGTCTCGTCTATGTCTTCCCCCAGAGAAGAAAGGAGAAAAACAGGGGGAAATACAGTAACCCCTCCCCTCCTGCACACACAGACCCCTCCCCGTGGAGTAGAGATGAAAGATGAAACAAAGACAGAGGCAGAACTTAAGCACCAAGAGCCACATGATGGATCTCAGACACTGTGGGGGGAAAAGAAAAAATTATATTCAAAAGCACAGTTGGAAAGAAAAAGGAACTATGGAAGACTGGAGACACAGCCTCTGCTTCGGTGATGCCTTACAGGAGAACCTTCTCCCTAAGAGAATCCACAGACATTCTCCTTGGAAATCCGGACTATTCTTGAGCTTGGGGCAGCTTTTTATTTGTCTGTTTATGTATGGCTGTGCTGTGTCTTTACTGCTACGTGCGGACTTTCTCTAGTCGCAACAAGCAGGGGCTACTCTAATTTGTGGGGCGTGGACTTCTCATTGCGGTGGCGTCTCTTGTTACAGAGCACAGGCTCTAGGGCACACGGTCTTAGTTGCCCTATGGTGTGTGCGATCCTCCCGGACCAGGGGTCAAACCCATGCCCCCAGCATTGGCAGACAGATTCTTAACCAGCAGACCACCCAGGGAAATCCCTGGGACAGTTTAAGGGGATGAATGCTGCTCATCTTTGCCTCTGAAGGGTGAGGGAGGGTCTATCTATACCTGGTGCTAAGCAGGCTGAAGGCAGGAAAACCATTTAGGATGACGGAGTTGAGAGGGAGTCTGGAGGAACGGAGGGATCTGTAGGTTGTACCTGAAGCACAGGGGCATCTGGACGGTTTGGGTAGGCAAAGGAGACACCCTGGAACTGGACGAGGCCACGCAACGTTAAGGAAGCCAATGATCCACTCTTTGGGCAGTTAGGGACCCGGTCCAGGTATTCAAATATTTTCTCTGAAGATCCCACAGCCTTCTGCACCCTGGGATAGCAGGACAGCAGCACCTGGAGGGGAGGTATGAATAGTGAGGTGGGATGTGGGAGGGGCCCAGTCTGTTGCCAGGGTTACAGGATAGGGCGAAGGAGGGGAGGGAAGTGACTTGGATGGTGGTAGCACTTGGGAAGGAAAAGCACTGGGGAGCGGCCACAGAGGGACCTCACCTGAACAGCCATGGTGAACTGGATCTCGTACAGAATAAAGGTGACCAGACGCCCGCTGCTGACAGACCCACTTGTCACCAGCTGCCCACCAAAATACAGGATTCCCACCTTCAGCAGCATCCCTGAGAACTGTGGAGGGACCACAGAGAGCAAGGAGCTGAAGCAGTTAAGTCAAGAACCAGAATGGTTATTATCAAGGAGAGATACAAAGTCCATTTGCGCCAAGTAACACATGGGGCTCAACAGGGATTAAAGAATCAATCACTGCATCCCGTGGTGTGATCATTCGGGTGCACAAGTCAACTACCATCATCACCCTCACCAGGAATGCCTTGTTTGGGGAGCATTCTGCTCTTCACAAGAGGCTTTCATGAATGTAATGTCATCTAATATTCATATCAAGATAAACAAGGTTATATCACTCTCATCTTTTAAAATAAGAAAATAGTCTCAGAGGAGGTAAGTTATTATTAATAGCCCATGGCTACAGAGCTAATAAGTGGTAGCATCAAGGCAGGAACTTCTGATTGCTGGTCTAATTCTCTGTCAGTTACATCACAAGATGCCCTTCATCCTTGGCTTCTGCTAGTCCCTTTTCTCTCACGAGTATATCTGCATAGTCCCAGCATGAAGCAGCCCAACAAAAGCTACCTGCCATTCCCCACGCTGCCCCATGAGGCAAGGAAAAGTCCTGGGACTGAAGACATGGTGCTTTCCTACAAAGGGGGTCATGGAGAGTCTGTGCACCATGGGGAAAAGAAGCTGTGTAGCATGCCTAGAAAGAGGGAGGGGGTTCAGAGCACTAGGTCACCCAGCCTCTGGTTGCTAGGATACAGACACTGAACCCACCCCTGCCCAGTGAAGGAAGAGCGCGGAGCAGGGTCAGGGGAAAGGGAATGGTGAAGAAACATTTCAGGGACCAGGGGATAGGCACTCACGCCCAGGTACTCACAGTGCTGGTCCAGTGGTCGAGCGCGTAGGCCAGGGCCTCCTTCCGGCTGAGCACCATCATCTCATGCAGCTTTTGCCTGAACTTCTGAGCCTCACCCTCTTCGTTGGCAAAGCTCCGAACTGTAGGCATGGCTGACAGCACCTCGATGGCCACCTGGCTGGACTTTGCCAGAGATTCTTGCATCTGCTTTGCCAGCACCTGTGGAGATATGAACCAGAGATACCACACGTGGTTTGCAAACCACGAGGGCTGCTAGGACCTGAATTATCCAATCAGAGATTACAGTTGAGAGGCAGCAGAGGGACAAGAGAGAAAAAGACACAGCTTGAAACACTCACCACCACCCCCCATACCAAAGAGAAACAGTAGAGAGGGAAATGCTCCAGAAAGGCCATGGGGTCATATTCCTGAGATCGGTGCCATATTCTTTTATTTTCTTTTATATCAGAGTACAGTTTATTTGGGGGCTTCTGTGGTGGCTCAGTGGTAGAGAATCTACCTGCCAACTCAAGAGATATGAGTTTGATCCCTGGGTCGGGAAAATCCTCTGGAGAAGGAAATGGCAACCCACTTCAGTATTCTGCCTGGGAAAACTCATGGACAGAGGAGCCTGGTGGGCTACAGTGCAGGGCGGGGGTTGCAAAGAGTTGGACATGACTTAGCAACTAAACATGGAGAAGGAAATGGCAACCCACTCCAGTACGCTTGCCTGGAAAATCCTGTGGATGGAGAAGCCTGGTAGGCTACAGTCCATGGGGTTGCAAAGAGTTGGACACGACTGAGTGACTTCACTTTCTTTCTTTCTAGCAACTAAACAACAATATAGCTGATTTACAATACTGTATTAGCTTCAGTAGTACAGCAAAGTGTATGTATATGTATACATATATATATATATATATATATATATATATATATATATGACTTCCCATGTGGCTCAGTGATAAAGAATCCGCCTGCCAATGCAAGAGATCTGGGTTCCATCCCTGGGTTGGGAAGATCCCCTGGAGAAGGAAATGGCAACCCAATATCTGTTCTTTTTCAGATTCTTTCCCTATATATCATTACAGAGTATTTAGTAGAGTTCCCTGTGCTATCCAGTCGGTCGTTACTGATTATCTATTTTATTAATATATATATAGTAGTGTCTATATGTTAATCCTAACCTCAGTGATCGTATTCTTAAAGACAGGTTGTGGGCAGACGTTAGCAGACACAGAGAACATGAAAACTGACCCTGAGTAACCCAAGAACGTGGACAAACAGACCCACAGAGATGAAGAATCAGTGAAGGGGCCAGGAAAGAAATGTGACAGGAAGCGAGCCCACCACGTCTGGGCGGTAGGAGTCAGCGGAGGTTAAGGCAACTCCCCAGACATACCTTGCGCCATTTCCCCAGCTTCTCAGGCAGAATGAAAAGCAGGGGCAGGGCGATCAGGGTGACCACAGTGAGGGGCGGGGACGCCCAGAGCATGAGCCCCAGGAGACACAGGCCCCGCATGAAGTACCACAGGAACAGGCTGAGATCCGAGCTCAGAGACTCACTCACGGTGGACGTGTCATCTGTGACCCGAGATGTGATTTCACCTGTCAAGGGTTGGGGAGAAGAAGGTGGTGTGAATGAGAACCTCAGAGTGATGGGACAGGTGAGCCAGGGTGCCAGGGGAAGGGTTCTAAGAAGGCTGAGAAGACAAGGTCAGTGGTTAGGAAGACCTGGGACCTGGAACCTCAACACAAGGAGAAAGTGTTCCAGAGGAAAAGACTGGCTAAAAAATGATGCCCTTGTGAATTTCCTTTTCTCTGACAGATTTCTGTTCTCTAAGAACTTTTATATCCCAGGTACAGGGGCAGGAAAAACTTAAGCTGATCATCTAACATAGCTGGAGAGAAAGCTGCTGTTAGTCAGCAGTCCAGGAAACTGTAGCAAGCACTGGACTGGGAATCAAGAGATTCTGTCTCCGAGTTCATCTCCATCTGTGCGCATCTGTGCAAGTGTCAGCGTTTGGGGGCAGGCCTCAGTTCCCTTCTCTACGAAGCAAGGTGGTTGGACTCTGTGATCTCAAAATGTCACGGTTTTAAATTCCAGTCATTTCTATCTAAACACACACAGAGGGATAAGTCTGTGAGGCTTGGATGGAAACACTAGGCTTTCCTTAAATAAAAGGAGTATGTTTTGCTCTTGAGGCATGTTGAGAATAAGACATGGCAATGTTTATGTGTGAGAGAAATCAAGATTATAAGTAAAAGAGGAGGTATGGGTTTCCCTGGTGGCTCCGATGGTAAAGAATCTCCCTGCAACGCAGGAGACCTGGGTATGATCTCTGGGTCGGGAAGATCCCCTGGAGAAGGGAATGGCTACCCACTCCAGTATTCTAGCCTAGAGAATTCCATGGACAGAGAGCCTGGTGGGCCACAGTCCATGAGGTCCCAGAGAGATGGACATGACTGACAGACTAATAATTTAATACTTTATGGGTATACAAACAGTAAGTGAATGGATAGTGAAAAGAGTTTCATGAGAAACCTGTTTGGTTCTTTTGAAAAAACTCTGTCTCCTGGCGCAGGACAGCCTGAAACACCTCTCCCTGCAGGTGGCTGTGCATGCGGCCCACGGTGCTGTTGTAGATTCCATCAGCCGTGAACTCCAGCACTGCGCTACAGGGAGACAAGAGAAGGGAGGCCCGCTGTCGTCAGGAGGTCCCCCAGAAGTCCACCCTGGATGGCTGCCCCAACTTCCAACTCCCACTTTCTCCAAATCCCCTGTCCCCCAACCTTCCAACTTCAGTGCCCAGACCTGGCTATGGCGAGGACCGACATCAGAGTTACGTTCCGAGTGAAGGCAGTGCCTGTCTCATCCTGTACAATCCAGTCGGTGAGCCGGCCAGTGAAGAACGGAATGGCCATCTCCCCTGGGGAGGGGAAGAAATAGCAAATCTAAGCAGGTCAACTCTCACCAGACCCTGGCCCACTGGCCTTTCACATTTATTCATTCTCCTGCAGAGCAGTGGCAGAAAGATATCATCTCCACCTACACGGGGCCCCACCAGACCTTTAGAGGTTTAATGAGGAAGCCTAGCGGTCATAGGATGGGCTGCCCAGGAAAAGCCCTTGTCCTTGGTGGCCAGTGAAGCGACAACACGCAGGGCGGCCCTGGAGCCCAGGACCCCTGACAATTACCCAGTCAGGACCTTCCCGCTCCACTGGGGTGATCAGGACCTGAGCTGGGTCCCCTTCCCCTCACCCACATTCCCGAGAACCCACACCAATCCATCTCACTGGCCATGCCCCTCGATTCCTACCCAGTCCTCCAGTCCCATCCCCCTTCCCGTTGCACACCCCTTACCCAAACAGGAGAGGAACACCAGGGCCAGAATGAGCTGCACGTGGCTTTTCTCCGGACCCAGGAAGACTAGAAGCCGACTCACCGCCAGGCCAAAAGCCCCTCGAGTTCCTTGCACCCAGAGACTCCTGATCTTATACCACAGGGTGGCCGCGGGCAGTGCCGCCCCATAGCTGAGAGCGAAGGCGTCCAGGCGACTTCCCCAGTGCAGGGGCCCGGCGCTGTCCGCGTCCCCGGGGGCTGGCCAGGAGACCAGCTCTCGGAACAAGGCGAGTCCCGGCAGGGCCAAGCCCAGCGCCGCCGCCAGCGGCTCTAAAACAGCCAGCCTCCCCGGGACTCGCGTGCTTTCCCTCCGGAAGCCCAGCGCGGCCCCGACGACGCCGCGGGCCCCCAGCCACAGCAGCGCCCAGCGGCTCAGACCGGCCACCCAGACCCGGAGCAGCGGCAGCGCAGGGGGCACCAGACGCGATGCCACTCGGGGCAGCGCCAGCCGGAGCAGCATCCAGTCGGCGAGGAGCAGCAGCGCCGTCCCCAGCCACGCGACGGCGGCGCGGGGGAGGCGCGGACGGCCGCCGGGAGCGGGGGACCCCGGGCAGGCCATGGGCGCGCGCGGTCCCGGCTCTCGCTGTCCCCGACGGGGTGCTGTCGGAGTCCGAGCCCCGGGCCGGAGCCGGGACCGCCGCGGGGAGGGGCCGGGGCGGGGCCTCGAAAAGTCCCGGGAGCCGGCCGAGCCAGCGGCGCTGCCCAGAAGCAGGCGGTTTAGGGGAAAGAGAAAACGAAAGCGGCCCGGCTTGCCAGGCCCGGCCCCTGCGGAGGCGGCCGGCCCAGAGCACCCAGGAGGAGCGCGCTGACCTCAGATCCGAGGCTGACCTCCTCCATCGCCCACCCGCGCCCCGCCTCGCATGCCGCCGCCTCCTGCAGTGGCAGCGCTGCCCGGGACTTCTAGCCCCGGGTCTGCGGGCGGGGCTCCTGCGTCATCTGTCTCCGGGCAGATCCGCTGGCCCCGGTCTCCTGCGTCATGTGTCTCCGGGCAGACCCTCCCCGCGCAGGTTAGCGCCGGGCCACCCCGGGCGGCGGCGCGGAGTCGGGCGCCCCCTGGCGGGCGCAGCACAGGGGCGGAGCCTCGGGCAGCGTGCGGCGCGCGGTCCCAGGTCGGAAACCAGAGCCCGGAGCGGCGAGCCTCGCGGAGCCGGGATGCTGCGGACCGGAGCCCCCACCGGGGATTTGCCCCGGGCAGGAGAAGTCCACACCGGGGTAATGAGTCTGGAGCGTCAGCGGAGGGACGGAGGGACGGGCGGACCCTGGAAGCGCCACAGGGTGAACTCGGAGACTCGCAAGAGGGAGGAGACCGCTTGCAGCAGCCGGGGCGCGCATCCGAAAAGGAACACTGGCGTCTCCGTACAGAAGCGGGGTGCTCGGGGGTCCGCCAAGGGGCTGGGCGCGGGGGGCCGGCGGGGAAGGGGTGCTTGGGCTCCTAGCTGGAAGCGTTGAGGGGAAGCTGCTCTAGAGCGCTTTCGCTTTCACTCTGAACTAGAGACGGGCTGCTTAAATGAAGCGGGGGAGCTGGAGAAGTCGCGCAGAAATGAGGACACGGTGCCCCGAGTGGACAGGACGGCACTTGGGAGCGTGTGGGCGCTGACGGGAAGGAACGCGCCCCACAGACCTTTGCTGGGCTCGCTCCGGGGAACTCACGGTCCCGCCACTGATAACACGGGTTCCCTGTGAACTAGCGCTGCCAGTGCCAGCCTGGTCCAGGAAGGCAGCTACTTGGCCCGGGTGCAGCGTGCTCCCGTCCCCGTGTCTTCCGCACCCACCTCCACACCCTGCTGGAGGACTTTTGCCCAGGCTGGGCCCCCGGGGGCTGGTGGCAGCCCTTGGCTGGCTGGCTTCTGCTCTCAAGTGACCGCCGCTGCTCTCCGCTTCGGGCAGCCTGTAATAACGGAGTAACCTCTCGGGTGGGGTTTCCCCTGATCTCTGGTCCGCTCTTCACGATGAATCAATGTGTCAAAATGAGCACTGCGGCCAATAGCCCCGGAGGCCAGAGCGACTTATGAAGCCCTGAGGAATATAGCAGTGAAACCATTCATAAAGTAGAAGCTCTTCCCCTCACCACCAGATGAACAGTGGAAAGTACGAAGTACAAGTCACAACAGACCCTGGGAGCTGGACGCGGGTTTAGTCCTGTGTGACCTTGGGCAAGTCACTTGCCTTCTGTATGATGCAGTTTCTTCCTTTGTAGGATCTTTAAAGTTAAAAACTGTGGCTTTGTTCTCCTTCACTCTTCCTTAATTCTGTTCTTGACTTGGAAAAGCAGCTAAAACTCCCCAATCAAATCCTCTCTTGGTACAGATCTCTTCCCCTGGCTATTTACTCTTTTAAAGAAAAAAAAATTATTTTTTAGCCACGCCACATGGCATGTGGGATCTTAGTTCCTTGACCAGGAATCAAACCCATGCCCTCCTACAAAGGAAACGCAGTCTTAACCACTGGACCACCAGGGAAGTCCCCTGGCTGTTTACCTCTTGATCAAAAATCCATAAATGAGACCTTTATTTTAAACTGTCCCATGTGTTTCTTGATACTTTCCTGCTTCCTTGACACGTGGCCATGGTAACCACTGACCTCTGAGATGTTTTCCCTTGTTCAGTAAACTGATTAAGGGGAGAGTGGGGTGGACAATTCTGGGCTAATAAAAAGGCTTGGGCTTGTTTCCCAAGGTCACGGTCACTTGCTGTGTGGCAAGATCTGCAGCACATCTGTGCACATAACAAGCGCATGCAGAGGTCATTCATTTGTGGGGCTGCGTCACCAGGGCCTGGAAGTGCCCCCCTGAGCCCTTCACTCAGAGGGAGCACTTATGCCCCTGGGAGCTTCACCACCCCACCACCCCAACCCCACCCCCACCCTCCCCACCCCCCGCTTTACAGCGGAAAGAATTTTAGGGATGCCATTCTTTCTGTGTGATATCCCCGGCCAGACTCTGACATTCCCTTGCAGCCAGGAAAGACAATAGACAAAATGGAAACAAAAAAAATCCCATCCTGGGAGTCGACTCTGGCCTAAATTACCAGATAACCTTGAGCCAGTTGCCTCCCCTCTCTGAGAATGTTTCCTTATCTAACGTGAAGGGTTCAAGGCTCTTCCCTCTCTGACGTTCTATCCTGTGTCTCCGCAGACAACCATCATGGCAGTAGAGTTTGATGGGGGCGTCGTGGTGGGATCGGATTCCCGGGTGTCTGCAGGGTGAGTGCCAGTGACCCTGGGTACTTCTGGAAGGAAGCTCATGGCGCCCAATGCACATTTTTAGTCATTCATAAAGACATGCATAAAGTCATTCATTTAAAGTCATTCATAAAGGCAAACCGAAGCTCTGGAGAAACTGAGTGAACCTTTCAGAAAGGCCTCTATAATAAGATACTGGGGGGGGGGGGGGGTCCTCTGAACTCCAGGGGAGAATCTGGGGCCTGAACGCTGATGTGGCCTGTCCCAGGAGGTCATCGAATTGGGTCTGAAAAGAGCTTAGGAAATAGTTTTCAGAGGCCTTCCTTCCATCTGGGTTTAAAGATAGAAAAGATGGTTCTGCTGAGCAGATATCCTGGTTTCTGATCCATTGTGTGAACTAAGTTTGTCTTTCTCCCTTTCGGCCAGTTTCCCCACATACAAGAAAAGTGTACAGGATTAGATCAACATCACTTACTTTATGTGCCATAGAACACATAACTTCCTCAAGATGGTTAATAACAGAAAAATTAGTAAGGGGAAGATTATTCTTAATTTAATGTAGTATTTTTGTTTTATCATAAAATCTAAGTCTGATTTTGATCATTACTTGCAGTGTTTCATTTGTCTGAGACAATTTTTTCCTTCCTGCTTTAATCCAGGCATTAAATTTCGTGTGCTCTGAAGCCATTCTATTGTCAAAAGAATATCAGAAATTTTAGCAACTCGCTGTAGGATCCTGCAATCCGATTCCTGGGCATCTATCCAGGCAAAACTGTAATTCAAAAAGATGCCTGCACCCTCCTGTTCGTAGCAGTGCACATGTTCTTTATCCATTGCTCTGTTGGTGGACATTTAGGCTGCTTCCATGTCCTGGCTATTGTAAATAGTGCTACAGTGAACACTGGGGTGCATGTGTCTTTTTGAATTATGGTTCTCTCCAGATGTATGCCCAGGAGTGGGATTTCTGGGTGATATGGTAGTTCTGTTTAGATTTTTAAGGAACCTCCATACTGTTCTCCATCATGACTGCACCAGTTTACCTTCCTACCAACAATAACAGGGTTCCCTTCTCTCCATAGCTTCACCAGCATTTATTGTTTGTAGATTTTTTTTATGATGGCCATTCTGACCAGTGTGAGGTGATACTTCATTGTAGGTTTTATTTTTATGAACAAAAACACAAACGGACTCACAGACATAGAGAACAGACCTGTGGTTGCAAAGATGGGGGAAAGGAGAAGGATTGGGAGTCTGGGATTAGCAGGTGCAAACTGCTATATACAGAATGGATAAAGCATTTCTCTAACAATTAGTGGCTGAGTATCTTTTCCTGTGCTCTTTGGCCATCTGAATGTCTTCTTTGGAGAAATGTCTATTTAGATCTTGTACCCATTTTTGATTGGATTATTTGTTTTTTTATATTCAGCTGAATGAGCTGTTTGTATGTTTTGGAAATTAATCCTTTGTTGGTTGGTTCATTTGCAAATATTCTCTCTCACTCTGAGGATTGTCTTTATACTAAATTTAAAAAAAGGAGTGGACATCTTTATATAATTCACTTTGCCATACACCTGAAAGTAACACAACAGTGTAAATCAACTATACTCCAATAAAAAATTTTAAAGATGTGATATATATGTATATTATGTGTGTGGATATATATAGAGATATCACAGTGGGCTATTACTCAGTCCTAAAAAAGAATGAAATAATGCCATTTGCAGCAATGTGGATGGACCTGGAGATGATCAAATTAGGCATAGTCAGAAATAGGAAGACAGATACCATATGATATCACTTATACGTGGAATCTAAAATACGACAAATGAACATAGCTGCAGGACAGAAACAGACTCACAGACAGAGAATGACCTGTGCTGGGCGAGGTGGGGGCGGGAGAAGGGTGGGGAGTCGGGGATCAACAGATGCAGTTATACACAGACGGGATAAACAAGATCCTACCATATAGCACAGGGAACTCATTCAAACTCCTGTGATAAGCCATAATGGAAAAGAATATGGAAAAAAAAAGTATATATGTATAACTGAACCACTTTGCTGTACAGTAGAAATTAACACTGCAAATCAGCTATACTTAAATTTTTTTTTCTGAAAAATTGGCAACTCTGACGCTGATGACTTTGCACTCCTTGCTGACAGAGAGGCGGTGGTGAACCGAGTGTTTGACAAGCTCTCCCCCCTGCACCAGCGCATCTACTGCGCTCTCTCCGGCTCAGCTGCTGACGCTCAGGCCATAGCGGACATGGCCGCCTACCAGCTGGAGCTCCACGGGTATGAAACGGTGGGGTCCCCAACTCAGTGAACGCCAACACCGTGTCCTATTCCAGGGGCGCTACCGTGGAATAGGAAAACTTCTTGCTTTGCCTTCAGCTTTCATTTCTCTTTGAACTGGCACTTGAATCTCTCAAAGCTGGTTTCTGCATCTGTAAAGCAGAGATAACTAATAGCACCTCCCCTACCTCACCAGATAGTTATTTCCAAAACCAAAAAATATGAATAAAAGTGATTTGAACACTGCAAATCACCCTCCTAATATCAATAGTGAGGAAGAAGATGAGGACACAGCCCACCATGGTATCAGGTGGTGTCCATGTGGGAGCCAAGGTCACGGGGCAGAAGTGACGCTTATCTGCTAAACCCATATGGGCAAGGCTCTGGCAGCCAGGAGACTTTTGTCACTGGGGACCAGGGGGTTGGGGGGGACAGAATAAAGGAGGGAGAACAATTAAGAATTGAAAGCTTCTTCCTAGTGGGTAATGTGAGACTCTGGTTCCCCTGCACCAGTGGGAGGGGAGCTGGAGTCTGAATCCTTGCAGCTAGTTTTTAGGGGTCACCTAGCAGAGATGAGGGTGATGGTCTAGGAGGGTGGACCTCCAGGAAAGCATATCACCATCTATTCCTAACCCTTCCTTCAGGATGGAACTGGAGGAACCCCCGCTTGTTCTGGCTGCTGCGAACGTGGTGAGGAACATCACCTATAAATATCGAGAGGACCTGTCCGCACATCTCATGGTAGCTGGCTGGGACCAACGCGAAGGGGGCCAGGTGAGTCTCTCACAGTGTCCACCCTTCCTCGGAGTTCCCCTCTCCCCCAGAGAGGGAGATGGAGGTCATATGGCATTCCAGCCTCGAGTTCCAAAGACACTGCCCCTGAAAGCATAGGAAGGTCTCAAAGGAGAAGGGTATGAGGTGCTGGGGCTTCGCTGCAGGGCGTGGAGACCACCTGCCCGTCTCAGGGCTGAGCAGAGGATGCAGGCTCCCGCAGTCTGAGCGGAGGGTGCCTCCCCAGGTGTACGGGACCTTGAGCGGGATGCTGATTCGACAGCCCTTCGCCATTGGCGGCTCTGGCAGCACCTACATCTACGGTTATGTGGATGCAGCGTATAAACCAGGCATGTCCCCGGAGGAGTGCAGACGCTTCACCACGAACGGTAATACGCAGGCGGGAGGCATCTGGGGCAGGGGCTACACGTGGTAAGGACGTCGAGCGTGAGGACGAGAAAGACATGGATGCCCATCTGATGAAATGTCCAAATGGGACGCCTTTGAGAGTGATGGGGCAAAGGCTGAACTAGATGGGCTTTCAGGACAAAGCTCAGACGGTCAAGAGTCCGCCTGCAATGCAGGAGACTTGGGTTCAATCCCTAGGTTGGAAAGATCCCCTGGAGAAGGGAATGGCTACCCACTCCAGTATTCTTGCCTGGACAATTCCATGGACAGAGAAGCCTGGCGGGCTACAGTCCATGGGGTTTCAAAGAGTCAGACATGACTGAGGAACTAATGGACTTCAGGACAAAAGGCATAACCCAAGACTGTTCTGTGCACACCAAAGGAAGATCTAGGGTGACCACAGGAAACCAGTTGGGCGCTTGGACCAGCCCATAAGAGCCGATTGTTACATATTCAAGGATTTGGGAGTGCTTGCCTATCTACTTGTTACAAAATCAATCATGGTGGGATTGTTGAGACCATGAACGTTGCATGAAGACCTTTGTATTTTTTTAAGTTGGTTGACCACCCCTAAATATGCATCTCTAGGAGATGTGTTCTGAAGTCTGCATGTAGTAGTAGGCATATGGACAGAAGGGAAGGGACACCATTTTTTAAAAATAGTTATTTATCTGGCTGCACGGGGCCTTAGTTGCAGCATGCGGGATCTAGTTCCTTTACCAGGACTGGATCCCAGGCCCCCTGCAGTGGACGCGCAGGGTCTTAGCCCCAGACCACCAGGGAGGTCCCATGGGACACGACTTCTGCAGCTAAGCCGCTCTCACTTCCTCTCTCCACCCGGCACCCTCCGCAGCGATCGCCCTGGCCATGAACCGAGACGGCTCCAGCGGGGGCGTCATCTACCTGGTCACTATCACAGGCGCTGGGGTGGACCATCGTGTCATCCTGGGCGACGAGCTGCCGAAATTCCACGACGAGTGAATCTCATTCCTCGGACTCTCCTTCTTTATTTTGTAATAAACTTTCTGGAACCAGAAGCTGGTATGAACCGTGTGTACTCAGAGAAGTGAAGCTTGGGAAGGGGGCTGCTGCCCACCCAAATGCTAGTGTATCTTTTGTATTCTAAAAGAATACAAAACACCTCCTCTAAAACATCTTTCCCAGAGGAGGGGTGGAGGAGCAGATGAGAGTCAGGTGCATGTGACAGATCTCAGGTAGCCAAGACAGCTACATGCCTGAGAATTAGCTAGGAGCCAGCTCACATGGAAAAGGATTCCTCTCATAACGTGTTCATTCATATTAGAGGCCAAAACATGATAAATCCTTAAATATTTGGGGAGGGGGGACTTGTGAATTTCAAAGAATAGTAACAATAACCCAAAAAGCGAAATGTATTGAACTGAGCATTGGCTACATGCCTGTAAATGTTTTATCTCTTAGAACCCAAACCAAAAATCCTTGGGTATGAACTACAACTATTGACAATTCTATGTAAGAATAGATGGAAGGTTAGTAAGAGTAAGTCATGCCAATTCAAAAGTGGAGATGTGGGATTTTGTTTACCAAATGCCCTTCCTCTACTACTGACATGAAACCTGTTCCCTCAAGACTCATATACCATCTCCTCCCTGAAATCTGTAATAATTAGCCCAACCCAACATTTAACACTTAGGACTTTGTTTGATGTTTGAATAACTGTATTCAACAGGCTGAGCTCTGGACCTATCTTTGCCAGGCATTTCCTGAGTGATAGGACAAACTACTCCCCTACTCTGAGCCCTTGTTTTCTCTTCTGTCAGATGGGGTGTTGAGTGACTTCTGAGATGCTTTATAGCTTTACGGTCAATGCCATTTCACACACAAGTAAGCAGTTAAGAGGTATATTTAACAGAATCCTAGTGAGCCACCTAGGAAACTTCTGTCTGCTTTTCTTTCCAGATCTCAGGCGAAACATACAAAGCACCCTAAGACATCCCTATGTTCTTGGTAGTGTGTATTTGGTTTTGAGAAAACGAATCTAAAATTACTGTCGCCTTGAGTTCTTTCTAGCCACGAGATTTAACTTATTTTGAAATTCAGTGTAATAGTTGGAGCATATTTTTTCTGCTGATCACAACTCAGAACACTGGAGCGTAGACAAAAGCAAGCACTGAATCACTCTGAAAAATAAACAAACAACAGGTGGATTGTGGAGAGACTCAAAACTGGGGGAGGCAGTGTTCTGGGGGGAGGAGGGCTCAGAGTCTTGCCTGTTTCCTCTCATGGCTCTGCCCTGAAGTCTGGCATCAACTGCAGGCTGCACCGCTGAGCGTCATCTCCGAGAAAAACACTATGGTTCTGGCCAGAGGAAGTGAGAGAGCGGGCCCCTGTGGGCCAGAGGGCGCAGGGGAATCTCCCAGACGAGAGAGCTGGAGACGGGGATGCCCTGCCTCTAGGGATGAATCCTTGTGACGACCTGAACTGCACATGCATGCCACACAACCAGACCACACAACAGAAGCCTTGAGAACGTAATGGGGATACAAACCTTTAAAAACTGGAAGGCCGGCTGCTTCTTTATTGGCAAAAAAAACTGCATTGCTGTGCCCCTCATTCCACAAAGGGCTTGTAGCACTTCCAATGTAAAAAGGAGGAGGAGGTAAAGAAGAAAATAATTAGAGAAAAGACAAAGTTAAGAAATAAATGAAGCCAAGAGGTAAAACTAAAATACAACATGAATCTCTCTCTTTAAAAAAGAGAAGCAGTGCACTGGAGCTGTCTTGAACAGTTTATCAAGAGCAGATTGTAAAACACTCAGGAGTTTTGAAAGGCAGTTGTTAACCACTGGTAGTTTGACATTGACCATGGCAGAAATATTTATACTACTGAAACCAGAAATGCTACATATCAGAACTTTGGGTTTTGTTTTTTTTCCCCAGAAAGCCAGTTTACCAGGCCATGTATTGACCAGCCAGCTATCCATGAGCTTAGTTGGTTCTAAGCTACAGGGTAGTGAAAGCAAAGAAGGAAATGAAATCAGGTGCAGGATTCAAAAGATTCATTTAAAAAGCAGGGACCTCCCTGGCAGTTCAGGGGTTAACACTCTGCACTGTCAAGGGCCCACGTGCCGCCTGGTGTGGCCAAAAGATTAAATAAATAAAATGAATATAAGGAGGACAGCTTTTTTAAAAAAAACTATAGGGACTTTCTTGGTGGTCCAGTGGTGGAAGATGGTCTAAGAATCTATCTTCCAATGCAGGGGATGCAGGTTCAATTCCTGGTCGGGGAACTAAGCCCACATGCCACATTGAAGACCCAGTGCAGGCAAAAAAAATTTTCTTAATTTTTTTAACTAAAAAAATTAATAAAATTTCTAAGAGTATTTTAAAAGTAATAATAAAGGAAGAAAGAAAATCATCCAAAAGCAACTATATATATAATTTTTCAAGTCACATAGAACATTTACTGAATTAGAATATGCATGATGCCATAAACTCCAATAAACTCCAAAGTATTAATATCTTTGAAACCACACTCAGCAGCCATACTCTGTTAAATTAGAACTTGATAATAAAAGGACACCTAAAATTCTCATGGTTTGCAAACTAAGAAAATTTTGATAAACAGCAGATTTAAAAGATAGTCATAAAAGAAACTCATTCAGAAGCATATGGTAAAACTGTTAGCTATCGAATTCTGTGAGATACAATTAAAGGAGTACTTGGAATTTTATAACTTCAAATACATTTATTAGAACAAAAAATGTTTAAAATAAGTGACATAAAAATTCTCCTAAAACTTTGAAAAAATAACAATTAAGCAAACCTAAAGAAATAAGAAGGAAGGAAATTAATTTTCTCTAGTGGTATCATACCCACTGCGTGTGTTGTGTGTTAGTCACTCAGTCGTGTCTGACTCTTTGCAACCCCATGGACTGTAGCCCACCCCAGGCAAGAATACTGGAGTGGGTTTCCAGTTCCTTCTCCAGGGATTTTCCAGACCCAGGGATCGAACCTGCATCTCCTGAATTGCAGGCATTAGTTACCTGTTGCTGTGTAACAAATGAGACTGAAATTGAGCAGCTTAAGGTAACAATCATTTACAAGTGGGCATTACTAGGATCACAGGGGAAATTTAAATATGGACTGAGTATTAGATAATGTTATATCCAAAGTAAGTATCTTGGAGGTGATGATGTTATTCTGTTTTTGTAGGAGAAATGTCCTTATTCTTAAAATACACATGCCAAACTATTTCAGGGTAAAATGTCATGATGTCCACAGATTTTCTCAAATGGCCTAAAAAAAATAGTTCCTCAACAGTAAACAGATAAAGAAAATGTAGCTTATTAATACAACAGAATGCTACATAAGCAATGCATATTAGTGAACTACTGATAATGCAACAAGATAAATAAATTTCATAGAAATAATATTGAGTAAAAAAGCCACACATACACAAAGCTACACAATACAGTATGTTTTGAAACAACAAGGTCCTACTGTATAGCACAGGAAACTATATTCAATATCTTGAAATAAGCCATAATGGAAAAGAATATGAAAAAAAAATGTGTAGAGCTGAGTCATTTTACTGTGCAGCAGAAATTAACACAACATTGCAAATCAAGTATACTTCAATAAAACTAGAGAAAAAAAAAGAAAAACAGTATATCTATTGCTGTGGAACAACCCACCCCTAAACTCTGAGGCTTAAAACAAAGATAATCATTTTATGATTTCTTGTGAGTCTGGGGGTTAACTGAACTTGAAGAACTAGTGATGTAGCTCATGAACCAAAGCATTTATCACAGCGGCCCCTCCACATAGCCCCTCACAATTCATGTAAGGATGCTGGTTATATGTCCCATCAGACTTGAACACCTTAAAAATACCGTAAAATTTTCCCCGACTTTCTGGTTCCTGCCTTTCCACAGGACAGTTCGTAAAGCCCACTCCTGCTGGCCCTCTTGGAAGTCAGGGCACCAACAGAGGATCTAAGTCCTACTTTAAAAAAAAAATCAAATTTGGGTTTCCCTGGTCACTCAGTGGTGACGAATCCACCTGCCAATGCAGGAGACACAGTTCAATCCCTGGTCCGGGAAGATCCCACATGTCTCGGAGCAACTAAGTCCATGAGCCCCAGCTACTGAGTCTGTGCTTTAGAACACGGGAGCCCCAGCTACTGAGGCCACATGCTGCAGCTGCTGAAGCCTGCGTGCCCTAGAGCCCGGGCTCCGCAACAAGAGAAGCCCCCACGTGAAAAGCCCCCACACCGCAATGAGGAGTAGCCCCCACTCGCCATAACAAAGACCCAGCACTGCCAAAAATAAATAAATAAAAACTTTTTTAATAAATCAAATTCATGCACCTGAGACTTCAGTCCACAGTTAAGCAACAGGAAGAAATGGGAATCTCCCCTCTATTCATTTCACTGGCAAAGGTGACAAGAAAAGCAACTGGCTTTGGAGAAGCAGCGTAAAAAAAGGTGAAGTTCCTGACACAGAAGTGGCTTCGAAGTGGTTTCAGTGGTGGTTGCCGTAAAGTCTCATGCCTGACGACATAGCAAACAGCAGCACCTAGAAGCAGAAGTAAAGTGGTTTATCAGACCTGCTCTGGCTGGCGGTTGCAGGGGGTGCTTTATCTGCTTATAATGAGCCTCCCATATGTTGCAGAAAGGTATTTGTTAGACTTTTTAAACTGTTACCAAACATTAATCAGAATCAGGAAGGATACAAGAGGCTACATTCAAAGAGTATTTGCAAACCAAAGATGTACATAATCTGGGGAAATGGCTGTTAAGAGATTCAAAATGGTTAATGTACTACAAGCAATAAAATCATAACCATGGACTTATCTTCCTCGCCGGAGAAAAGGCAAGTCATCAGACCTTATCAGCTTTCTACAGATCAACCTCTCATGGTACAGGGCCAGCTGGGTTTTTCAGTCAAGTTACAATCCTTGAAAACACTCAGATTTTGGTCACGCAGGATTATGAGAAAATGTTCACATACAATATTAATTAAGAAAGCTGATTTTTGCCTTATTTCCAATTTTTGGAATATTTTTCCTCGATGATTCCTACCCTTAAGGTAATGAGTTGACCAAATAAGATCTTCCAGAAATGTTCTAACTCCATGTCCTTAATCTGACAGACTCTTTTATACAATAAAAGGTCTGTTTTAGAATAAGATGTGACGATCACCTTGCTGTGTGGCTAACAAATGGAGGTCTTGGTGCTATTAAGGCCAGAGAGTTGTTGTCTGTCTAGAAGACTTTTGCCCATAAGGTCATAGTTTTATTTACCCCTTTGATAACCAGAAATAATTTTATTGCCATGTATCAACTTACTGATTCCAAGAACCCTCCCCCAACTCACCTTCTCAGAGCTTTGCCTTTCAGTGTGGATGAAATCTCATTTTCTCTGAGACACCCGAAGTTCATCAGTGATCCTGGCTCACAAGAAATTAACATCCTTTCTGGGACTTCCCGGGTGGTCCAGTGGCTGAGACTCCATGCTCACAATGCAGGGGTCCTGGGTTCCATGCCTGTTCAGGGAACTAGATGCCTTATGCCACAACTAAAACCTGGTGCAGTCAAATAAGTAAATAAATATTTTTAAAAAATAAAATAAAGTAAAAAACATCCTTTCCACCTGTCACGCAGGGACTTAATAAACTAGGAACTGATGCTCAGAGGATTTCGTAGGCCTTGTTTCCACATATCAACTTCAGTCCTTTCTCTTATTAATGACCGGTCATACCCAATTAAATGAGATTTTCCTTAATATGTGACATTTCTGGCCTGCTCAGGATTCCGAATTAGGGGATGTGAACCACTGCATATCACTACATTGCCATACCCATAAAAGCACTTTGCATAGTATTTGCAGAGAAGAACCATATACCAGATTTTCTATAGAATCATCACATATTCCACCGGTGAGGCTAGCTACAAAAATATTTTATTGTCTCTAAAGGTAGGTTAGCTCTAAAAAGCAAAATTTGACTCACTATCCTTTAACCAAGAAGAGTTGGGATTTTTCTAAGCTTAAAAATTGTAAAAGCATTTGTCAGAATTCCAGTCATTAGGGTCATCATTATCTTTCATTTTTCCTGAGTCGTTACAGTTTTCAGTCTATATTAAGATTTATGATAGAATACTTTTCCTGAGTTCTGAAGTTTCATTGGAACAAGAAAGACATGGTTCCAAGAACACTGAGTTTCTTTTTCCACAGGCATAGACTAAAGTTGAGGATTATAGATAGATAAGAAGAAAGTGAAATGGCTTATTCACATGCTTATCAGAGTCAAGTCAAGTCAAGTCAAGTGAAGTCTCTCAGTCGTGTCCGACTCTTTGCGACCCCGTGGACTGTAGGGTACCAGGCTCCTCCATCCATGGGATTCTCCAGGCAAGAACACTGGAGTGGGTTGCCATTTCCTTCTCCAGGGGATCTTCCCGACCCAGAGATTGAACCCAGGTCACCCACATTGCAGGCAGATGCTTTACCATCTGAGCCACCAAGGAAGCTTATCAGAAAACAGAACATTTAAGACCATATTCTAAAACAAATCACTGTAATTAAATATTGGTTAACAGTTTCACTCAGTCTTATTCCCTATTCCATTGATCTAGGGCTACCAGACTATCTCAATGCCAAAGAATGTTCAAACTACCAGTAACATTCATTTCACACATTAACAAAGTAATGCTCAAAATTCTTCAAGCCAGGCTTCAACAGAATGTGAATGGAGAACTTCCAGATGTTCAACCTGGATTTAGAAAAGGCAGAGGAACCAGAGATCAAATTGCCAACATCCATTAGATCATAGAAAAAGCAAGAGAGTTCCAGGAAAACATCTACTTCTGCTTCATTGACTATGCTAAAGCCTTTGACCACGTGGATCACAACAAACTGTGGAAAATTCTTAAAGAGATGAGAATACCAGACCACCTTACCTGCCTCCTGAGAAACCTGTATGCAAGTCAAAAAGCAACAGTCAGAACGGGACTGGTTCCAAATTGGGAAAGGAGTACATCAAGGCTGTATATTGTCACCCTGCTTATTTAACTCACATGCAGAACACATCATGCAAAACGCCGTGCTGGATGAAGCACAGACTGGAATCAAGAGTGCTGAGAGAAATATCAATAACCTCAGATATGCAGATGATACCACCCTTATGGCAGACAGCAAAGAGAAACTAAAGAGCCTCTTGATAAAAGTGAAAGAGGAGAGTGAAAAAGTTGGCTTAAAACTCAACATTCAAAAAACTAAGATCATGGCATCCGGTCCAATCACTTCACAGCAAATAGATGGGGAAACAGTGGAAACAGTGACAGACTTTATTTTCTTGGGTTCCAAAATCACTGCAGATGGTGACTGCAGCCATGAAATTAAAAACTGCTTTGCTCCTTGGAAGAAAAGCTATGACAACCTGCAGCAGCAGGCTGGAGGAAAAGGGCATCCGTTCGGTGGCTTGCAAACAGCTACAGAACGCTCAGGAGACGCTTACTGCCGGTGAAATTTGGGACGGTGATTGTAGCCCCCAGGGATCACCTAAGTAGGGTTCAGTTCAGCTCAGTCGCTCAGTCTTGTCCAACTCTTTGCGACCCCATGGACTGCAGCACGCCAGGCTTCCCTGTCCATCACCAGCTCCCGGAGCCTGCTCAAACTCATGTCCATCACATCGGTGATGCCATCCAACCATCTCATCCTTTGACATCCCCTTCTCCTGCCTTCAATCTTTCCCAGCATCAGGGTCTTTTCCAATGAGTCAACTCTTCACATCAGGTGGCCAAAGTATTGGAGTTTCAGCTTCAGCATCAGTCCTTCCAATGAACACTCAGAACTGATCTCCTTTAAGATGGACTGGTTGGATCTCCTTGCAGTCCAAGGGACTCTCAAGAGTCTTCTCCAACACCACAGTTCAAAAGTATCAATTCTTCAGCGCTCAGCTTTCTTTATAGTCCAACTCTCACATCCATACATGACTACTGGAAAAACCATAGCTTTGACTAGACAGACCTTTGTTGGTAAAGTAGTGTCTCCACTTTTTAATATGCTGTCTAGGTTTGTCATAGCTTTCTTCCAAGGAGCAAAGCAGTTTTTAATTTCATGGCTGACAAACCTAGACAACATATTAAAAAGCAGAGACATTACTTTGCTAACGAAGGACCATCTAGTCAAAGCTATGGTTTTTCCAGTTGTCATGTATGGATGTGAGAGTTGGACTATAAAGAAGGCTGAGCACTGAAGAATTGATGCTTTTGAACTGTGGTGTTGGAGAAGACTCTTGAGAGTCCCTTGGACTGCAAGGAGATCCAATCAGTTGATCCTAAAGGAGATCAGTCCTGGGTGTTCATTGGAAGGACTAATGCTGAAGCTGAAGCTCCAATACTTTGGCCACCTGATGTGAAGAGCCAACTCATTGGAAAAGACCCTGATGCTGAGAAAGAATGAAGGCAAGAGGAGAAGGGGATGACAGAGGATGAGATGGTTGGATGGCATCTCTGACTCAATGTACATGAGTTTGAGTAAGCTCCAGGAGTTGGTGATGGACAGGGAAGCCTGGCGTGCTGCAGTCCAGGGGGTCGCAAAGAGTCGGACACGACTGAGCGACTGAATAACAAGAACAAGAGCTAAAAGACTGTGTTAATGACTGCCTCTACTTCTGTACTAAAGCAGTCTTACAAGTCTTACGATTTTAAGTCCCTGGTGCAGTTTTGACAAGTATCAATAGGTGGCAATGGCAGCTTAAACTGGCAAGTTTGTTCTCATAATTCTGTTCTCTGCAAGAGCAAGGATCAAGAAATCATGGTCATCATTTCAATGAGCCCTGGGATTGTCCTTTTCTGTTGTTTGTCTCAGAAGACCAAATTTTCTAACATTTGTTTTTTCTTTCTTTATTATTTACTTGGCTGTGCTCGGTCTTAGTGGAGGCATTCAGGGACCTGGTTCTCCCACCAGGATGGAACTGGGGCCCCCTGCATCAGGAGCATAGCCATCGGACCACCATGGAAATCCCAGAAAACCCAATTTTTGATGACAGCTTCTAGCAAAGGGCTTCAGCAATTATGAGAGAGAAACAGAAAACATCTCTTTGGTCCAGTTGGCAGGGTTTAATTAATCGCAGTAACCAACAATATCAGAATAGAGGAATAGAATCTAGAAATCTCACAGGTTCACAAAGACTTACCAGTCATTACTCCAAAGGTAAGTACACATTCTGGACAGTGAGTGGCAACTTTCCACGGTCTTCTCATCCAGCCTGTAAATTGCAGCCTAGGGTTTCTACTGATTGACAAAGATATTTTAAACCCAGAAACAAACCTTCTTTAAAATGAATGTATTAAAATAAGCCTGCCAGACTTGCAATACGAACCAGAGTGTGCTTAACCCTTCCTGAAACATCTACGTGCATGCATACTAAGTCACTCCTGTCGTGTCCAACTCTGCGAACCTATGGCCTGTAGCCCGCCAGGCTCCTCTGTCCATGGGGTTCTCCAGGCAAGAACACTGGAGTGGGTTGCCGTGCCCTTCTCCAGGGCTGCAGTCATAATAAATACCTACAGTCTGCAGTGGGGCTTCCCTGGTGGCTCAGATGGTAAAGAATCTGCCTGCGATGCAGAAGACCCAGGTTCAATCCCTGGCTGGGGAAGATCCTCTGGAGTAGGAAATGGTAACCCACTCCAGTGTTGTTGCGTGGAGAATCCCATGGACAGAGGAGCCTGGTGGGCTACAGTTCACGGGATCACAGAGTTAGACATGACTGAGCGACTAATGCACACACACACACACAATCGGCAATATTTTTATCTGGACAAGATAAATCAAGGAAAGATTGAGCAGCCCGTGTTTTGTCAGCTTTTTCTACATTGTGGGGTTGATACACAAGGGAGCTCTTTTGAGAGAACAGAATGACTTCAGAGTGAATGTGCTATGCTGTCCGTCACAATGTGTGCTAAGTCTACCCTTAGTGGAAGTGTATGAAGCTTGCCGAGTGCACCAGAATACGTCCTTCTGCAGACGTATTAAGACAGATTAAGCCTTTGGCGCCACCTAGTGGTCAAACAAGTAGTGGCTAGCTAGTGGGGGGAAAAGGGTAAAAAATAGCTGGACAATTTTAGATTTTTCAATTCAGAGTTTAGGCTTCAGGAAGGGGACCAAAAAAAGAATTTTCAGAGGAAACTGGTCACTTAATTAATATAAATGGACAGGTACCTAAGAGTGAGCAACTTTTAAAGCTTTTGCTATCCCAATAACCAGAGTGAAAATAAAACATTTTAAAATAAAGAAGTTAGCATAATAATTATAAGAAGCTTTAGGTTTCTCATGATTCAAAGGGCTTTTGTTATTTGTTTTTAAAACAATTTAAGAACATGGAAATATCAGCAAAATATTCAAATTATCAGGATACTGAGTGAGTGAGAGTATTCTGAAAAGAAAGAGCCGTTGGCTGGGCTGATTACACTCAAGGGGAAAAAAACTTTTTTTATTTCTTTTTAACAGTGCAGTGAATATTCCAAGAGCAAATCTGAACAAATCCTCTCTTTTTTTGCTTATTAATTTTAATTCATCATTATGTATGTGTTTTAAATATACAGAAATATAGTTAGATGACAATATTATTTAAAGCTTTCAACTTCAGCTTTAAATGTAAATTAATCTTATTAATACAATACAGTAATGTGTGTATGTGACATTGAGCTTACCATCATTTTTTTATTGAAGTATAGTTGATTTACAGTGTTGTGTTAGTTTCAGGTGTATAGGTTTACATATATGTGGGCTTCCCAGGTGGCACTAGTGGTAAAGAAGCTGCCTACCAATGCAGGAGACAGAGACGTGGGTACCATCCCTGGGTCAAGAAGATCCCCTGGAGGAGAGCATGGCAACCCACTCCAGCATCCTTGCCTGGAGAATTCCCATAAACAGAGGAGCCTACAGTTCATCAGGTCGCAAAGAGTCAGACCCGACTGGAGAGACTGAGCATGCACACATGCAAATATATATGTATATATATATTCTTTTTTTCATTTCTCGGCCTTCTGGCTACGATCAAGTGTACTATGAGGGCTTCCCAGGTGGCACAGTGGTAAATAATCTGCCTGCCAATGCAGGAGACGCAAGAGATGCAGGTTCAATCCCTGGGTTGGAAAGATCCCCTGGAGTAGGAAATGGCAACCCACTCCAGTATTCTTGCCTGAAAAATTCCTTGGAAGGAGGAGCCTGGTGATCTATGGTCCATAAGGTCTCCAAGAATCAGATGTGACTGAGTACACATATTCTTTTTCAGATTGTTTTCCTGAATCAGTTCAGCTCGGTTGCTCAGTTGTGTCCGACTCTGTGACCCCGCAGACTGCAGCTGCCAGGACACAATATTGATATAGCTCCCGGTGCTACACAGCCAGTCCTTGTTGGTTATCTGTTTCTTATGTAATAGTCTGTGTGTGTGACTTCCAAATTCCTCATTTATCCCTCCCGCAAACCTTCCCCCTGTGGTAACCAAAAGTTTGCTTTCTGTGTCTGTGAATCTGTTTTATAAACAAGTCCATTTATATCATTTTATTAATTACCACATATAAGTTATGCATGAGGCTTCCTTGGTGACTCAGATGATAAAGAATCTGCCTGCGATGCAGGAGACCCGGGTTCGATCCCTGGGTTATACATGGTATTTGTCTTTCTTTGTCTGACTTACTTCACTTAATATGATCATCTCTAGGCCCATCTCAGTTGCTGCAAATGGCATCATTTCATGCTTTTTTATGACTGAGAAATATTCCATTATATATATGTACATATATATCTATATACACACACATATGTCACATCTTTTTTATCCATTCATATTAAGTTGACTATCTTAATTTGAGTTTTGCAAAGAGTAAATATGAATAAGAGTATATACATAAAAGCTGATTCAGTCTTTTTCAGTGAGTCAGTATTTTTTTTCCTTTGTCTCTATGAATTATTATTTCTTTAAAGCATGTTGCAAGTAATTAAAAGTTATTTCTTAATTAGCTCAATTTAAATTAGCCCAAAGTTATAAAATCATTTAGGTGAGACTACAAAGTTAACATAATCACTATTGATCTTAGAAGTTTTCACTTGGAGGTGAAATTTTTAATTTTTAGGGAGAAAGTAAGTGGATAAACTGTCAAATGATTTGCAACATTGTCTAAAGTTCACAAGAATCAATAGTTTAAAAAAATAAAAGCATATCCTGTGTTAATTAGATTAAATACATACGTTTACATTTAGGTTTGCTTCCCAGGAATTGAGACAGCAAAATGAATCTTGAGGACAGAAGTCCTTTAGTTTGTTTTTTTTTTTTCCCCAAAATCAATTTAAAGTGATAGAAACCAAATTAGTAAGTGTCTAGAGTGGAAAGTGACTTCAAAACGTCAAGAGAGAGAGAACTTTTTGAGACAAGAAAAATGTTCTGTGTATTAGTTGAGGTGGTGGTTACATGTGTATTCATTTGTCAAAACTCATCAAGCTAATACTTTAAATGGTTCCATTGGTTTTATGTAAATTACACCTCAATAAAGTTTTTCATGTTCTTAAATCATTTTAAAAACAAATAACAAAACTCTTTAAGTCATGAGAGACCTAAAGCTTCTTATAATTATGTTACCTTCTCACATTTATTTTTAAATGTTTTATTGTCACTCTGGTTATTGGAATAGCAAAACCAAATAGGTTATAGGTCAAGAAGAGTGCATCAAATATACTATTTCCTTGTTTGCTCCCAAATTTAGTAGATCAGATGTTTAAACTCAAATTATTTAAACTAAATGAAAACAAAAACATCTGTGACACAGTTTAGAAGGATTGGAGTGTAAGGCCCCTGGTCCAGTCCCTGGCACTTTCCTCAGCCCATAGATCCTGTATCAACTCCAGGCAAGAAAAGTGGTTCTAACTTCATCAGGAGTCCTTCCCAAATCTACCATTTACTGACCAGATATTTACTAATTTAGGCCTTTCACTCTTCTTTCTTCTACCATAGTTTTCAAAAGTAAACTTTAAGTTCAAAAGCTCCACCATTTTTAATCTTTTTTTAAAAAACCGAGTCTAGTTGATTTACAGCATTGTGTTAGCTTCAGGTGTAAATGATTCAGTTATACATTTTTTCCAGATTCTTTCCCCTTACAGGTTATAAAATACTGAGTACAGTTCCCAGTATCATACAGTGGATCTTAGCTAACTGTTTTATATAGTGGTGTGTTTATGTTAATCTCTAACTCCTAATCTATCCCTCCAAGAGTTTAACCTGTTGATATCTTTGTCTGCCTGTGGCCACTCAAGGCATGCAGGGGTGATGCTTTATCTGTCTCTATAATAGAAAGACAAATCAACCTTCAGCTGAAGTCTTAGAATTTTTCTCCTGTACATCTGAATATATAAAAAATACAGGAAATGTCCTTGTAGGATACAGGCCACAGGGCATAATTATCTTTGGCAAGCAGAGTGATATGGGGAGGGGGAAGTAAAAAAAAGGAGACCTTTTACCCTTTTTGCACTCTTCTATAGGGTTTGAACTTTTTATAACAAGATACTTTAGAACAAGAAATCAGGTATTTACTATGGAATTTTAAAAATAAGAAATGGATGGATTTTCCATTAGGTGGTAGTGGAGAATTAGAATTAATATTAGTCTGAAGCTATAGGGCAGAAGGGAATACTTACTAAGCTGAGAATAAAAGGCTCTAGCTCATTTGTAGCTTCAAATGTTTATTTAGAAGTTCAGTCTGAGGTTTCATTGCTTCATGAACACTAGATAACAGATTCATGTGTTTGAGCGACGCTTTTCTGGTCATGTTCTCCCATTACCTGCCTGTCTGAAAACTGGCCTGAGATGTGCTTCTACTGAAATTGAACAGTCATAACACCGGGAGCCCAGCCAGAAGCTCTGTGACGACCTAGAGGGGTGGAATGTTGGGGGGAGCTCAAGAAGGAGGAGATATAAATATGCAATTATGACTGATTAGTTTGATGTACAGCTGAAACCACCACAACATTGTAAAGCAATTATCCTTCAATTTAAAAAAAAAGTATAAAAAGTTTGCTTTCTTTGGTTGCAGAAGTCTGAAAGGATTTCTTAAAATTAAATAATTATTGAAGTTTCACTGTTATGATACTGTGTGATACTATTTCTTATGACTTTTACTCTAAGGAGCTGAGGAATTCGGATGTAACAACTTTGTATCCTGAAGGAAAGAATTATATTGTTGATTGTCTCTTCATGGAAGATCTAACAGAAAAACTATAGAGGTTCAGAGACGCAGGGTTTTTTAATCTGTTAATTCAACCTTTCTCTCAGGGCTTAAAAAATTTTTTAAAAAAAATTTTTAAAAAGGACTTCTGGGGAAAAAAAGAAAATTGAATAACTGAGATGCATTATGGAATAATGGAATCTTGAGAAGAGATACATACTGATAACAAATATATACATTTTTTCCTTAGCCGAAGTGAAACTGCAGAAATATACATTGACTCTGCACACGCTCCTCTCCTTAAGTCTCCCTGGATAGAGGGAGGATGTGTATTCTGGAGGAGCATCCCACAGGTGGTTTGCAGCATCCTTACCTAAGCTCCAACATGCTTGACCCATCGCATCAATGACCCTCATGTCTCTGCCCAGTTGCAGGGCCCCCTCCATCCAAAAGCAGCAGGACACACGTTCTTTTCAAGTGCACATGGAACATCCTCCAAAATAGATCACATGTTTGACCACAAAATAAGTCTCAAGAAATTTAAGAAGGTTGAAATCATATCAAGCATCTTTTGGGATCACAGTATAAAACTAGAAATCAACTACAAGAAAAAAGCTGCAAAAAACATGAACACATGGAGACTAAACCACATGATCCTAAACAATCAATGGGCCAAGGAAGAATCAAGGAATAAGTCAAAAATACCTTGAGACAAGTGAAAATAGAAACACATCTGTCCAACATCTATGAGACACAGAAAAGCAATCCTAAGGGGGAAGTTCAAAGCAATATAGGCCTAATCCCAAGAAACAAGAGAAATCTCAAATAAAATAACCTACTTTTACACCTAAAGGAATTAGAAAGAGAAGAACAGATAAAGCCCAAAGTTCATAGAGGAAAGAAAGTAAAGATTAAAGCAGAAGTACATGAAATACAGACTTTTTAAAAAGAGAAGATTAAGAGACTAAGAATTAACTCTTTGAAAAGGTAAATAATCAACACTTAGTTCCTTATATATTTCGGATATGTCTCCTTAGGCAAAAGAAAAGAAAAAATAAAGAAATGGGATTACACCAAACTAGTACAGCAAAGTACATCATCAACATCATGAAAAGGCAACCTACTGAACTGAAGACAATATTTGTCAGTGACATAGCCAATAATGGGTTGGTATCCAAAATATGGTAAGAACTCATGCAACTAAACAGAAACACACATCCTAATTAAATCAACACTTTTCCCTCAAAGACACACAGATGACCAACAAGCACATGAAAAGGTGTGCGACATCACTAGTCATTACAGAAAAGCAAACAAAACCTTGATGAAATAGCTCTTCATACCTGTCAGAATGGTCATCGAGAGGACAAGAAATAACAAGCGTTCATGAGGGTGTGGAGCACAGGGAACCCACGTGGACAGTTGGCAGAAATATTGGTGTCATCATTGTGGAAAACATATGGAGGTCCCTCAAAAACCTAAGTGAACTATCATAGGATCCAGCAATTCTGGGTATTTATCTGAAGAATATGAAACACTAATTTTAAAAGATATATATATATATACACTTGTATGTTCATTGAAGTACTGTTTACAATAGCCAAGATTGGAATCCACCTAAATGTGGATCAATAGATAGATGAAGAAAAAAGATGAGGCATGTAAATACACAGCAGAACACTCCTCAGCCATAAGAAAGATGAAATCTTGCCATTTGCAGTGACATGAATGGACCTGGAGGGTATTACACTAAATGAAATGTCAGAGAAAAACAAATGCCATGTGAGTTTACTTAGGGATCTACGTGGGCAGTAACAAAAGAAATATGGACAGCTATAAAAAATAGCAATAGACTCAGAGACACAGAGAACAAACTGGCCGTTCCGAGAAGGCGAGGGGCTGGGAGGGGGGATGAAATCAGTGAAGGAGGTTAACAGGTACAAACTGCCAGATATAAAATAAATAAGTCACCCGAATGTAATGTACACATAGGGAATACAGTAAATAATATTGGAACAACTATGTATGGTGACAAATAGTAACTGGTCTTATTGCAGTGATCATGTCACATACAAAGGTTTGGATTACTATGTTGCAAACTGAAACTAATGTAATATTGTGTGTTAATACAACTCAATAAAAGAATAAAATAAAATGTAATTCCAAGTGCATTTCTACCGCAGGGCAGCACTGGAGATGCAGACATAGCGAACAGACTTATGGACACATGGGAAGGAGAGGGTGGGAAGAATGGAGAGGAGCTTAGAAACATCCATGAAGAGACCCTGATGCTGGGAGGGATTGGGGGCAGGAGAAGGGGACGACAGAGGGTGAGACGGCTGGATGGCATCACTGACTCGACGGACCTGAGCTTGAGTAAACTCTGGGAGTTGGTGATGGACAGGGAGGCCTGGAGTGCTGCAGTCCATGGGGTCGCAAAGAGTCGGACACGACTGAGCGACTGAACTGAACTGAACCTTATGTAAAATAGTCAGTGGGAATTTGCTGTGACTCAGAGAACTCAAGCCAGGGCTCCGTGACGACCTAGAGGGGCGGGACGGGGTGGGGGGTGGGAGGGATGTTCAGGAGGGAACCTATGTATATCTCGGCTGACTCGTGTTGATGTATGGCAGAAACCAGCAATACTGTAGAGCAATTATCCTTCAGTTAAAAACAAATAACTTTTAAAAGCCGTTCTCATTCATAATTCTCTGATAACTATTGAGGATGTACATAATTTTGTATATTTACTGCTCATTCATATTTCCTTCTTTTGTGAAATTCCTATTCCCATCTTTTGACCATTTTCTCTTGGATTGCTATTAACTATTCTGAATATAATCCTATGTGAATTATGCGTGATGCAAGTAAATCTAGTTTGTAGCTTTTGGTTTTCTTTCTTTAAAGTGTATTCTGATGAAAGTTTCTAATTTTAATATGGCCAGATTTATTAACCTTTCCTTTATTTTTCTGTTTTCAAGTATTTGTGTGTGCCTTTATTTGATAACTGTTTTCCCATCTTGAAGTCATACAGTTAATTTTTTTATATTTTTATCTGAAAGTTTTAATGTCTTGTCTCTAACATTTTATCCCTTGCATGAATGCTAAATTGATTCAGTCGTGTCTGACTCTTTGTGACCCTATGGACTGTAGCTCGCCAGGCTCCTCTGTCCATGGGATTCTCCAGGCAAGAAATACTGGAGTGGGTTGCTGTGCCCTTCTCCAGCGGATCTTCCCGACCCAGGGATCAAACCCACATCTCTTATGTCTCCTGCAGTGGCAGGCAGGTTCTTTACCACTAGCACCACCTGGGAAACCCTTTTAAACCTTAGTTCTTTTGAAATGTATTTTTACGTGTGATGAATGTATATTCAATTGTTTCAATGTCTTTTATTTAAGAGTACATCTTTTACCCACTTGAATGCCCACTCTTCATATATTGGTACAAGGGGACCTGACGCTGTCTTTCTATTCTATTTTATGGGTCCAGCTGGCTACACACATACCATCATTAGTAGTGCATGCTCTTAACTACAGTGGCATTGTAATACCTTGTTATATGGTTGAGAAATCCCCTCAACTTCCTCTTTGTCTTCAGTGGTATCTTGCCTCTTCTTAACCTTTTTCTACTTTATTTCATTTAGAATCAGTTTGTCTACATTCCATGGGGTTTCCTTGGTGGCTCAGACAGTAAAGGGTCTGCCTGCCATGCAGGAGCTGCAAGAAATGTAAGTTCGATCCCTGGGTCCAGAAGATCTCCTGGACGAGGTCATAGCAACCCACTCCAGCATTCTTGTCGAGAATCTCATGGACAGAGGAGCCTGGCAGGCTCTAGTCCATAGGGTCCCAAAGAGTCAGACACAGCGGGAGCCACTTAGCACCCACATTCCATGAAATACCCAATAGAGAATGTTTTTTGAGGAATTGCATTGAAGTTGTAGATCACACAGGAGAAAACTGACATTTTCTAATATTGAGGCTTCCTAACCTGGTGGGCTGCCGTCTGTGGGGTCACATAGAGTCGGACACGACTGAAGTGACTTAACAGCAGCAGCAGCAACCATGATTATGGTATATCTCTCCATTTCCATGGGACTTTCAATATTTTTAGTTTCCCCCATTTAAATCTTGTATGTCTTTTCTGAGAATTTATTTCTAGTTCCTGTAAGTTTGTTATTAAATGAGACCATTTTATCACATGTCCCACTTGTTTGTTTTGAAAGTGCAATTGATTTTTGTGTGTATTTATCCCACCACCTGGCTAAACTGTTATTTATCCTTATGTCTTAGATTTTGGGGTATTTTTTTCTGTAGACAATCATATCACATATGAATAATGAACACTTGTTTTCTTCCTTTCCTATCCTTCTAACTATATTTTTCCTTCTTTCCTTCCTTTCTTTCTTTTCTTTTGGCTGTTATTAAAACTCCCCAATTCTCTGTCTAAGGAACTTCACTATGCCATTTTCCATTTCACAGTATAACATTTGAATCTCTAGAAGGGTCTACCTCTTTTTAACTCAATGCCAATGATAGGATTTCAGTTCTTAGCCTTAAGACACAGGTGACAAAATTCTCTGTAAGAGAATAAGAAAAGGATGTTCTTTTCTGCTCAGGAAGCTGGGGAAAACAATGAAAGCATTTTTAACATAAATCTGTCTTTGTAAATGCTATATCTAACAGAGATAATTTGCCAAACCCTTAGACCTCAAACACTTTGGACAAAGCTAGATAAAATACCCCTTAACCTGTAAAATATCTGTAAGTTTGAGCACTCATCTTTCTTAACAATGTAGAGAGCCCTAGTGATGTTGTTAACATCTCCATTTGTAGGAAGCTAAAATTACTTGAGATTTTTTTCTGTCAAAGGAGAAAAAGAATAACTGGCATTTTTCTCTTCTCATACACATAGAACAAAATGACTCTACTGGACTTTTTATTAAACAAAGAATGAGAGACTGTTGAATGACTGAACCAAGAAGAAAATAGAACCATAAGGTGAGTGATTCTATGCTGAGCCTAAAAATGAGCCCACAATAATAGTAAGAAGGAAAGTTTTTAATCCTAAAAAATCAAGTAAGACAAATCTCTGTTTGGAAATCAGTGGGAGTCTGCCTGGTTCTGTGATCTTTCCCCAGATATCTCAAAACTTTGTCACTCAAGACTCATTTGTACTAAAAATCCAGAGCTATTAGAAAGTAAGAAAATTACAGGACTTTCTTTCATTGTTGATTTTTGTCTAAAGATTTCTGCCAGATGTCACATGTATGGGTCCAGATGGAATCTTATCTGTGAGTATACTAGTTGAATCCAAGCAGGCATTCCCAAACTTGAGTGCATAGAAACCCTCTGTAAAGTGTGTTAAAATGCAGATTCCTGGGTCCTGTATCCAGAATGTCTGATTCAGAAGGTTTGAGTTCAGACGTAAGAATTTTCATTTTAAGTACATTTCTGGGTGATGCTGAAGCTTCTAGTCGAAGACCACATGTTGAAAATGACTGGAGTAGAAAAACAACTGTAATTCCAGCATACGTTGCAGTATTCATTTTCCTAGGTTGGTTGTGCTCTAAATTCATCTGATTCCAAGTGAGTGATTCTTTGTGAGAAATGAGGCTGAGCTGGAGAGTGTCTCCATGGAGAGACCTGAGAACAACCCAGCCGGGTTTAAGTACATGATGCAGAACACAGATGTTGCAGTAGGTGACTTTTCCTCAGTAAGAGATCCACAACCCACCACCCCAAGTTTTTTTTAAGGAGACATAAGGAAGCCATGTGCTTTTTATTCTCTTCTAGATGTATGCGTTTTCTTCTTTCTTTTCCTTGGCAGGAAAGCGCTATTGTACAATCTCCAGCTTTACCAAGAAGTTAATGATTTCTCCTTTATTAGAGTGTGAGTTTTATTTTCCCTGTTGTGAAAGCCCATGTGAACCATGTGTTTAGGATGTTTGTATCTATATTCATGGATGAGACTGACTTATTTTCCTTTCTCATACTGTCTTTGTCAAATTTTTAGTATAAAGTTTATATAAGCCTCCTAAAGGGCTTCCCTGCTGGCCCAATCAGTAAAGAATTCAGGAGACATAGGTTCGATCCCTGGGTTGGGAAGATCTCCTGGAGGAAGGCATGGCAACCCACTCCAGTATTCTTTCCTGGAGAATCCCCAAGGACAGAGGAACCTGGCGGGCTGCAGTCCCTAGGGTTGCAAAGAGTAGGACATGACTGAGCAACTCAGCATCGCAGAAGCCTCCTAAAAGAAGTACAGGATATACCCTCCTTTAATATCTGTAAGAATTTCTGTAGGATTAGAATTGCTTTTTCCTTAAGTGTTTGGTATAACTTTGTTGTTACTGAGTTGCTAAGTCATGTCCAGACTCCTTTGAGACCCCATGGACTGTAATCCGCCAGGCTCCTCGGTCCATGGGATTCTCCAGACAAGAATACCAAAATAGGTTACCATTTCCTTCTCCAGGGGATCTTCCCGAGTCAGGGGTTGAACCTGCATCCACCCGAGGCTCTGCATCGCAGGCAGATTCTTTACCACTGAACCATCAGAGAAGCTCCTGGTACAACTTACCGGTGTAGCATTCAGGGTTTGAGTTTCTTTTGTGCAAAGACATTCAACAATCAACTTAATTTTTCCTACATGATTATTAAAACAAAGAATTCAGTGCAACTGAAAACTGATGAGTTGACCACTGTGTGGAAGCTCCAACCAGAGATATTTTCAGAAAGAAATGACAAAGCCCCTTTCCATTACATGCCATGTCCTGAAGGAAGGTCACTGTGACTCAGGGCTCCTTTCCTTATAAATGAGTCTAAGGGTGGTAGGGGAGGGCTCAGAGGGAGAAGGCTCTGGGTTACCTTGGGGGGGGGAGGGTTTGTTTGTTTTTTTTATTTTATTTACATATAGTTGATTTACAATGTGTTAACTTATGCTGTACAGCAAAGTGATTCAGTTTTATATATAGAGAGAGAGTATTCTTTTCCATTATAGTTTATCATAGGGTATTGAATAAAGTTCCCTTTGCTATATAGTAGGACCTTGTTGCTATCCATCCTTTATATAATAGTTTGCATCTGCTAATCCCAAATTCCCAATCTATGTCTTTCCTGCCCCAAAAGCCCTTGGCAACTACAAGTGTGTTCTTTATGTCTGTGAGTCTGTTTCTGTTTTGTAGAAAGGTTCATTTGTGTCATATTTTAGATTCCACATGTAAGTGTGTGTGTGGGGGGTGGGGATTAAGTCGCTTCAGTTGTGTCTGACTCTGTAACTCTATGGACTGTAACTTGCCAGGTTCTTCTGTCCGTGGAATAACAGTGTCCAGGCAAGAACACTGGAGTGGGTTGCCTCCATGCCCTCCTCCAGGGGATCTTCCTGACTCAGAGATCAAACCCACATCTCCTGCAGCTCACTGAGCCCCTGGGGAACACCCCCATGCCCCCCACCTCACATAAGTGATACGTGCTATTTGTCTTTCTGTTCCTGACTCACCAGGTCCATGCATGTTGCTGCCACTGGTTTACTTTGGAAGCAAGGGCACCAGGAGTTCAGTTCAAGGAGGGGGATCGGTGCTTTTCAAATTAAAAAAAAAAAATTTTTTTGTTTAGGACTTCCCTGGTGCTCAGTGGTTAAGAATGTGCCTGTCAATACAGGGGACACGGGTTCAATCCCTGATCCGAGGAGATCCCACATGCTATGAAGGAAATTAAGCCTGTGATCCACAGCTACTGAATCCACATACTTAGAGCTCATGCTCTGCAACAAGAGAACCCACCATAATGAGAAGCCGTGCACCGGGGGGAGAAAGCCCACGCACAGCAATGAGGGCCCAGTGCTGCCAAAAATAAGCTAATTAATTAAAATTTGTTAAGTATTTATAAAGAAGCAAGTTTTTAAAAATATATATACACCTGTTGATACACACAAATATATTTAACTGAAGCGTTTCACTAAACTGTAGTTACACTCACTATTTGTGGTGCAAGTTGCTACTTCCTATTCTCCTGTATTAATTCCATTCCACTAAATATATATTTATAGTATATTTATTTCATATAGGACTTCCCTGGTGGCTCAGCTGGTAAAGAATCCGCCTGCAATGAGGAGACCCAGGTTCAATTCCTGGGTTGGGAAGATACCCTGGGAGAAGGAAATGGCAACCCACTCCAGTATTCTTGCCTGGAGATACATATTACTATACATTTTATAAATATCTATATAGATATATATAGATGGCACTAGTGGTAAAGATACCACCTGCTAATGCAAGAGACCTAAGAGACAAGGGTTCGATCCCTGGGTCGGAAAGATATCCTTGAGAAGGGCATGGCAACCCACTCCAGGATTCTCGCCTAGAAAATCCCATAGACAGAGAAGCCTGGTAGGCTAGACAGTCCATAGCTGTCGCAAAGAGTCGGACACGACTGGAGCGAATTTAGCACTCCCATATATTATATATAAAATATATACAAATATTACATACATTTACATTACTTATCCCATTCCACTAATAACACACATACATACAGGCTTTCAGCGCCGTGAATGAGGCTCGGGAATGGATCTAGCAGCGTGACCCGCGCTGGGGGCTCCCAGGACCCACCTTTCCCCATCCGTGGTGCCAGTGATTCCAGGGTTCTCTCTTCAGACACATCTGACGCCCCCCCTTCCACCTGCCAACGGGGAAGATTCCAGCGTTAGTCAAGATTCGCACTGATCAAGCCAAATGCCGTGAATTTCCTTCCTGAGTTCCCACTTCGTGCTGTGGCATCTGGAACCCGATAACTACTAGAAGTGCCCGTCCGGCTCCTTTCATGGGTCCTGCCGCAGGGGCGAGCAGGTGCGCGGGGAACGGCGGTGAGGCCGGACAGCTCGGGTCACCGCAGGCCGGCGATCCTCCGAGAGAGCAGCCCCGCGGGATCCGAGCGGGAGGGTGGGGCTCTGTGCCCCGGGCCGGCGCCGAGCTGTGACTGGCGTTCCAGAGAGCCAATCATACCCTCCGACCCGAGGGGGTGGGGCCCGAGTGCGCGGGGCGCGGTGGCGGAGAATCCCCGGGACCCGGTGCAGCGATTTCACCAGCCCAGGAGGAGCGCCCCGGGAGGTCCCGCTTCTCCGCGCCTCAGACAGCCCTCCTTAAAAGTTTGTACCCGGGCCTGGAGACTCGACAGAAGGGGATGCTGCGGCTCGAAACCCCAGGATCCGTGGGAGATTGCGCAAAGTCCTGGAGAGCCTGGCTGGAGAAAAGCGCATCCGTTCGGTGGCTGGCAAACAACTACAGAACGCTCAGGAGACGCTTATTGCGGGTGAAATTTGGGACGGTGATTGTAGCCCCCAGGGATCACCTAAGTAGGGTTCAGTTCAGTTCAGTCGCTCAGTCGTGTCCGACTCTTTGCGACCCCATGGACTGCAGCACGCCAGTCTTCCCTGTCCATCACCAACTCCCGGGGCCTACTCAAACGCATGTCCATCGCGTCGGTGATGCCATTCAACCATCTCATCCTCTGCCGTCCCCTTCTCCTCCTGCCTTCAATCTTTCCCAGCATCAGGGTCTTTTCCAATGAGTCAGCTCTTCGCATCAGGAGGCCAAAGTATTGGAGCTTCAGCTTCAGCATCAGTCCTTCCAATGAATATTCAGGACTGATTTCCTTTAGGATGAACTGGTTGGATCTCCTTGCAGTCCAAGAAGTCTTCTCCAACACCACAGTTCAACAGCATCAATTCTTCAGCGCTCAGATTTCTTTATAGTCCAACTCTCACATCCATACATGACTACTGGAAAATCTATAACTTTGACTAGGCGGACCTTTGTTGGTAAAGTAGTGTCTCCACTTTTTAATATGCTGTCTAGATTGGTCATAGCTTTTCTTCCAAGGAGCAAGCATCTTTTAATTTCATGGTTGCAGTCACCATCTGCAGTGATTTTGGAGCCCAAGAAAATAAAGTCTGTTACTGTTTCCATTGTTTCCCCATCTATTTGCCATGAAGTGATGGAACTGGATGCCATGATCTTAGTTTTCTGAATGTTGAATATTAAGCCAGCTTTTTCACTCTCCTCTCTCGCTTTCATCAAGGTTGCCTGAGCTGCTCAGATCTGGGAAGGGCACAAAATGCATGGCCAACCCACAGAGACTGAGCCAGAACTGTCTGAGCGTCTCCCATGGAGGTGCGGGTCAGCAGTGGCCTGCCGCAGGGTCAGGGGTTCTGGGTGCAGCAGACCTGAGTTTGGCATAAGCCCCCTTGCAGGAGGTCTCTATTAACCCCACCATAGAACCCCCAGAACTTACACAGGACTGGGGAAACAGACTCTTGGAGGGCACAAGCAAAACATTGTGTTTACTGAGACCCCGGGGGAAAGGAGCAGTGACCCCACAGGAAACTGACCCAGACTTGCCTGAGTGTCCAGGAGTCTCCGGGGGAGGTGTGGGTCGGCGGTGGCCTGCTGCAGGGTCAAGGGCGCTGAGTGCAGCAGTGCATGCATGGGACCTTCTGAAGGAGGTCGCCACCATCTTCATAACCCCTACAGTTTGGCCCCAGGTCAAGCAACAGGGAGGCAGCACAGCCCTGCCCATCAACAGAAAATTGGATTGAAGATCTGAGCATGGCCCCTCCCATCAGAGCAAGACCCAGTTTCCCCCTCAGTCAGTGTCTCCCATCAGGAACCTTCCATAAGCCTCTTATCCTTCTCCATCAGAGGGCAGACAGGCTGAAAACCGAAGTAAGGTAGTGAGGAAGGAGTCCGGACCTCTAGAGTCCTCTCGTGTTCCCTCTCGAAGCCCTGGCGTGCGGTGGGGGACGGGGCTGCCCAGACCTCTAGACCCTGTACTGGCGGCAGGCACTGTCTGAGGGTTCCTTAGGATAAAGAAGGGGACCCAGGTCCTTGAGGAGAGTCCTGGGAGAACACTGAGGATGGGACGTTCATCCCTTCATTTCTCACCACCTTTGTTTGGATGTGTAACTGTTTCGCTTAACCTGTGGTGGCCTCAGTTTGTGCAATAGTCATTTCCTCTCTTATACATTACCTTCTGAGCCTCACACCCACATCTGTCACCTTAGGAAGGGTTACGGAGGGATCCGGGCAAGGGAACCTCTTCTCAGACCGAGGCAATCAGGAGCCATCCAGGGTGCTTAAGCAGGACCAGAGTTCCAGCCAAGAGAGAATCATAAGCCATCTCCTTTCCTCTACTCAAAACCCATCTTCCTACCTCCTTGTAATCATAGACACGGTTGCTCCATAATTCAAACTAATAAAGAAATTTAAGAAAAAAATCCTAAGTTGAACTTCTTCTGAATATCCTATTTCTGATGGAAATGTCAGTGATCAGAAATATCTCTACAAGCATGGGATAAATAGTATTGTAGATATTTATTCTATCCATAGTCCTGAAAGTAAATATATTAACTAACATTTTTTTCCAGTTTTGGATGGTATAATCATGGAAGTCTAAAACAAAAATAAAGATAAAATGTACAATTAAAAGTTTTAGTTGTAGAAAGCAAGAGATTTTTATGGAATCTTCACATTAATATATAAAAAGCCATTTTAATTTGGTTTCATAATTTAAGGTAAAAGCCAAGAGATTTTTGCATCCCAGAAATAGAAAATCTTCTATTAAAGTAAGATGTCTCATGTAGTCTACATTCAATCTGAACCATTTAGCCCTCCCTTTTATAGATCTTTCAGTTGGTATAGAAAAGGACTAAGGAGGCCAAAAACTTATTGATAAAAAGTTGAATGGAACTTCCATTTTTCTGTAACCCTAAAAAAAATTACCATTATGGACATAATTGCTGGCCTGCTCTTCCTTGGTGCTCTGGTTATCAGAATAAAGATTGGATAATATAGATGAAAAACTTTTTTTAAAAAAGTCTATTGAATTCGTTACAATATTGCTTTTGTTTTAATTTTGAGTTTTTTGACCCTGAGGCATGTGGGATCTTAACTCCCCGACCAGGTATCGAACTTGCACCCTCTGCACTGGAAGGTGAGGTCTTAACCACTGGAGCACCAGGAAAGTCCCTGGATGGGAGCGAGGGTGCCAGCTCTCTTTACCCTGACTTGTGGGTTTCCCACTCAAGTCGGTGAGTGAGTACTCTCCCCCCGCTCTTACTCCAGGGCCAGAGATGGTGACTCACAGGTGTGCAGCAGGGAGCAGGGGCCTGTCCGACGCGAGGCAGGCAAGTCCAGCTCAGAAGAAGGGTGTGGCCGAGTTGCCACTCGCTGAGGGGCCGGAACATGCAAGTGTGTTCCCACCGCTGCTTGTGTGAAGTGAGGGAAGGTGAAAGGCTGGTGAAAACTCAGCCTCGTGGGCAGTCCAAGCAGCAGTCAAGACAGAGAATTGCAAAATCAGCAGTCCAGGTTTTCCAGATGTCCCGGGGCCCAGCAGCAGGCTTCCAGCAAGGGTGGCTGGGCTCTGTGGGCTGTGCCCGCGTGCCTGGTCAGCACTCGGACCTCCCCGGCTTACTCAGACGGCTGGGGGAGCCGAGCCGGGGGCCTGGAGAGGGACCAGAAGGGGACCCAGGCACCCGAGCAGCGGTTCTCCTGTCTTCAGAAGATCCTCTCCAGGAATTCTATTCTCCAACGTGTCAACAGTGATTCCATGGGAGGAAACAGGTGCCAGCCTCAGTTAAAAACAGAAACAAACCCCGAAGCCTCTAGGTGAGCATGTGTGGGTGTGGATGGTGCTCCAGCTGGCGTGCTGAACAGTCAGAAGGGGACACTGCCCCATCAGAGAGGAGGAGAAGTGCAGAGTCAAAGCAATGGTGTGCTCCCCAGATGGAGGGTCCACTGGAGGAAAGTCACTGCTGCGGGACAGACCTCTAAGAGAGTCTCCGTCCGTCTTCCCCTCCCCTGTCCAGACATCATCTGGCGTCCACCTTTTTCTACTACTTCAAATAGGAGACTGATGGGGCTGCTCCAGGATGGCATAACCCCACCGCCACCCTGACCCAGCAGGGCCATTTTCTCTTCACAGAAATGAAAAAGGGTAGGATCCTCATCATGGGGAAAGTAAAGGGGACAGATTCAAATCACACCGGAAAGGGGAAACTGGTTCTCTGCTGTGGGGAAGGGTTGCTGAGCGTTTAAGAACAGGCTACTGAGCAGAAGGGAGCTTTGGAGGTTGGTCATCGGTGGTGCGGGCAGGCCTTCCAGAATACCAAGGGTTTCAAAGCTAGTGTGTCTTATCGTCTCCTTCCTCAGTTTGAGTGGACTTCCCGGCATAGAACTGAAAAAAGGTCCCCTCCTTCCCGCCTCTGCTGACACGGAGGTCCCTTCTCCAGTTGCAGGTCTGTGTTCCTATTGCGGGAACACAGAGAGGGTAGCATTACTTAGTGCTTGCCTCTCCACATCGCTCCTGAAAGAAATGTGAGACCTCTTCCCACTTCAGGCTGAAGTTGACCTGAAATTCTCAGCATGGATTCAAATAGTTGCAAAGAATAGAAATTTCAGTATATTATATATTTACATTAAACTGTCAACCACTCCATCACATGTCCAGTGGAATCCACATACCATAATGACTGACACCCATCATTAATTTTTGAAATGTGCAAGCAACCCCTTCCTTAACAGTTGGAATTACTTTGTTCCTCCTTGTTTTTCCTTTGAATTCCTATTTTCATTTTACTGCCCCCTATAGATTGTTTTCGAATTCTCCCTGCTGGCTGCATCCTAATGTAATATGTTTTTGTTCTTGAAAATCTTCTCTTGATCCAGCTATTACGTTTCTTTGCAGTAAAGTACGTCCTTAAAATGAATTTTTAGTTTTCTCTGCTAAGTGCTTAAAATTAGTAATGTGGATTAAAATAATATTACAATTAGTAAAGATACACAGTTGGTCAAAACTATAAATAATACAGATTATGGTAAATAAAAATATAAAAAGTAGAGGGACTTCTCTGGTTTTCCACTGGCTAAGACTCCACACTTGCAATGCTGGGGCCCCAAGTTCAATCCCTGGTCAGGGAGCTAGATCCCACTTGCTGCGACAAGCGTTCACTTGCTGCAACCAAAAGATCTCATGTGGGGCAGCTAAGAACCAGTGCAGCCAAATAGATAAATAAAAATGAATTTTAAAAACTATACACAGAGGACAAAGTCTATAAAAAAAATACACATATATAAAAAGTATAAATTTGTTAAAAGTAAAATTTAACCAAAATGCATCTCTTACTGAGATGAACAGGAGACTGATTTTCCCAGCTTCATGCTAATGAAAGTTACTTACCAATTGTGAGGCCAGGTTCTGTACAATTTCTGTCCCTTAGGAAAAAAGTTTAACATAGAATAACTCAAGAATTTTGTTCACATATAGAAGTATGGGAACAGAAAAAATATGGGAGTGGAAGGAATCCTCTTGTAGCAAGTTCACCCAATTTTACAAATTTTCTTAGTTAAATGCCAAAAACTCACAGAGCAAGCTCTTATTAAATGTTATTTTTAATAGCCTCACAACTCAAACATAGAATTTTTCTTCAGTTTTGTTGAAGCAAAGAATTAGAAATTACTTGATTTGCAAAACTGTTTTGCAAAACACATACATAAAGGTTTTATCACTTTCTCAATGCCAAAAAGGCTTTACAAATGCTTATAGAAATAACTAATAATTATATGTGCTAGCCCTTCACTTAAGAAACATCTTGTTTGTGAAACTCAAATTACATGAAAATGGGGTTAGAAAGAAACAAGTACACAAAATTGAAAATGAAAATTCAGTAGATTCTGAATAAGGACTTTTTTCCACTTTTTAATGTCATCTGGAAATGCATTTGTAATGAAAAATATGGCAAAGAGGATACTTTAACATGTGTACATCATTTTATTTCATTGTCAAAAATGATGTTTTATAATTATTCACTTGAAAAATGAAAAGCAATGTGGCAACATCCAAGATGGAGAAATTAATCCAAAATAAATGAAACTGGGTTTTTTAAATTTAAGGTATTACATCTAAAATTGTATTTGGGAACATTTTGTTTTGTATTTATTCATAAGTGGCTTTCTGCTTTTAAGAACACCATTTAATCCTCTTAATGGAAATCAACAGCAAAATGAAAAGAAAGTATTAGGTCATCAGGTGTTAGTTATAGAAATCCTATCACTGACTGCTGTGTGCATTGTGTGAAGCAGAATTCACAAGATCTTTTCATCATATTAATCTGAATCTGGTCAGTATATGATAATAAATAAATGAGCCAGAGAAATAACAGTCTATCATAGACCAGAACCCAAGCAGAAAAACGTATTGCTACAATCCAGTAATATTTGGTAAAAGTTAAAACATTTCTCCTATGAGTCTAAATAAGTTTAAGAAAATATATAATAAAATACTCCTTATATGTGTTTCTTTTACTACAAAATGTGGTGTTGATCAGTCAGAAATGAATGTTAAGACTTTTGCCTTCACTGCCTCGAAATCATGCAAACTAAGCAAGTGAAGTACAGGTGAGACACGAATGAGTCTTTGTCAGCTTAGAGTGTTTTGCAGCAAGCTACTGTCTCTTTCCATAATTTTATAAATCACATATCCTAATCTTAAAACAGGTAAGGACTGGAACCTTGCCTTGAATGAAATCACCGCTACCATCAGTATTTCTTGCCAATGCCAAGGAGCTATTCATTCTTTATCATTATCAGAGTGGAAGCATCAAAATCACCAGCATCCCAGCTTCTCCACCAAGAGATTACATGAATCTGGAATATTGTAAGGTAGGCCAAAGCTCCTTTTTTTCTAATGCCACCTCACCCTTAACACAAGGTTCCTATTCAACCTGAAGCATTATTTATACTTTTTAACTGAATACAGTTGATTTACAATGTTTCAATGTTGATTTACAACATTGTTCAAATGTTGTAACATTGACAACATTTACAACATTGTTACAAACATTGTTCAATGTTGATTTACAACATTGATTTACAACAATGTTCAAAGTTGATTTACAATGTTTGCTTTACAATGTAAAGCAAAGTGATTCAGTTACATACACACACATACATATTCTTATTCAGATTCTTTTCTGCTATAGATTATTATAAAATATTCAATGTAGTTCCCTGTACTATACAGTAGCTCGTTATTTTATATATAGTAGTGTGTATCTGTTAATCCCAAGGTCCCAATTTATCTCTCCCACCACTTTACCCTTTGGTAACCATACATTTCTTTCCTACATCTGTTAGTCTAATTCTGCATTGTAAATAAGTCCATTTGTATCATTTTTTGTTTCCACAGTGTAAGTGATATCATATGATATTTGTCTTTGTCTGACTTACTTCACTTAGTATGATAATCTTAAGGTCCATCCATGTTGCTTCAAATGGCATTTTTTCAACCAAAGCTTTATTGACATTTGAGGTTCAATGATTCTTCATTGCAACCGGCTGTCCTGTTCCATGTAGGATGTGCGGCATAGCATCCCCCAGTTCTGCCCACTAGATTCCAGGAGCACCCATCTCCAGCCCCAGAGACCACCAGAAATGTCTGTAGATACTGCAGACGTCTCCTGGGGAGCAAAGTGTCTCGGGGTCACTGCCCTTAACAGAAATAGACATGAGACAAAGAAGACACAGCGCTGGGATGAAAGAAGGCTTCACGGATGCAGGTTTTGAATAGTCCTTTCCTTTAGTACGCAGGTCAAAGTACTATCGATATACTTGGGATAGGTCAGCTGTATGCCTTTCTCGTGTGAAGCAAGAGGGAAATGAATATGAAAGGGACAGTGGGAAAGAGTACTTGCTTTAAGAACAGTAAGTACTGTTATAGTCAATGTGCATGTGGGTGTTGAGCATCTAGATTCCCTTACCTTTTTCTGTGCCTAGGTACCCCTTGGAAATTTTTCTGATACCTCCAGAAATACAAGAACCCCAGTTTAAAGACTGCTACTCTTGGGGCCTGGAACAAATACCAGCACAGACACAGGGCCATGATGGGTAAAGCAGAACAAGTTAAGTTCTCCCTGCAACACAGGGACTTCTGGGGTTTTCCTCTGAGATAAAACCAAGAAGTACCAATCCCCCAATGTCCATGTCCTGAACACTTAGGGAGGCTTTCACCTCCAACTGCCCCGCTGTTCAACACACGTGGTGTAACTCACACATACCACACCGATTTCTCCCTTGGTACCAAGTGGAATGTGAAAGCATACTTGGCCTTTAAAAACTTTAAGTGTTTTGGGAATAGTTATGCCAGTCCAGTGAATATTATTAGTGAATCTTTGAATTCCCAAAGAAAAACATTCATTGTGTTATTAGCCAGATTTAAATATTTTACAACATCTCACAAGGACATTTCTCAAAACATGATGAGAAATGATATGCACTGACTTTAAGACAATAATTACATCTGTGGAGGGAAAAGAATGGTGGAACTTAAATCAGTCCATAAGTAGGACTCTGTTTTCTATGTGTTAGAAATGTTGAATATTAATTATAACAATGTAAAATGTACTCTAGATCCTTCATGCTGCCAATTATAGAATGCTACTCTTTGGATCAAACTTCTTATTCTCATAATCCATGTAGAGATGATAGAAGTTTTAATTCTGTCTAGTTCTAATGGAATCAGGTATTGCTAATTATGTCTGGTTCTTTGGGCAAGTAACAGTTGATTTTCTTCCTATGCTTAGTACTTCTTAAAATCCACTTAATGATTTAAATCCATTTAATAAAAATCCATTTAGTGATTTTTATTTTCTTTTAACTGTTACATATTTAAACATAAAGACTAAAAAATATCCACTGCCGGAACACCCAGGTTTATTAAATCTTAATATTTTGCCTTAGTTGTTTCAAATCTTTTTTAGAAAGTCAATTACTGTATATTTTGGAAGCTAATCCCTCACTGGTCATATCATTTGCAAATATTGATATTTTTTCCCATTTGTAAATAATGTGACCAACGAGGAATTAATTTCCAAAATACATAGCCTATATAGCTCAATATCAAAAAACAACCAACCCAATCAAAAAATGGACAAAAGATCTAAATAGACATTTCTTCAAAGAAGAAATACAGATGGCAAATAGGTACATGAAAAAATGCTCCACAGAACTAATTATTAGAGAGATGCAAATCAAAAGTACAATGAGGCCAGAATGGCCATCATTCAAAAGTCTACAAATAATAAACGCTGGAGAGGTGTGGCAAAAATGGAACCCTCCTACACTGTGGTGGGAAAGTAATTTGGTACAACCATTATGGAGAACAATATGGAGGCTCCTTAAAAAGGTAAAAGTAGAATTACTATATGATCCTGAAATCCCATTCCTGGGCATATAACTAGGGAAAAGATACCTGCACTCCTGTGTTCACTGCAGCACTAATTACAATAGCCAGAATATGAAAGCAACCTAACTGTCCATCGACAGATGAATGGGTAAAGAAGATGTGACACATACAACTTATAAGGGAAGAAAATCTAAAGAAGAATAGGTAGATAGATATATAGGTATTATATGTGTATATACACACACACACACACACACACACATATTTTTTGCTATTGTTGTTCAGTCGTTACGTCGTGTCCAGGTCTTTGCAACCCCGTGGACTGTAGCGCACCAGGCTCCTCTGTCCTCCACTACCCTCCCGGAGTTTGCTCAAATTCATGTTTTTTGAGTCAGTGATGTTATCTAACCATCTCATTCTCCGCTACCCTCTTCTTTTGCCTTCAGTTTTTCCCAGTGTCGGGGTCTTTTCCAATGAGTCCCTTCATATCTGCTGCCAAAGTATTAGAGCTTCAGCTTCAGCAAGTCCTTTCAGTGAATACTCAGGGCTGACTTCGTTTAGCATTGACTGGTTTGCTCTCCTTGCAGTCCAAGGGACTCTAAAGAGTCTCCTCCAGCACAATCCAAAAGCATCAGTTCTTTAGAGTTCGGCCTTCTTTATGGTCCATCTCTCACATCTGTACATGACTACTGGAAAAACCATACCTTTGACTAAACGAACTTTCGTCGACAAAGTGATGTCTCTGCTTTTTAATACGCTGTCTAGGTTTGTCATAGCTTTTCTTCCAAGGAGCCAGCATCTTCAAATTTCATAACTACAGGCATTGTTCACAGTGATTTTGAAGCTCCCGAAAATAAAATCTGTCACTCTTTCCACTTTTTCCCCATCTATTTGCCATGAAGTGATGGGACTGGATGCCATGCTATTAGTTTTTCTAATGTTGAGTTTCCAGTCAGCTTTTTCCACCCTCCTCTCTCACCCTCATCAAGAGGCTCTTTAGTTTCTCTTCGATTTCTGCCATTGGAGTGGTATCATCTACATATCTGAGGTTGTTACTTCCCCTGGCTATCTCGATTCTAGCTTGTGATTCATCCAGCCCGGCCTTTCGCATGATGTACTCTGCATGTAAGTTAAATAAGCAGGGTGACAATTTACAGCCTTGTCATACTCCTTTCCCAGTTTGGAACCAGTCAGTTGTTCCATGTCTGATTCTAACTGCTGCTTCTTGATCCACATACAGGTTTCTCAGGAAACAGGTAAGATGGTCTGTTACTCCCATCTCTTTAAGAATTTTCCATAGTTTGTTGTGATCCACACCATCAAAGGCTTTAGCATAGTCAACAAAGCAGAAGTAGATGTTTTTCTGGAACTCCTTTGCTTTCTCCATGATCCAACAAATGTTGGAAATTTGGTCTCTGGTTCTTCTGCCTCTTTGAAACCCAGCTTGTACATCTGGAATTTCTCAGTTCGTGTATTGTGGAAGCCTAACTTGAAGGATTTTGAGCATAATTTTGCTAGCATGTGAAATGAGCACAATTGTACAGTAGTTTGAACATTTGGGGGCTTCCTTGGTGGCTCAGATGGTAAAGGATATGCCTGCAATGCAGAAGACCAGGGTTTGATCCCTGGGTCAGGAAAATTCCCTGGAGAAGAGAATGACTATTCATTCTAATATTCTTGCCTGAAAAATTTTATGAACAGAGGAGCCTGGTGGGCTACAGTCCATGGGGTCACAAAGAATCAGACACAACTGAGCAACTAACACATTCGAATATTCTTTGGCATTGCCCTTCTTTGGGATTGGAATGAGAACACCTTTTCCAGTCCTGTGGCCACTGCAAAGTTTCCCAAATTGGCTAAAGTATTGAGTGCAGCACTTTAACAGCATCATCTTTTAGCGTTTGAAATAGCTCAGCCAGAAAGCATCATCTCTTAGGATTTTAAAGAGCTCAGGTAGTCACCTCCACTAGCTTTGTTCAAGGTGATGCTTCCTAAGTCCACTTGACTTCACACTTCAGGATGTCCGGTTCTAGGTGAGTGACCACACCATCATGGTTATCCAGATCATTAAGACCTTTTTGTTTAGTTCTTCCATGTATTCTTGCCACCTCTTCCTAATCTCTTTTGCTCTGTAAGGTGCTTACCATTTCTGTCTATGGTGCCCATGCTTGCATGAGACACTCCCTTGATACCTCCAATTTTCCTGAAGAGATCTCTAGTTTTTACCCATTCTATTGTTTTCCTCTATTTCCTCACTTCGTTTATTGAGGAAGGCCTTCTTATCTCTCTTTGCTAGTCTCTGGAACTCTGATCTCTGAGTACATCTTCCCCTTTCTCCATTGCTTTCACTTCCCTTCTTTCCTTAGCTATTTATAAAGTCTCCTCAGACAACCACTTTCCTTTCTTGTGTTTCTCTTTCTTGGGAATGGTTTTGGTCACTGCCTCCTATGCAGTGTTACAAGCCTGTCCTTAGGTCTTCAATAACTCTGCCTACCAGACCTAATCCCTTGAATCTATTCATCACCTCCACTGTGATTTGATTTAGGTCATGCCTGAATGGCCTATTGGTTTTTCCTACTTTCTTCAATTTCAGGCTGAATTTTGCAGTAAGGAGCTTATGAGCTGAGCCACAGTCAGTTCCAGATCTTGTTTTTATGGACTGTATAGAGCTTCTCCATCTTTGGCTGCAAAGAACATGATCAATCTGATTTCAGCGTTGACCATCTGGTGATATCCACGTGTAGAGTCATCTCTTGGGTTGTTGGAAAAGGGTGTTTGTTGTGACCCACACGTTCTCTTGACAAAACTCTGTTAGTCCTTGCCCTCTTTCTTTTTGTACTCCAGGGTCAAACTTGCCTGTTATTCTGGGTATCTCTTGACTTCCTACTTTTGCATTCCAATCCCCTATGGTGAAAAGGATATCCTTTTTTGGTGTTAGTTCTCGAGGGTGTTGTAGGTCCTCATAAAACCGGTCAGCTTCAACTGAATTTTTGTGTTGTACACCTGAAACTGACACATTATTGTAAATCAACTATACTTCAATGAAATACATTTTTTAAATAAAAAAATTTCACAGTGTACATATACACTTATCTTAGGAACAGGATTCAACAGAACTACACCTAACTTCTTAGTGATGTCATGTTTTATTGTATAGTTGTGGTCTATAAGTTAAGGAATGTTTGAAAACCCAGTGCCTTCAAATTGATACATATTCTGGAGAAAGAGTAATAAAGTAGAATAAACATGAAGACATTGCTTCAGCAACACTACATTCATCAATAAATTAAGTTCCATTTAAGAAAAACTACGGTTGCACAACAACATGAAGATACTTAAACACTAGACACTACTACTAAACACTTAAAACTGATTAAAATGGTAAAAATAAAAATATATATTATATATTTTATTTATATATATATATAATATACATATAAAGTTCCAATGTGTTACCTTTGCATCAAGAAATTAATTTTCATAATGACTAAATATAATTCATATTGTTTTTTAAAAAAGGAAAAAAGAAGAAAAAGAAAACCTTACAAACAGATCTGGAATGTATTTTGTGAAAATGATAGTCATTTAACTTAAGGAACAAGAAACATATACCTGCATGCATGCGTATATGCTGCATTTCATAAAATTTTCAAGATTAAAAATAATTTTAAGGAAGTATATCCAATATAGTAATAAATACCTTAAGAATAAAAAAAGGAAAGAATAAAGGTAAGTAAACACAAGTTTATGTCTTAAAGGCAACCACAAAAGAACAGAATCAATCAGTATGTCTATTTTTTAATCCAGCAGGAAAAAAATCAGCCTTTCAAATTGAAAGCAAAAAAAAGGAAGAAACAATGTACAATAAATGTAAAATGTGAGACGAATTGCAAAATAAGTCTCTCTATGTCAGCAGTCACCAATCAAACAGACATATCCTCCCATAATGGAGGAAGTAAAAAGACCAAACTATGCGTTACTCACATACAAATACTCCTAAAGCAAGAAGACACATAAAGGTTGAAATTAAAAGAAGGAAAAAGATTAACCAGGTGGCAAACATGACACAAAAGAAATCTGGGCAATAATTACACAACAAAATAGAATTTAAGTTTCAATAAAACTGCATAAAGGAAAAAACAAAATGTGTTTATATAATTAAAAAGAAACAATAGACCCAGAAGAGTATCATAAGTGTATATATAAAATTAAAAATTCAGCCCCACAATTTATAAAGCAAGCACTAAAAAAGCTACAATTAGAAGCTGTGGGTCTTTTTAAACTGCAGTTGGAGATTTTAACAAACCCCTGTCAAAATATGGAAGTTAGAAAATAAAAAGATCTTAAATAGCAGAATATCAAATTATTCAGATCTCAGTAAATAAGAAACTGAAGAACTCTTCCAGATTATAAATGACTAAAGAGATAAGACAACTTGCGAATTCCCTGGCAGTCCAGAGATTAGCACTCCATGCTTTCAATGGGGGGGAGGAGGTGTAGGTTAAATCCCTGGTTGGGGACCTAACATCCCCAAAAGCTGTATAGCCTAATTAATTAATTAATTAATTAAAAATAAAAAAGAGATAAGACAACTTACTGAAATGCATGATTCTAGATTGCAGGGCAGAAGGTTGGGGATGGGAGAATATGAGGATCTTTATTGGGAAAATTAGTGAAATTTGAATATGCACTGTGGATTAAATAATAGTATTACAACAAAATTTAAATGTCTTGGATATTATTATTCTTCTGCATTTATATGAAAGAATATCCTTGCTGTTAGGAAATACACTGAAATATTTAGCAGTAATGGAGCATCTGTTTCAACTTATTCTAAAATCATTAGGAAAAAGTCTTAGAGAAAGGGGCAGAAACAGAAAAAAAAAAAACAAATATGGAAAAATGTTAAAAACTTGAATTGGGACAAAGTATACATAGGAATCTTTGTACTATTCTTATAACTTTTCTGTAAGTTTGAAATTACTTCAAAATAAAAAGTTTACACTTTTCACAAATAACTTTCAAGTTAAAATTATTAAGAATAATTCAAACTGAATAGAAATTAAATCAGTGCCTGTCAAATGTTTTAGATATAATTAAAGCAGGACTTAAAGGAAATTTTTTACCTTTAACTATACTTCTCAGGAATAAAAAGATGTGAGTAAAATGAGCTAACCATTCAACTCAAAAGTTAAGATGGAGCTTCCCTGGTGGTCCAGTGGTTAGGAATTACGCCTGCTAATGGAGGGGACGTGGGTTCAATCGCTGGTGTGGGAAGACTCCACATGCTGCAGAAAAACGAAGCCTGTGAGCCCCAACTGCCAAGCCCTCGAGCCCTCAAGCCCAGCTCTGCGACAGGAGAACGCACCAGTGAGAAGCCTGAGCGCTGCAGCAGGGAGTAGCCTCTGCTCGCCGCAAGTTCAGCAAGCCTGCACGCAGCAGCGACGACCCAGTGCAGCTGAAAATAAACAAATGGTTTTTTTAAGATGGATAGAACATACCCAAAGAAGGAAGGAAATGATAGAGATAAGGATGCTGCTGCTGCTGCTAAGTCGCTTCAGTCGTGTCTGACTCTGCGACCCCATAGACGGCAGCCCACCAGGCTTCCCGTCCCTGGGATTCTCCAGGCAAGAACACTGGAGTGGGTTGCCATTTCCTTCTCCAATGCATGAAAGAGAAAAGTGAAAGTGAAGTAGCTCAGTCGTGTCTGACACTTAGCGACCCCATGGACTGCAGCCTACCAGGCTCCTCCGTCCGTGGGATTTTCTAGGCAAGAGTACTGGAGTGGGGTGCCATTGCCTTCTCCGGAGATAAGGATAGAGATTAGTGAAATAGAGAACAGAAAGCAATAAAGTAATTAATAAAACAAAAGCTGGGTGTTTCAAAAGATACATATGTACCTCGTTCCAGAAAACAGATGAACAAAATCTGCTCAGCACATTGTATAAAGGAATTTTTACTGCAAAAATAAATTTATGTCCATGCTTTATAAAAGTAAATGTACACCCTAAGTAAAATATTATCTAAATAAAACCAACATTAATATGTAATCATAGGATGATCAAACAGGGTTTATCACAAGAAGGCAAAAATGGTTCATATCAAAAATCTCTCAATATAATTCACTATGTTCGGAGATTAAGAGGGGAAATACATATAATGAAGTAAATCAATCCTTGGAAACTATTTTTTTTTAATTTTAACACTCTTTATGATTTTTTTTTTATTTTAAAAAACTCAGAAAACTAGGAATAAAAGGACACCTACTTAATTTAGTGAAGGTTGTACTCAAAAACCTACAGGAAAAAAAAAAAACCTACAGAAAGGAGTTCTGTTTCTGGGAGGAAGAAATAGATATGTATTTCCTACTCTTCCCACTAAGTACAGCCAAAAACCCCAGGCATTATATATAAAACAAACATAAGACTCAGACAGGTAAAGATAAGAAGGCAAACCATCTAGAATGCCAAGATCTGAGGACTGGCCACACAATCCATGGGAAGATAAAACAAGAAGGTACCATCTGCAAGCCAGAGAGAGAGTTCTTACCAGAAGCCAGTCATTCTGGCAGTCTGAGATCAGAACTGAGAAAATTAATTGGTTAAGCCACCCAATCGGTGGTATTTTGTTATGGCAGCTCAAGTAAATATACATATCAATAATTACATTAAATGTAAACAGTCTAAATACATCAATTAAAAGAAATCAGAAGAGTTGATTTTTAAAGGGTGTACCAAAGATATACTAACTACAAGAAACTCAGTTCAAATACAGTCATACCTCATTTTGTTGCATTTCACTGCATTGCATTTTGCAGATATTGTGGGGTTTTTTGAAACAGATTCAAGGTTTGTGACAACCTTGCATCAAGCAAATCTATTAGCATCATTTTTCCAGCAGCATTATTTTTAAATTAAGATACATACATTGTTCTGTTAGACATAATGTTTTTGCACATGTAATAGACTATGGTGTAGTGTAAATATGAATTTATATACACTAGAAACAAAAAAAGAATTGTGACTTGCTTAATTGTGATATTGTCTTTATTGCAGTTATCTGGAACCAAACACGCAGTATCCTGAGGTATGCCAGCATGTCAACAAAGGTCCCTCTAGTCAAAGCTATGGTTTTTCCAGTAGTCATATATGAATGTGAGAGTTGGACTATAAAGAAAGCTGAGCACTGAAGAATTGATGCTTTTGAAATGTGGTGTTGGAGATTTTTGAGAGTCCCTTGAACTGCAAGATCAAACCAGTCTGTCCTAAAAGAAATCAGTCCTGGAAGGACTGATGCTGAAGCTGAAACTCCAATAATTTGGCCACCTGATGTGAAGAACTGACTCACTAGAAAAGACCCTGATGCTAGGAAAGATTGAAGGCGGGAGGAGAAGGGGATGACAGAGGATGAGATGGTTGGATGGCATCACCAACTCAATGGACATGAGTTTGAGTAAACTCTGGGAGTTGTTGATGGACAGGGAGGCCTGCATGCTGCAGTCCATGGGGCCACAAAGAGTCAGACATGAATCTGAGCGACTGAACTGAACTGAACTGATGCCAGTATAGCCACATGCGTGCATGCTAAGTTGATTCAGTTGTGTCTGATTCTTTGCGACCCTATGGACTATAGCCCGCTAGGCGCTTCTGTCCATGGTATTCTCCAGGCGAGAATACTGGGGTGGGTTGCCATGCCCTCCTCCAGGGGATCTTCCCCACTCAGGGACAGAACCTGAGTCTCTTATATCTCCTGCATTGGCAGGCAGGTTTTTACCACTAGCGCCACCTGGGAAGCTTCAGTATACCAAACTGGTAGGCTATAAGTAATATTTGCAAATCATATATCTGATAAGGGATTAATATCTAGAATCTATTTTTTTTAACTTCCATGATACATGTGGGGTGTCTGGTTTATTCAAATAGTCAGAATTCCCACCAAGGAGCAGAAACTTTCTAGCTGGGAGCTGTGGAGCTGAACAGGGCAGGAATGTCCAAGCATCAGAAAATAAAAGGAGTTCAACTCAGCAGCCAGAGCAGCGTTGGGGCCAAGCCAAGCCTCATGGAGCTCAGCCCCACTCATGACTTCAGCAATATCCAGAATCTAAACACCACTACAATATTGTAAAGTAATTAGCCTCCAACTAAACTAAATAATTTTTTTAAAATTCCTGTAACTCAACAACAACAAATAAGACCATGCACAAAAACAACTGAAAAATGGGCAAAGGACTTGCACAGACACATCTCTACAGACATGGCCAACAAGCCTCTCTAAGGACGTTCTACGTTACTCCTCATCAGAAATGTGTAAATCAAAACCACAATGAAGTACCACTGGGATGTGTTGATGTGCTCAGTCGTGGCTGACTCTTTGCGACCTTGTGAACTGTAGCCTGCCAGGTTCCTCTGTCCAAGGAATTTTCCAGACAAGAATACTGGAGTGGGTGCCATTTCCTTCTCCAACCACTAGGATAGCTATGATTAAAAAAAAGAAAAGAACAAATATTTGCACACTCATGTTCATAGCAGCACTGTATACAGTTGTCAAGAGGTGGAACCAACACAAACATCCATCAATGGATGAATGGATAAACAGTAGTACGTGGTAAATACATACAATGGAATATTATTCAGCTTTCAAAAAGGAAAGAAATCTTATCATATGTGACAACATAGGTGAATTTTAAGAACATTGTGCTAAGTAAAATGTCAGCCACAAGAAGACAAATACTGTATGACTTATATGGGTGTCAGCCACAAATTGGGACTTGCCATCTACCTCTACAACAATTACATCATCTGCTACTGCAGCTGCTGATTTTCAACACCCCCTGAAAGGAGTTCAGGGTGGAGAACAGAAATGAGGCACTCTGTGCCTGGGGAAGAACTGGCAGGACAGGTCTTCAGACAGTTATTAATAGATATTTTCAGGAGCTGGTTTTATGAGTCCAATTCTTGCATCTCCTCATATCTAGAAAAGCACTAAAATCCTTCATGGTGATGAATGTTCCCCATGACTAGCAGAAACCGTCTGCAAAAATATGTGCTTGATTGCAAGCACTGTCCTTTCATCAAAAATCACACATATATACTGTCCTCCCTGCCCACCCCACCCCCACCCACCTCTTTGGAGCAGTTTCTCAGAGCTATCTGAGGCACTGTCTCGCGGCTACAGTCCTCATTTTGCCCCAAATAAAACTTAACTTGCAGCTTTCACATTGTGCATTTTTTTAAGTTGACATGAGGTACCTAAAGCAGTCAAATTCAGTAATACATAAAGAAGCACAGTGGTTACCAGGGGCTGGGGATAGAGGGACATGGAGAATTGGTGTTTAATGAGTATAAAAGTTTAATTTTCAAGATGAAGACATTTGAGCAATTTGTTACACAAATATGCAACAAGTGAACATGCCTAACATTGAAATGTATACTTTAAAACGGTTAAAATGGTCAATTTTACATTAAATGTTTACCACAATTTTTAAAAATTGGCTATATTTCTCTGTACCAGAAATAACTGACTTGAAAGTAAAATTACAAAAAAAAAAAAGAAAGTAAAATTACAATGAGACACCAATCCCAATCACAACAAAATCTCTAAAATTGTCCAAGAGTTAACCCACCATACCCTGGTCACTATGAAAAAGTGAATTTTAAAAACATAATAAGTTCCCTGGTGGCCTAGTGGTTAGGAATCTGGGCTTTTACTGCCAAGGCCCAGATTCATTCCCTGGTTGGGAAACTAAGATCCTACAAGCTGCATGGTGCAGCGGAAAAAGCAACTAAGAGCAAATAAGTCATTTGAATTAATGAGGACATACCCTCTGCTTTTTCGTGGGATGACTTGATAGGAAAAGGAGATCAATTCTCCCCACGTTGCTGTATATATTCAGTATAACCTCAATCAAAATTCTACTTTCATTCCTAGAACTCAACAAACTTACTGTGAACTAAGTAGAAGAAAGAAAGATTCAGAAAGAGTTACAAAACCTTGGGGTGGGGGGGGGCGGCGGGAAGGGTGGAGAAGGGAGTGTTCCACCCAGTCTCCCAGCAGGAAAGTACAAACCTGGTCTTCTTGCTACGGAGGTCTTGTCCAAGGCCAGAGGAACCCACGCTTTGCCTCTCCCGCACGCACACACCCACACGCCCCGACCTTGGCTTCTTTCCTCCACATTGTAAGCTGTAAACTTCACATTGTAAACTGGCCTCCTCGCTCTGCCTTCTGGTCGCCCCCTCCGTATTCTCCACCTGGGGGTCTGTATGACATCACAGGATTCCTGCCCCTTGGCCTTCTCTCCTTTCAGCCTCACCCAGAGAGGGAGGGAGGTGAGGGAGATCAGGGTTTTTATTCCCTTGGCTCCCACCCTGCAGCGTCACCTTGGGCTGGCTGTGTCCCTGGGCTGAAGGGCACCTGCTGGCAAGGCGGGGACTCTAGATTCCCCACCTCTGGGTCCTGACAGCCCCTCCCTTTGTGGGCGGGGGTGGGCTGGTGACGGCTCAGCTGCTGCTGCTGGCCTGTCCTCCACCCGCTTCCTTGTAAACAGACTCTCCTTGAACTAGCCTGGTTGAGGCCCTGAAATAAGTGACATTTGAAAGTGACAATGAAAGTCACTTACGTCTTCATTCCCTGCCCCAGTCCAGTCTGGCCAGGGGCGCTTGGAAGCCTCGTGTGCAATGAAAAAGAGGGAGAGACAGGGTCAGGAGAGTCAGTCAGTCCCGGACTGGGGGCAGACTCTGAATTTGGGGCCTTTTCTGCAGCCCCCTCCCAGGGCCAGCCTGCCCAACAGGTGGCTGGAAGCTCTGTGGCTGAAAACTCCGCCTCTCTGTAGCTGGAGCCAAATCAAATCCCAGAGACACAGTAGAAAAGGATCACTTTATTACTTTGCCAGCCAAAGGGAGAGACGCCAGGCTTCTGCCTTGAAAACTGTTGCCAACCAGGAGGATTTGATGAGGATTTTTATAAAGGTGGGTCCAAGGTGGAGTCTGACAAGAATAGGGTGGGAACAAGGCTCCTGAAATCCTGTCCAACTCTTTGTGACCCCGTGGACTGTAGCTCCCCAGGTTCCTCTGTCCATGGGATTTTCCAGGCAGGAATACTGGAGTGAGTTGCCATTTCCTCCTGCAGGGGATCTTCTGACCCAGGGCCGGGTCTCCCACTTTGCAGGCAGACTCTTTACCCTCTGAGCCACCAGGGAAGCCTCGGCTCTGGGAACAAGGCTAGCACTTCCTTAAACTCTTCGCAGGCAGTGTGTCTCCTAATCTAACCTCCTCAACTCCCTTTAATCTCGGTGGTTTCTGGGCTGCCCCGCCCTTGATGAGCAGCTGTTGGAAGTGGAGCTCAGGGTAGGCTGTGGAGGCTGGAGTCTCCCTACAAGACACTGGAGACAAGTTGGGCCTCCAGCCTGGAAGCCCCACCGGCCTGCTTGGTTTCAACACCCAGGAGGAATCCCCCAGGCCCTGCTCCAGGGCAGTTGGAGGACTCTTGGGAATAGCAGGCACTCCAACCACGACCAAGGCTCCCCTCCACCCTCACTTGTCATCTGATCCACCCGATTTTCCTTTGGAAACAGAATTACTTGAGAAGGTGATCTAAAAATAATTTTCCTAAAAGAACAATGAGATTAGCTACCAATCCCTATCTGCTCCTTTCCCATGAACTGAGTAAGGAGCAAAGAACCTGGAACACGGGGCCCTGAGGAGACAGCCTCCTGGGGTGCATTTGATGCTTTAAAAAGGGAGTGGGGGAAGCAGAAATTTATTCTCTCAGGCTAAGAAGCCCAGAAGTGGAAGATCAAGGTGCCAAGAGGACTGGTCCTCCTTGGACACTCGGAGGGGAAATCTGTTCCATGCCTCTCTCCTGGCTTCCACGGTTGCTGGACATCCTTGGTGTTCCCTTCGTTTTTTCCTCTTACATTTTTTTTAATTTTTATTAGAGCATAGTTGACTTTCAATGTTGTGTTCTTTTCAGGTGGGGGTGCATCTGGGTTTATTCCCATCGTCTTCAAGGGCCCAAAGAGCCTCAAACTTGGGGTCAACACCTTTGACTAAAGTGTTGGTATCTGCCCTCATGGACACAGACGCACGTCTGCTATGCGCTGAGGGTTGGACTAGATGACCTTCAAAGTCAATTCCCAGCTTCCAGTTCAGTTTTTAAAACAAAGAAGACATTGAAGGGAGAGAACCAATCGTTGTGCCACTTGAATTAGACATAATGAAAAAGCCCAGCTCTCTCTCACACACACACACACTCGCACGCACGCACACACACACCCCTTCCTGGCACTTTGCTGTATGTAACAGTTCACACTCCTCACACAGGCCTAGAGGTAACCCATCATTACCCATCTTCAGCCTTCCTTCCAGGCACCACGCACTTGCCTGTGTAACACACACATCCTCCTTTTTCTCCCCTTGTAATCTGGCTTCCTGGATCCCAGGAGATCTATGTGGTTTTTTTTTTTCAGCTCCCCATCTGAAAGAGGACAACCTTCCCTATAAAACAAAAGCCAGTAAGATTAGGGCAGAGCAAGCTTGCCTGGGGTCTCCAGAGGGGGACTGGAGGCGCTCTCATTAGCTGCCTCTCTCCTTCCTTCCCCTGGGGTCCTGCCCCTTTGATTTCCACAGCTGAGACCACACCCACACCCTCCGATGTACAGTGTCTCCTTCATAAACGGCCAGGCATAGACCAAAGCCCAACCCCAGACTAGACTAGAATTTCAGAAGAAATTAGCTTTGTCAAGCAAACAAAAGCAAGGACAGTGAATGGAAAAGTGAAAATGAAAGGATATGGCAAGGCTTCAGAGGGCAAGTTCTTAAAGAAAGTTCAGAGTTGGGTAGAGGTGATAGATTATTTACATGATATACAGGCTAATTAATTGTTATATAAAAACTGTTTCCCTTTTTTGGCTGCACTGCACAGCATTTGGGATCTTAGTTCCCTGACCAGGGATAGAACCCAAGACCCCTGAATTGGAAGCCTGAAGTCTTAACCACTGGACTGCCAGGGAAGTCCCTATAAAAACTTTCTTCAATGAAACATAAAATTGATAAAACTTGTAGGGATTTGTTTCTGAGCCTACACTCACCAATCACAGTACAGAGCACCCTACTGCTTCCTACCTTACATGGCCCAGCTCAGAGAAGAGCCATTTTGAACTCAGGAGCATTTTCCTGTCCCGTTGACTTTCTGGTGAAACTCCTTCCAGAAGAGGTTCCCTGATCACAAGGATCTTTCTGGCGAGAGCATGGAATAGTGGAAATCAATTCACTGATTAGACAAACCCTGAGCACCTACTTTTTTTTCCAATTGAAGCATAGTTGATTTACAATGTTGTGTTAATTTCTGCTGTACATCAAAGTGATTCAGTTAAACACACACACACACATATATCAGTTCAGTTCAGTTGCTCAGTCATGTCCGACTCTTTGCAACCCCATGGACTGCAGCACGCCAGGCCTCCCTGTCCATCACCATCCCAGAGTTTATATATATGCATCCTTTTTTATATTCTTTTCCATTATGATTTATCACAGGATACTGACTATAGCTCCCTGGGCTCTACAGTAGGATCTTGTTGTTAACCCATTCTATACACAATAATTTGCATCTGCCAACCCCAAACTCCCAATCCGTCCCTCTCCCAAGCCCACCTCTTGGCAATCATCCATCCATTCTCTGTATCTGTAAGTCTGTTTTGTAGATAAGTTCATTTGTATCTTATTTTAGATTCCACGTATAAGTGATATCACATGGTATTTGTCTTCCTCTTTCTGAGGAAAGACACTTTGTTCACTTTCTTCACTTTGTATAATAATCTCTAGGCCCATCCATGTTGCTGCAAATGGAATTGTTTTCTTCTTTTTTTATGCCTGAGCACCTGCCTTGGATATGAAGTCTGTGCCAACAGTGCTACCCCCACTGTTCTCCAGGCCCCCATCAGTATTGAAACCATGCAGGCAGGAAGGGACCCAACCCACCCACCACGCACCCACACAGACCACCACGGAGACGACAAGGCAGGAAGACATACTGTCTTCTGACCTCTTCCCCCAGCTCATCAGATTCTGATCCTACCGTGCTCCTACATAGACACCCACACACAGACATGTATTCTTTTTTTTCTTTTTTGGCAGACGAGCATTCTTAACCGCTTGTTCTCTGTCCACAACTTTCTGTTAGGCTAAACTCCCCCAGTACTCGTTTTCATTTCTGGTTTCTTTCTAGAATCCAACTCTCGTTCCAAAGACAATGCCACCTGGGTCCAGCAGGTGTCCCCCTTCACTGGGAATGAACAGCACCTCTCTCCAGTTCAGTCGCTCAGAGTTGCGTCTGACTTTGCAACCCCATGGACTGCAGCACGCCAGGCCTCCCTGTCCATCACCAACTCCCGGAATTTACCCAAACTCATGTCCACTGAGTCGGTGATGTCACCCAACCATCTCATCCTCTGTTGTCCTCTTCTCCTCCCGCCTTCAATCTTTCCCAGCACCAGGGTCTTTTCAAATGATCAGTTCTTTGCATCAGGTGGCCAAAGTATTGGAGTTTCAGCTTCAACATCAGTCCTACCAATGAACACTCAAGACGTTTCCTTTAGGATGGACTGGTTGGATCTCCTTGCAGTTTGGACTCTCAAGAGTCTTCTCCAACACCACAGTTCAAAAGCATCAATTCTTCGGCGCTCAGCTTTCTTTAAAGCACCTCTCTTGCCCTGTGTGAAATCCAGTCCCAAACGGTGGATGCCTTGTGGGCTCCAGGAGGAGGGCATGGAAGGGGGACCCTGAAGAATGGTGTGTTCGCCAACAGGAAAGTCCTCAGAATACAGCAGCCTAGTTACTTCCAGCTCAGGCAGACACGTCCTGTAGCGAATTTGCTGTTCGATCTTGTGCAAGCTATTTAACCTCTCTGAACCTCACTTTCATCTTGGGACTCAGAGGTAGACCACTTCCCCCTTACCGGGTGATTGTGGAGCATAAATGAGATGCAGCATGAAGCACCTGGCCCAGTGCCTACGTCGTGACAAGCACTCGAGATGTGGTCCCTTTCCCGTGCTGGTTGTAGAAGAAATAACGGCCCAGAATTCAGACCTGAACTTGAGCTCTGCCCCTTGAACCCTGACTACCTGAGGGTCTGTGTCAGAGTTGTGATGAAAATCAAATGAAAGGGAGCAAGTAAAGCACCTGGTAGGAAGCCTGGCCCGGAAAGCAGAGTGACTGCTAACAGCTAAGTTCACGGCGGTGGGCTGGCTGGGCACCAGGTAATGTTCTTGGCCAATTACAAGTATGAACTCATTTAATCCTCATTAAGATCCCTTATGAGTTCAGAAAACTGTTAACCTCCTACTATCTCTGACTCTGTGACTCCCTCCCACCAAAGTTTAAAGTCTTCTTATGAATTAGCCCTCAGAAAACAGCCCCCAGTTTGGTCGTATCCAGATGGGAAAATGGAAGGAAACACTGACTCTTCTGCTCCAGGCAGAGTGACTCAAGCCCAGCCCCTGACTGCCCGCCATCCCTCCCCAGGACCGCAGGAAAAAGCACGGAAAAAACAGGATTCCACCAGTTTATTCCTCAGAGGCAATCAACAGTGACTCACGTCCTCTGTGACACAGGGGGGCCCCCAAGAGGGTCTTTAACCTCCCTCCCCAGATGATATTCACCCCAGATATTTAGCCTTGGGCTCTGCCTATGGACAGCACCTTGGTTATGGAATATTCTTACCAGGAGTGAGTTCCCCCAAGTTACTAAGGTTCACATAGGGAAGTGAAGTGAAAGTCGCTCAGTCATGTCCAACTCTTTGTGACCCCATGGATGATACAGTCCATGGAATTCTCCAGGCCGCAATACTGGACTGGGTGGCCTTTCCCTTCTCCAGGGGATCTTCCCAACCCAGGGATCAAACCACATCGCAGGCAGATTCTTCACCAGCTGAGCCACAAGGGAAGCCGTCACATAGGGAAGACTGGGAAATTCAAAGACTTAAATAGAGAAACCATAGGGTCAAGAAGATGTGGAGGGCTGGAGGGGTTGGAGGGCCCCAGCAGTGTGCCAGGAGTTCGGATCTCCTTCTCACGTGGAGAGAAAGCTGTAGGGTTCTGCCTCTATCAATTGTGCTGACCTGCAGAAGAAATGAAAAGGAGATGATAAAGCTTCAAGCCAACTAGACCCCATCGTTCATCCCTATAACCATCCATGCCAGAGCCCTTAACACAGTGATGTGGAATTCTAGATCACCAAGCACCAGAGCCACTTTCAGACACACTTGGGCAGAAGCAGAGGGGGAAGGTCCTCCTCCTTTCTGCTCCTGATCCCAACAGCAGCAGCTTCAGTCACTGCCTCAGCCTGATCCCAGTGGACGCGCACCACCCCCGCCATCAGCGCCCTTAGCTGAAGCCGGAGATAACTCCTTCTGTCTCCCCCTCCAAGGGACCAGGAGGCACACAGACCAACAGAGACATTACCTTCTGGATAATTGGACCCCGGGAGGAAAATGTAGCCTAGGAGAAGAAAATATTTGAGTTGAGGACAGTCTTTTTTTTTTTTTCAATATTTATTAGACTATTGTTGATTCACACTGTTGTTGCATTAGTTTCAGGTGTATAGCAAAGTGAATCAGTTACACATATACCTATACCCACGCTTGTCTTAGATTCTTTTCCCATCCAGGCCACTGCAGGGTACTGAGGAGTTTTCTGTGGTTGCTATTAGTGATCTGTTTTATCCATAGCAGTGCATAGGTGTCAATTGCCATCTCTCAGTTGATCCCTCCCACCCAGGACGGGCGTGGTGGATGAACGTCTCCTCCACGGCCATGGGGGACGCCACGGGAGAACCAGTCACAAAGTGAGCAGAGGTTGGGACCGACGTTTCGGGAGGCTCACTCACCGGAGGAGGTGGCTCTCCGCCAACTGCGCAGACCAAAAACGAAGACGATGAGGCCCAGGACGAGCGTTATCAGTGACACGGAAACCTTCACCGCCTGCACAGGTGACAGCCCAGGAGCTGCGGAAACAGGGACTGAACTGCAGCCGACTCCCAGAGCTGGTCCCGGAGCGCCTTCGCTGCCTGTGACCTCCGCCCGGAGGTTCAGAGGTCTGGAGCCCGGGGCTTACACCAATCCAGGCCTGAGCAAGTGGCCTTTCTTTCCTCAAAACCCCATGCCGTGGGTCTCTGTTCCTGTGGGTCCCCAAGGAACCCCTCTCCCCAGGTTTGTACCCCAGCGTCCAGATGCTAGGACGGTGGGGTCTCTCCAGCCTTCCTGTTTTCTTCCTTCACCCCAAAGGCACCCTGACCAAAAATGAAGGGCCCCCCACGCCTCTCTCCACTTGCCTGTGGTGACAATACTTGCTCCCTTGACCACTTTATTCGAGCATTTTCCTATTAAATTCTTTCCACCTTTCCTAACTTTCTGCTGCTGCTGCTAAGTCACCTCAGTCGTGTCTGACTCTGTGCAACCCCATAGATGGCAGCCCACCAGGCTCCCCCATCCCCGGATTCTCCAGGCAAGAACACTGGAGTGGGTTGCCATTTCCTTCTCTGGAACTTTCTGCAGTTCCACGCTATCCGAGGGCTTAGGTGTCTACCTGTCCACTTTCAGACTGGCCACGGGTCCTTCCAGAACCTGACTCTGCACCCCCTCCACAGCCTCCACTTCCTGGAGCTAGTCCTAGTCTGAATCCTGTCCCCCTCCCAAATTCCTTTAACTACTTCCAGTCCTGCGGTTCAAACAGCGATGCCTTGACGCGGCAGCCCCCAAGCAAACACATCAAAGCATCTGTCAGCCTTGGCTTCCTCCCTCTGAGAGGGCAGCCCCCATCCAGTGCGGGAACTCCAAGAGGCTCCTCACTCTCCTGCGATCCTTGTTTCTCCAATTCCCCTTCCTGACCTGACAATGGAACAGTGGAAATCTGAAGATCCTAGAATATTGCATCACAATTTGGGGTTCTGAAAATATGGTTACCAAATCGACATCCTCTTTTCAGGACAATCAGGCTCCCCTCCCACCTTGCAACAAGCGCAGAACACCAACCACAGCACCATAGCAACAGCAAGGATGATTAACTCTTTCTGTTCCAGTATCCCCTGGCCCCATCTCTGGTCAACAACTCTCTACCAGTTCCTCCAGACTCACTCATTTTCAGCATCTCCCTCTCCTCCCTGTACCGTGGACCTCTCTACATCTTCTTCCCTCTGCCAAAGTATTGGTGTTCTTTTTACAACCACCCACTTGCAGTAGCTCTCTGCTTTTTTCGTTGTTGTTGGCCACGCTACAGCAGCATGTGGGGGTCAAACCTGGCCCCCCTGCAAGTGGAAGTGAAGAATCTCAGCCACTGGACTGCAAGGGAATTCCAGTAGCTCTCTGCTTTAACGCTAATTCCTCCCAGCTGCTACACACTTACTCCAGTCCTGAAGGATGAGTTCAGGAGCCCCAATATGCTCGACCACGCACGTGTAGGTGTCCCCAAAAGAGGGGGTTGTGGCCAAATGGGAGACAGTCTGGTACGTCCAGTCTCCATTGGGCTGGACGATCTTTTGGGCCCTGCCGTGAGGGAGGACCTCCTGCTCGTTCCTCCTCCATGTGATGATCACATCCGCTGGGTAGAAGCCCCACACGTAGCAGGCCAGCATCACAGACTCCCTCGTGTTAAAAGGAGTGGTTTTGGCTACCTGCACGATCGGCGGTCCTGCACAGGAGGAAAAAACAGTCACGAAGGAGGGCCCCATCTTGGCTTTTCCTCCAACCTGGTTTCTTTCCTACTTCAATGCTTCTTGGATTTTGCCAACCCACCCTCCCCGCCCTCACCCCAGGCCTCCACACATCCCTTTGAAAATGAGAAGTTGGAATATATTCCTCTGCACTCTTTCCTGTCTCCCATTCCATCCCTCCTCCTTCCTTTCTTGTTCCTCCAAAATCCTGTTTGATCCCCATAAGTAGAAGCTGGAGCTGAACTGCAAGCTGTTTCAGAAGTCATTGTATTCATTGCAAGTACATAAAAGCAAACTGTCATCCAGACTTACAGGTGGGGTTGAGCAAAAGTACAAAAACAATGCTGTCCTCAAATCTCATTGAACAGATTAACTCGGTAAAGAAAGTATTTTTTTCCTTGAAGCGTTTAAGGCATGTGTGCGTACTCAGTCATGATTGACTCTTTGCAAGCTCATGGACTGTAGCCTGCCAGTTTCCTCTGTCCATGGGTTTTCCCAGGCAAGAATACTGGAGTGGGTTGCCATATCCTACGCCAGGGGATCTTCCTGATCCAGGGATTGAACCCCTATCTCCTGAGTCTCCTGCACTGGCAGGCAGATTCTTTACCATTGTGCCATCTGGGAAGCCTGAATAGTTTAAGGGAGCAAGACTAATTTAGGACTAACTCTTAAATTTGGATGAGGGTGGACCCTATTCATCAGATCATTCATATTGCCATCTGTTAGTAATTTATTTTTCTAGGTGACCCTTCAGCTTGCTTTGGTGTCTTTCAAATAAAATCCTCAATAAAAATCCAAGATATTGTGTTAAAATGCTGATTCCCTAGACTTCATCCCTGGATATTTTTATTCAACGGATCTGCAGTAGCTCTCAAGAACTTGCATTGTTATGTTTTTATTTTAAATGTATTTCTGTTTTTATTTTTGGCTATGCCACACAGCTTTCGGGATCCTAGTTCCCTGACCAGGGATTGAACCCAGGCCCCCTGCAATGGAAGCAGAGATTCTTTACCACTGGACCACCAGGGAAGTCCCAGGACTTGCATTTTTAACAAGCACCTTCCCTCAGCAATTTCTTGAGACACAATCCTTTTTAAGATAGAGAACGTCAAGTTTGGGGTTTTGGTTTTTTTTTTACCAATCTCAAGTCATTCTTTATGCAAGTGATTAGAGAGAGAGTTTGCTTCCCTTGTGGCTCAGCAGGAACAAAATGCGCCTCCAATGTGGGAGACCTGGGTTCGACTTCTGGGTTGGGAAGATCCCCTGGAGAAGGGAAAGGCTACCCACTCCAGTATTCAGACCTGGAGAATTCCATGGACTTTATAGTCCATGGGGTTGCAAAGAGTTGGACACGACTGAGCAACTTTCACTTTCACTTTGCTTCAGAATCCCTTGGGAGGCTTTCCAAATTGTCCCATGCCTGGGCCCATCTTAGACCCGGGACACCAGAAGCTGGGATACAGAGGCACAAGCATTTTGGGGAAAGCCATTCTGGTTATTCTGACAGTTCAACCCCTGGTTGAACTTGGATCTGTCTCCTGAGATGCCCTAAATCGAAGGAAAACATTCTTATTCTCCCAGCAGAAGCTCCCTGCCTGCTCAAATATCACCCCCCCCCCACTATTTGCATTCCAACCCCACCTCTGTCAACTTCCTTGTTTCCCCCTCTTTCTACATCACAGGTCCTCCCACTTTTCTGCTTCTTTTCTGCCCACATCTCAAACCCCCTGTCAACGGAGGGAGCCTTCACGGCCTCCCCTCTCCTCACCGCCCCTCTGCTCCCCTCTCTTCTTACGTGTCCTGTGGGTCAGAGAGCTCCAGAAGGGCTGGGTGTGCGCAGCACAGTTCTGCAGACCATTGGACAAGCGCTGGATCAAGGCATCGTTACTGTTGAGGAACTGTGAGAGGTACTGGGCCAAGCCGTTCAGCACCCCAAATTCACGAGGAACCATAATGGCCTGCAGGGGATCCCAGCAGGTCAGCAAATCCTTGTTGAAGGAGATGCAATACGAGAAGTCTTTTGGATTCCCATCATCATCCAACAGACAGGTGCTTTCCACGTGTGCCACAAAGCCACCTGCAGGAGCCAGAGAAAGGGGGTGGCTCAGAGTCCCCTGCAGGAGCCCAAGCCCAAGCCCCAAGCCAAGCCCTCACCCAAGCACCCGGTGAGGAGGGTGCAGGCTTCCTGCCTGAGGCAGCATCTGCTCACCAAGCTCATGAACAGGAGTCTCTGCAAGTCCTGATTCAGGGACTAGGTGATCCTAATAGAGAAGTTCCTAGATCCTGTTTCCTCTTTACATAAGACTCAGCATGGAGACACAAGTGATGCAAAATTATTTGCATGTTTAAACACAACGATTTACCCAGGAATAAGACTTTCAGTAAGACCAATGACCGAGTGAGAAAAGGGGTCAAAGGAAAGAGTCAGGCTTGTTCTGTGCTGGATACATTATTAAATATCCATGCCACATGTGTATCTGGAGTACTCGCTATGTGCCAGACACCACGCAAGGAACTGGGGATGCAGCAGTTATCAACAGGGCAGTTATCACCTTTGCCTACATTCCAACAAGAGATATCTGTTACACAAATAATTACACAGCTTAATTACATTAAATGTGCTACACAGATAAACAAGTTTCCACTGTGCAGCTCTGGCAGCTATAGTAATATCCTGGGATAAACCATAATGGAAAAAGGATATAAAAAAGAACTATACATGTGTGTAACTGAGTCACTTTGCTCAGCAGAAATTAACACAATATTGTAAATCAACAATACTTCAATGTAAAAATATAAATTCAGAAAATTGCTACAAAGCTACAGTACAAAGTGCTGTGGGAATATATAATAGGGAGATGGAGTGCGTTGGGGTATCCAAATCCAGTAGCAAAACGGAACCCCCCAATCCAAAGGAAGCAGAGGAAGGGAGCGTCCTTACCTGCTCCGGTGCAGCCCAGGCTGAGGCCCAGCAGCAGTGGCAGGAGGACAGTCATGCTCTGCTCTGGGGAGACACGGGGAGTTCGGTCCCCTGGACCAGCTCCAGGGGCCCTGGGTCTTCGTCTACCCCAGAAGTCCCAGCCTGGGTAGGGAGATCCTCCACACACTAAGTGGGAATGTGATATTGCCCACGCCCCTTGATGCTCTCTTAATGAGAGATTTGGGTCTATTAAGGCCCGAGATACTACTAAACCTGTTCCTTGCCAGATCAACTGAGCGTCCCAAACAGAATTGTCAGATTGCCTGGGTAGGCGGGGACAAGCATAGAGACAAATCGTTGAGCAGCTCAGCCCAGCATCATCAGTTACCAGGTAGATCTCATCCTGCCCTGGGCTTTTAGCAACTGGTCTCTCATTCTCCCCCAGAACCAGTCTGTAGGTGGATTTCCCTCGGAGAAGAAAATGGCAACCTGCTCCAGTACTCTTGCCTGGAGAATCCCTTGGACAGAGGAGCCTGGTGAGCTACAGTGCATGGAGTTGCAGAGTCAGATACGACTTAGCGACTCTCACACACACACACACACACACACACACACAGGTGGATTTCCCTAGATTGGTGGAGAGAAATAAACTCTGTATTCCCAGGATATATGCAGCCTAGACTGCCCACTGGTCTAACTGTTTTCTCTCAAGGTCTCCCCAGATACTGAGACAAGGTAACCTCTCTTGCTCCTTTAAGGGAAGATACTATGGAACTTAACCCTTGATTACATAACCTGTGGTCTGTCCTATTGCCCAGGAAATAGGTGGACAAGGGGCCCTTCTGGGGAATGCGGTAGAGACAGGGCTGCTGAGAGTGCAGTTGTCTGGCCTCAAAGCAAAATGGCAGAATAAGAGGCGCTGTTTGTAAGAGCTCAGGGTCACAGTCCTGAACAATCCCTCCCTGAGCTCCTATTGCTTCTTCTGTTCCAGCCAGATGAGCTTCATTTTCCCGTTTCTGCTTTCTGGAGCCAGGACACCCTATCCCCCTATCCTTTGAACCATCTCAGGGCAGACTGCTGGGCAGACTGCTGGGCAACCCCACTAATCCGCTTGATAAATATTTGGTCATGAGCCAGTGCCCAAAGCTCACTTGTGTCCCCCAAACTCAAAACTCCCCTGTGTGTTTCCCTGACAGGTCCCATCTGTCTTGGGGCAGGCCCTCCTCGCATTGTGAAGCCACTAGAAAAATGAGATAAAAGTTCCCCTGTTCTTCGTCCCCAGGAAAAGACAAACCACATAGCAATTCATTCTCACCTGTGACTTATACAACTGGTAGATTTTTTCATTACAAATGTAAAACCCTAAACTGACTTCCCTGTGGTCCCCACCAGGCTTCAGGGCTGCCTCTCCCCACACTTACCCGTCCTCCCTCTAAGTCTGTGACTCTAAGAGAATATGATATTTATGAAGAAAAAAGGAAAGGGGAAAAGTATATCCCCAAAACGAAAGTATAGATGAATATTAGGAACCAAAAACTTGTTTTGTGTAATTAGTTGAGCTTCACTGATGCTCTGACCATGTTTTCCTATCACCCCCGCCCTCAACCCCACCTGGTTACATGATTGTCCTACCCTTGAACTTCTCTAATCAGCCGTGAAGGGTGTTGAATGAACCGAAGATGGAGGGGGGAGTCCAAGATTTGTTGAGCTTCTACTTTGTGGCAGATACTATGAGATCCACGCTATTTCATTTCCTCTTAAAAGTCCTGCTAATGGTCCTTTTTACAGTTTGGAAAACAAGTTGAAGATTCACACTGAAGGTTTCAAGGTACACACACACATACATTTGAGTGTGCCCACACACTCACTGTGTTAGGACTGAGATGACCATACAGAGGTAGCTTGTGGTGGCCTCCACTGAGAAAAGGGAAAAAGGGAAGAGCCGGCACATCCCTCTGAGTCGTATCTTTCCAGTGCTCAGAGTTCCTCCCACTCTGAACCAGTGTCTTCTACTTTCTCTTTCAACAGTCTCAAAACTGTGTGAGTTCTCCTCCACACATGTTCACTTCCCATTTGAAAGTCTCTCCTCCAACGCGAGGTAGGTGGTAAGCCTAACCTTAGGAACCAGGTCTTGGGATCCTTATCAAGGTCTCCAAAGCCTGCCTGGAAACGGAATGCTCTCTGCGTGGCCCTCCGCCACCTCCTGGAGGCTTGGCGAGCTCTCTCTCATGCCTGGGTCTCTGCTCACGCAGCCAAAGGAGATGTGAAACCTTCCATGAGTCAGCAACAGGAAACGCAGGCAATTTCACTTCTCTATTAATGAGAAGATTGAAGGTGGTTTTAGAATTAAGCTGGACAGAAAAACCCAGAGACCTGTGCTCAGTGAAGTGGTTTCTTCCTTCCCTTTTTCCTCTTAACTCTACTTTTTTTTGTTTGTTTTTACACACATAGCTCTGTCTCCCACTTCTAGTCAACTCCAAAGAATATTTCAACTGTCTTGAGCATTGTTGGTAATTTACTTCAGTTCAGTTCAGTTGCTCAGTCCGGTCTGACTCTTTGCGACCCCGTGAACCGCAGCATACCAGGCCTCCCTGTCCATCACCAACTCCCGGAGTTTACTCAAACTCATATCCATCAAGTTGGTGATGCCATCCAACCATCTCATCCTCTGTTGTCCCCTTCTCCTCCTGCCTTCATTCTTTCCCAGCATCAGGGTCTTTTCCAATGAGTCAACTCTTCACATCAGGTGGCCAAAGTACTGGAGTTTCAGCTCCAGCATCAGTCCTTCCAATGAACACCCAGGACTGATCTTCAGGATGGACTGGCTGGATCTCCTTGCAGTCCAAGGGACTCTCAAGAGTCTTCTCCAACACCACAGTTCAAAAGCATCAATTCTTCAGTGCTCAACTTTCTTTATAGTCCAACTCTCACTTCCACACATGACTACTGGAAAAGCCATAGCTTTGACTAGATGGACCTTTGTTGACAAAGTAATGTCTCTGCTTTTTAATACACTGTCTAGGTTGGTCATGGCTTTTCTTCCAAGGAGCAAGTGTCTTTTAATTTCATGGCTGCATTCACCATCTGCAGTGATTTTGGAGCCCAAGAGAATAAAGTCTGTCACTGTTTCCATCGTTACCCCATCTATTTGCCATGAAGTGATGGGACCAGATGCCATGATCTTAGTTTTTTGAATGTTGATTGCTAAGCCAAATTTTCCACTCTCCTCTTTCACCTTCATCAAGAGGTTCTTTAGTTCCTCTTCACTTTCTGCAATAAGGGTGGTGTCATCTGCATATCTGAGGTGATTGACATTTCTCCTGGCAGTCTTGATTCCAACTTATGCTTCATCCAGCCCGGCATTTTGCATCATATACTCTGCATATAAGTTAAATAAGCAGGGTGAGAATATACAGCCTTGATGTACTCCTTTCCCAATTTGGTACCAGTCTGTTGTTCCATGTCTGGTTCTAACTGTTGCTTCTTGACTTGCATACAGATTTCTCAGGAGGCAGGTAAGATGGTCTGGCATTCCCATCTCTTGATTTTCCACAGTTTATTGTGGTCTGTACAGTCAAAGGCTTTGGTGTAGTCAATAAAGCAGAAGCAGATGTTTTTCTGGAAATCTCTTGCTTTGTCAATGATCCAGCGAATGGTAATCCATTTCGATGATCCAACGTTGGTAATCTATTTAGAATTACCAACGGATGTTGGTAATTTGATCTCTGGTTCCTCTGCCTTTTCTAAATCAAGCTTGAACATCTGGACATTCATGGTTCATATACTGTTGAAGCCTGGCTTGGAGAATTTTGAACATTACTTTGCTAGCATGTGAAATGAGTGCAATTGTGCGGTAATCTGAACATTCTTTGGCATTACCTTTCTTTGGGATTGGAGTGAAAACTGACCTTTTCCAGTCCTGTGGCTGTTGGTGATTGGATAACCATTTATGCAGCACCCCGGACTGAAGTTAGGGAACCCCAGGCAGCTTCCCATGTGCTGTCCCTCTGTATTCATTTATTTATTGGCTATACTTGATCTTCATTGCTGCTCATGGGCTTTCTCTAGTTGGGGTGCAAGGACTTCTCACTGCTGTGGCTTCTCCTGTTGTGGAGCACAGTCTAGGGCTCGCAGACTTCAATAGTTCCGGTGCACGGGCTTACTTTCCCTCTGGCCTGTAGGATCTCCCTGAACTAGAGATCGAACCCATGTCCCCTGCATTGGCAGGCGGATTCTCAACCATTGGACCACCAGGGAAGTCCCTGTCCCTCTTTTACTGCCACTATAGAAGGGCCCAAAGAGCGAGTCCCCTCCTTGCCCCCTGCCTCTTCCACCAACCTAGCCACCATGGTCAGAAGTGGACTAACTATGGTATGTATGTGCAAAGCATTAGGCGGACTCCCAAGAGCTAAGGGATGTGGCCTCTGCCTCCATGTTGTTCACTTGCAGGTCGGTTGGAGAGTGAGAAGAAACATCTAGAAAGACAAGAGTTTTTGTTAAAAGGGGTAAGCAATCTGGATAGTGGACTTAAAAGAGAAAAGAGAAGTCACTGTGGGTTTGGTGCAGAGGAAGTCCTCTCCATTGAGTAGGCCTGGAAGTGGGCTGCATTCACATCGGAGAAGAGGAAGACAGTTGGTATATAATCGCACAAGCTTGGAAATGTTGTAAGTTTCTGTTGAGGGTCTACCAGCCACCTGGACTGGTGAAAACAAAAACAACGACAATGACATCACTGGCACATTGAAGAAATTCACTAATGTGGTCTTATGCTTTTTCTGAGAGGTTGGCCATAATACTGAAGCTCTTCTAGGTACTTCCTAGTGTCCCTGGATGCACACAAGCTCCTCTTCTGGACAGGTGGTTTTAACTTAAGCTTCCATTTTATAAAGTAAAAAATTGTTCAACCCATCCAACATCTGTAATTGAAAACCAAGAGTGTAGGACCATATTTGTGACTTCCTTCAAAGTCTTCTCAGAACTACACACTTCTGCATTGGGTCAGGATTACATGACTTCCCAGGCTGTTCAGCTTCACGCCCACCCCCTTGCCATCTCGCCTCTTCTCACTCTCCATCTTCTCTGTTAGGATTCACTGCTCTAGACCCTGACCTTTGGGGTACAGTTGCTATAACTAGTTCAACATCTTTCCATCCTGCAGCTGGATTACTTGAACTACTAGCATATATTTTACCTGATTTGCCACCACAAGCCTTTTTTAAAAAAACATTTAATTTATTTGACTGAGCCAGGACTTAGTTGCAGCATGTAGGATCTTTAGTTGTGGTATGTTGGATCTTGTTCCCTGAACAGGGATCAAACTCGGGCCCCCTGCATTGGGAACATAGAGTCTTAGACACTGGACCCCCAGGGAAGTCCTGCCACCACCACTCTTGAATCATGTTATTACCTCCCCATCTTAACTATGAGAAAATGGAGGCAGAGGGAGGTTAGCCAGGCTCCTCTGTCCATGGAATTCTCCAGGCAAGAATACTGGAGTGGGTAGCCATTTCCTTCTCCAGGGGATCTCCCTGACCCAGGGATCAAACCCAAGTTTCCTGCATTATAGACAGATTCTTCACCATCTGAGCCACCAGGGAAGCCCCATAATATCTTAATAATCAGAAAATAATAGAAAATTGCCAACCATTTATAATAGGAATTTAAAAACCATAATGTATTTATATATTTAGAAATTAACATACAAAAGTATAAGAACTTTATGGAATAAAAGGAAAACTTTATTAAAGTACACAAATGAAGACCTCAGGAAGTGAAGAGACATACCATCATTCATAGATGAGGCATCATATCACAATGAAGAAGTCAGGTTCCCCCCAAATTTGTAACCAAAATCAAAGCAGAATTTGGGGAGAATTTGACAAGTTGATTCTAAGATACATATGATAATAAAGTCCATGAGAATCTTAGACAATTTTGATAAAGAAGAGGATAGTGTAGTTTTCTGGGAAGTGAAGTGGCAAAGAAATGGGAACTATCACTATCAAATATGAAAACATTTTTTAAAAGCCTTAATAATTTAAACATGTTTAAGTGAACACAGGAACTGACAAACCAATTGAACTAAATAATTCAGAGACAAACCCATGCATGTGGGGGAATTTGGCATACAATTCCTGGCAATAAATCAAATAGTTTCTAAATGGCATTAATGTCAATTTAGTGTTTGGAGAAAAAGAAAGTTGTAAACATACTCACACCATATGCAAAAATTCCAGATCAGTAAAGATCCAAATGTGAAAGGAGAATAACAAACACTAATAGAAGAAGGCTTAGTGCAATATCACAGATGGCCAGATAAATATAAAGCAAAGCATTTTTACCCAAAATTATTCATCAGAAAAGAGAGAATTACCTTTGATATAAGTCCTTAAGTTTTTCCCTTTCCAAATTATGGCCACTCTTTCAAAGCTCTTTGGAGAAGATACATTATTCTAAAATGATTTCAATTAGTAAATATGTGAGGAGCCTGCATACTGTTTTCCACAATGGCTTAACCACCTTCCATTCCTACCATTATTGCATAAGGATTCAGCAACATACAGACATATAGCAACAATATAGATGTTCCTCAAAAAAATAAAAATAGAACTACCATATGATCTAGCAATTCCACTTCTGGGTCTTTATTCAAAGAAAGCAAAAACATTAGTTCAAATATATATAGGTACCCCCATGTTCACTGCAGCATTCTTTACTGTAGACACAACATAGAAAGAACCTGACTGTCCATCAGTGAATGAAAGAATAAAGAAATTGTTGTGCATACATATAATGGAATGTCATTCAGTCATAAAAAATAAAATATTGTCATTTCCAACAACATGGATAAACCTCAAGGGCATTATGTGAAGTGAAATAAGTTGGAGAAAGAAAAATACCATATAATCTCTTTTTTATGTGGAATAATAATAAACAAGCTTATAGAAACAGAAGAGACAGATTTGTGGGTGCCAGAGACAGGGGCCAGGAGGTGGGAGAAAAGAACGAACTGGTTTTGGTGGGGCGTTTTAGTTTAAATAAATGGATTTATTTTTAAATCAATCAATCAAATAATTTAGAAATCATTAGCATAATAAAAAATAAATACATGGGAAGAATTAGAATAAAAATTATTTTATGGAACATGAAAGTGGAAACAGCAATATGTGTTAAAATACTATGTTATAAATTATGTAATTTTAAACTTGTGAGTGACTAAATAAAAGTAGTTAGCAGACATTTGACTATTTGCGTATAACTTCTATATACCTAAAACTTTATATTTTGAAACTAGCCAAAAATTTTTAAAAATATTCTCACTGAGAATATGGAGACTCACCTTATCACTTTATGTTCCAGCAAAAATTATAACTTCACTGCCTTGGGTCTGGAAAGAATTTCTTAAGATTATGAAAACACAAACCATATGGGGTTTTTTTAATTTTTTATTTTTAAGTTTTGGGTCACATCACATGAATGTGGTATCTTAGTTTGCTGACCAGGAATTAAACCAGTGTCTTCTCTGTTGGAAGCATGGAGTCTTAACCACTGGACCCCCAGGGATTTCCCACCATATGGGTTTTGATCATGAAAATGAAATCATTCTATTTAGGGAAGGAACCATATACAAATTTAACTGATGAGCAGCAAAGTGGAAGAAGGCACTTGCAATATTTATATACTGACATAGGATTACTATATAGAATATATCAGAACCCCCTCCCCCTCCCCGCAGTCACATGAAAAAACCATTTTTAAGATAGATGAACAATATAAATCAGCAATTCACACAGAGAGAAACCTAGGAGTTGATGTCCAGCCTCACTAGTAAGGTAAAGAAAAGCAAATTAAAACATAAGACCACTTGACACCCACGGAATTGCCAACATTTGAAAGTCAAATAATTTCAAGTGTCAGTGACAATAAAGGAAAGTGGGAGTTGGGTGGGTGCGTAAATGTGTATGGCCCCTGCATCACTGCAATGACAAAGCAGCTTTGTGAAAAAACTAACAGCTGAACCAGGACATCGCAGCCTAAGAGCAGAGTCTGGGCTGAGTGGGTCGAGGTCGTTGGGGCTGGAGGATCAGCAATAGGTTCATGGAAGAGGAAGAACTAAATTTTTTATTTAAAGGGGGACATCAGATGAGAGAGGGTCTGGAAGGCTTCTTGAATATTGTAAGTGACAGTATCACAGAATGCTTGATCAGAGGGCATCTCACCTAAGCCCACTGTAAGCCCACTGTTTTACAGATGAGGAGCTGGAGGCCCAGAGGGTGTGACTTGTCTAAGGCCACACAGTGTAGTTTAAAAAAATGGTTTGGAAATTTTCTGGTTATCCAGTGGTTTTCGACTGCACCTTCACTGCCAAGGATCCAGGTTCACTCCTGGTCGGGGAACTAAGATTCCACAAGCCAAGAGGTGCAGCCAAAAATACTCACATATAAATAAATAAAAGCAGTTTTAAGGCTTGAGTGGCAGGAAGTTTCTGGATAGGTTGGAAACTGGAGAGAGAGAAATCAAGAACTAGAAAGCAACGAGGGACAGATGCAAAATAGTTAAGTGAAAGAAAAAGATCTCAAAAAGAGAACATATAATACTTGAAGGTAGATTCAAAGTTGTTTCCAGAAAAGAAGTTAATGATGCTGATGAATTCCCCAGTGAAAATCTTTGCTAAGTTACAAGCACTTTTTCTACGTGCCAAGCACTGTTCTAAGCATTCTGCAAGATGTTAATTTATTTAAGCTTCACAGCAACCTTATTCAGGGAGGCACCATTGTTAACATCATCCTTTTACAGAAAATGACACCAAGACACAGAGAGGTTAAGGAACTCAGCCAAGGGCACAAAGCTACAGTCATGATTGAATCCCCAGTGGTCTGGTTCTGCACCCCATACTCTTAAGCAGTACACATGCTGCTCTTAGAAATAAGATGGTTCAGAGGAGGTGCCAGGTCCTCGGAAGAAGTGAATATTTTCCCTTAGATTCTGATACAGTGCAGACAACAGAGACTCTTGCACCAACACCAAAATAATTTCACTTTTCACCTTAATGCCACTCCCTCCTTCAAAGCAACTCCCAGACCTCAAGAGAAGCAAGAAGCAAAGTGCAGACAACGGAAGCGATCACCATTAGTCATGTGCCCCCACCACACCACCACCACCCACTCGCGGCAGTGGCAGCCGCGTTCTCCCTGGACCGTCCCCTCAGGCCACAGAACAGGTCATCTGAGAGGACACAGGAATTCTGGGCCCTTCCCGGCTGGTCACACTTCACTTCAGTGATTTTTGATTACACTGTTTTCATAAAACCACGATGACTGAGTTAGAACAGCGTCTGAAGTCTGATTTTTCCCACTTTGAAGCTCTTCCTTTCCCAGCTATGGTGAAGTTTGAAGGTAGTTATATATTCCTCAAGGAAGCCTCTACTAGGCGTGAACATGTTCACAAACAGTAGAGTGCAAAAAAAAAAAAAATGCAAGCAGCTTCCTCCACCACTGTGTGAGCAGATTATCCGAAAGAGGCTCTGCTTTCATTGCTTACATATTTGGCACAGACTGATAGGAGGAAACATCTATTTCTGCTTTATTGACTACACCAAAGCCTGTGACTGTGTGGATCACAACAAACTGTGGAAAATCCTGAAGGAGATGGGAATACCAGACCACCTGACCTGCCTCTTGAGAAGCCTGTATTCAGGTCAGGAAGTAACAGTTAGAACTGAACATAGAACAACAGACTGGTTCCAAATAGGAAAAGGAGTACATCAAGGATGTATATTCTCACCCTGCTTATTTAACTTATATGCAGAGTACATCATGAGAAACGCTGGGCTGGAGGAAGCACAAGCTGGAATCAAGATTGCCAGGAGAAATATCAATAGCCTCAGATATGTAGATGGCAGAAAATAGCAGAAGAACTAAAGAGCCTCTTGATGAAAGTGAAAGAGGAGAGTGAAAAAGTTGGCTTAAAGCTCAACATTCAGAAAACTAAGATCATGACATCTGGTCCCATCACTTCATGACAAATAGATGGGGAAACAGTGGAAACAGTGGCCAACTTTATTTTTCTGGGCTCCAAAATCACTGCAGATGGTGATTGCAGCCATGAAATTAAAAGACGCTTACTCCTTGGAAGGAAAGTTATGACCAACCTGGACAGCATATTAAAAAGCAGAGACATTACTTTGTCAACAAAGGTCCGTCTAGTCAAGGCTATGGTTTTTCCAGTGATCATGTATGGATGTGAGAGTTGGACTATAAAGAAAGCTGAGCACCGAAGAATTGATGCTTTTAAAGTGTGGTGTTGGAGAAGACTCTTGAGAGTCCGTTAGACTGCAAGGAGATCCAACCAGTCCATCCTAAAGGAGATCAGTCCTGGGTGTTCATTGGAAGGACTGATGTTGAAGCTGAAGCTCCAATACCTTGGTCACCTGATGTGGAGAGCTGACTCATTTGAAAAGACCCTGATGCTGGGAAAGATTGAAGGTAGAAGGAGAAGGGGACAACGGAGGATGAGATGGTTGGATGGCATCACCGACTCAATGGACATGGGTTTGGGTAGACTCCGGGAGTTGGTGATGGACAGGGAGGCCTGTCGTGCTGCGGTTCATGGAGTCGCAAAGAGTCGGACACGACTGAGCAACTGAACGGACTGAACTGATAGGAGTGAAAGCCATCGTGCTGTGTGGAGAGCAGGGAGCAGAAGTCAGCCAGGAGTTAGGGGTTTTCCCATTTCTCTCCCTAATGAGGGCAAACCACGTCAGGTGAAGGCATGTTGAGTTTGACATGATAACCTACTCAAGTTAAAATATCCAGAAATAAAATATCATGAGTTAAAAAAGAGGCCACACCGATATTAAGAAATGAGATTTATTGCCTTGACATGGCAGGGGTGTGGTTGTGATCAGAAGGCCACACTGGGTTCCCCTGGATGCAGAGCCCTCAGCTGAGAAACCTGGGCGCAACCACATGCTCGCATACACACACACACACACACACACACCCCAGAGGAGTCCCAGGGCCTCCTGCTCTGAGAAGGAGAAATCCTGGTCAGGATGTGAGAACCTGAACACCTCCTGCTTGGACGGCTGTAGCTGCTGGCATCAGACTCTAGTCAGGAAGAGTCAGCCTGGGGAGAGAGAGGATGGGGAAAATCCACTGGGGTGGGGTGGGGGGGGGGGTCCTTCTCATCCCCAAAGGCCCTTCCCCACTGGCAACGCCATCCAGAAGTTGCTCTCTCCTTGTCTCCAGATCATCTCCAAACACCCTTCCTCCAGCTCCCCCACTGCTCCTCCCCCAAGAAAAGACATGCTCCCGACCTGTAACTGCCTGCGAGCACCTAGGACCTCGACCAGGAGGACGGGTGTGCCGGATACAGGCCTCCCCACCCAAGGGCCACTCCGCGTGCTCCCTGGATCACAAGGCGGTCCCCGGCAAACTCACACGTGCGCCACTGCGCCTGGCTCTCCCGCCCCCTCCAGATGCCCCGACGTACCCCCTCCTCAGCATGGCTTTCGGAAGTAGATGATGAGGGCCAAGCCAACAATGATGCCCAGCAAACCCAGGCCAAAGGCCACGCCGCACAGCACGTTCTCCAGGAGATCAGAGGGCAGCGAGTTCTGGGGCACTGGAGAAAACGGGGAGCTGGTCAGCCCCGAGACCTGGTTGGGGATGACGTGGCTGTCTACGACAGGGCAGACCCCGAGGCTGAGAAGACTGAGGTTGGTGCAGAGCGGGAACGGCCTGAACAAGGGCCAGGTGGAGAAAGAAGCCCTCCCATGGGTCTGCCCCTCTTCTGCCCCACAAAGGAACCAGGCTTCCAGGGAGAAGGGTCTCACCCCAAAAACCAATTGCTGTGAAGCCATCGATCTCATGAGTCACGATGCAAGAGAAAAGATCAGAGGGTGCTGGTGTGAAGTTTAAGTAGGAAAAGGCCTGGAAGGTGAGTCCATCGACTGCAGAGACAAAAGTGGGCCCAGCTCCTTCCACTGGTGCCGACTGATACTGCCAGTTCACGGTCAGTGTGGGTGGAAAGAGGTTGCTGATGAAACAGACCAACGTGTTGGGCTTGCCAAACTCCAGGGGCTTCAGTGTGAACACCTCAACGATGGGGAACCCTGTGGGGGGATTGAGCGTGAGGGAAGGAAGCTCAGATGGGACCCCCGTTTACGGAGGGGCCGTGGCACATGGAGGAGTGATGAGGAGTTGGGGCTCTGGGGGAGGTCTTTGCCCAGGCAAGAACCAGACCCGGACCAGAGCCAGACCACGCCTGCCCGCCACCCTAACTTCCTGCAGCACTTCCGGTCTGGACCGGGTGAGCACCTGACCACAGGCTGTCTTCTCATTAAAAATGCAGGCACATTTTAACCAGGAGTTTGGGATTAACAGACACACACTACTATATATAAGATCAGTAATCTACAAGGACCTACTTTACAGCACTGGGAACTCTATACTCAATATTCTGTAATAACCTATGTGGGAAAAGAAACTGAAAAAGAATGAATATATGTATGTGTGTAAGTGAACCACTTCACTGTACACCTAAAACTAACACAACATTGTACATCAACTATACTCCAATGTAAAATAAAAATTAAATTAAAAAATAAAGGTCACCACCACCAAAAAAAAAAAAAGAACCAATTGGTAAAAAACATTGAAAATACTGATTTTAAGGATAGTTTCAAGAACTATATGTCTGAACATATTTGGAAGACATGCTGATCATGTCTATATATGTTTTTTAAGTTACTTTGTCATCCAATTAATGTCAACTCAGTTTTGATGTGCTATTGTTTAAATCTTGAAAAATGTACATTAAAACACATTATGATTGCAAACTATTTCGTTTAGAATGGTTGGACAGCAAGGTCCTGCTGTGTGGCATGGGGAATTATATCCAGGCTCCTGGGATAAACAATAATGGAGAAGAATATTAAAGAAAGAATGTATGCATGTGCATGACTGTGTCACTTTGTGCAGTGGAGATTGGCACAGCACTGTGGATCAGCTATATTTCAATTAAAAAAACACACTGTGATGTCCTAACAATTATGGCAGAATAATTAAATAAATATTAACAGAGCTTACTTAATCCATGTAGTTAAGCCTAGTTTACCCAGGCAGTTAACTACCATTTTGTTAACTCAGCTAGGGCTTTCATCGACTATGATCCATCAACATTTCCTAATAAACTCAAGTTTTTAAATAAATAAATAAAATGAAATTCAGGCACATCATCAGATACTTCCATTCTCCCCTTCCATTTTGCTAAGCGTCGATCATAACACAAGTGCCAACAGTCAGAAGGCATCAGTTGGTCCCTGCTAAATTCATCAAGTTCCGTAATTTTGAATCCTACTACATCCCAGGGGCTTTTCTTCTGCCCACAACAAAAACAGAGTACAGACCATGGGTGATCAAAAAATCAAGGTTCAAGGGGAGAACCAGAAAGCATGAGAGATGGGGAATTGGTGTGAAAGGGAAAAATTCAGTGTATAATGAGGTTAAGAGGGCACCTCCCCTCCCTACCCCACAGAAAAATGCCCTGACCTCTAGACACTGGGATTTGTCCTTCAAGTTTTGGGCCAATTTCTTCGATCATGGCCCGGCAAAAACCTTTGTCAAACATAATGTCGGAAGTATCTCCATGCTGGTGAGCCCAGTCAGCAAATTCAGGCAAGCGAGGCACTCGGATGCTCTGGGAAAAGTCGAAGGAGAAAAGCTGGTCATCGTCGTAGGCCTCAGAGAGCCCCACGTTGGGGCTCCAGTCCTGGCAGTACATTGTGTGCAGGAACGTGTGGTTTTGGAGCTCATCCCTCCACCCTGGAGCAGGAGCTGCAAAAGAGACAGGGCGGGGTTCTGGGAGGTGGGATCCCCTTTAGCTTAGAAAACAGCAAGGGACTTCCTTGGTGGTCCAGTGGTTAAGAATACGCCTTGCAATGCAGGGGACTCGGGCTGGATCCCTGGTCGCGAAACGAAGATCCCACAGCCGAGAAGCAACTCAACCTGGACGCTGCAACTACTGAGCAATAGTTCAGGAGTCTTTGCGCCACAACTAGAGAATCCACTTGCTGCAACGAAAGATCCTGCATAACATAAGGAAGATTCTGCTTACCTCAACCAAAGTCCAACACAGCCAAATAAATAAATATTTTTTAAAAAATAAAAGAAAACAGCAAGCCCTGCTCCAGCGAGGAGGGGGGCAGTGATGGGTTTACAACCCCTGTTGTGTCTGTCACTTAGGCTCTGCCTCCCAATAAGGGTGAGAAAGAAATTACGGAATCTCTCCAAACTTCCCCAGTCCATAAAAACATCAACCATCTAGAGCTGTAACAAGTAAAAGGTTCTAGGATCTAAAGTGGCAAATTCACTTGAGAGAGTCACAGCACTGACTGTATTTTTGTGCCCCAAAGCACCCAGCCAAGGAGGTAAGTTGTGGCTAAAATTCAGCTTGCATTTTGCTTACCAAGCCATGCATCCTGGCACAGAGTTGTATGCACGTGTGCTAAGTCCATTCAGTCGTGCCCAATTATTTGTGACCCTATGGACTGTAGCCCACCAGGTTCCTCTGTTCATGGGATTCTTCAGGCAGGAGTACTAGAGTGGGTTGCCATTTCCTCCTCCAGGGGATCCTCCTGACCCAGGAGTCAAACCCACCTCCTGCGTTGGCAGGCAGGTTCTTTACCGCTAGCACCACCTGGGAAGTCCTAGCACAGGGCTACTTTCTCCCACAGAAGAGACCTTTGTGTAATTCCCAGGAGGCCATCCTGTTGACTTGTGAAGGGCCTGTATGGGTTTCCCAGTCTTCACATGGATGGAGGAATGGTCATGATCTAAGCCATAGACAGCACTGCCCTATCCTACACTCAGATACACATAAGTGAAGTCGTTCAGTGTCCGACTCTTTGTGACCCCACGGGCTGTAGCCCACCAGGCTCTTCCATCCGTGGGATTTCCCAGACAAGAATACTGGAGTGGGTTGACATTTCCTTCTCCAGGAGATCTTCCCGACCCAGGGATTGAACCCGGGTCTCCCGCATTGTAGGCAGACGCTTTTCCATCTGAGCCGCCAGGGAAGTCCATGGCAGACAATAAAACCACTCTGCAGCTTCTTTTCAGGCACTTTATTGGCACCAGGCCTCTCTGAAAATATCTTCCCTCCCTCAGCCCTGCAGACATTGCAAAGACAGGACTGGGGGAATAGTACCATAGCTACAGGAAATAATCCCTAATTCTTTGAAACTCCTGGCAGGAATCTCCCCAGCCAGAAAGATTCTACTCAAAACCCAATACCCAGAATGATAGACAGTTAAAGTAAGAGGGATCTTCCAGGTTCTTCTTCCATTCCACTCCATCCTTTTCAGAGAAAGAAACTACAGACCAATAAAGTTAAGAGGTTTTTCAAGAATTGTAAGGTGAACTGATTTCAGAGTGCAGGGTTCCTAAGTAGGAACAGTGGAGATAACACCTGTTTTGTTCAAATCCCAGCTCTACCACTTACCAAAGGGGTGAAACTTGCCCAAGTTACTTAAACTCTGAGTCTCATTTCCTTCATCTGGAAAATGGATATAATTATCTCTGCTTCAAGAGACCGTCTTCAATGGAACCTACGAAGCACCTCTGGCGTTGTTTACCATCCATCCAAAGTATGGCTCTCTTTCCCAGTTCTGCTATCGTTTCTGCTCTCTCACCACACTTTCACCGCTTACTAAGCACTCTTGTCACTTTCAAATACCCCGGCTCCCTAGGCTCTGCCCCAATCAGGATGGAAGTCAACGAGAGGTACTGTCATACCTTCAGGTGCGGTCCGGGACAGGGGCAGCAGCCACAGAAAGGAGAGCAGCCGTAGCAGCGCAGCTTCCTGGTTCAGCTCAGGATCCATATCTTCACACCTCCCCGGGGGCTAGGAACTACCAGCCAGCTGACCCAAGTCCCCAAATTCCTTCCCAGATCATGTTTCTCCAGCTCACTTCCCACCACTGCCCTTGTCATCCTGGATAAGCCAATCACAAAAAGTGTAGGGTTTGACGTTATCAGTCACCGGGGAGAGACCTGAAGCAAACCACCTTCCTAGGACTTGGCTCTTTCACCCGGCCAGCCTTGGGGTGTAGCTGGCGTGGGGAGGCAGTGGAGGAATGTCTGCCTCCTGGTGGGGATCCCTCTTTAGTAGCCGGCTGTCAGCCTCAGCCTGTAACCAGACCAAGGGACTCTTCTGAGCAGCACCACCCCGTGGCCAAATAATAAACTGAGGCAGCTCATTTTCCCACAGCAAACCCCGCCCCCCAACCCGGACCCAGGGCCTCTTCAGGCTGAGGATGGAGGAACAGGTGGGATCTAATTAGGAAGGCTGATAAGAGTCTTGAAGGAAGAACAGGCCAGCAGAATGTGAGGAGAGAAAAACCACCCAGGGCAAGGAGCAGACAAAGGGGTGAAGGTCAAAGGCATTCAGAGCTCCTTTTTTTGGAGACCTTTGTATAGTTGGACTGTAATAGTTGGAGGTTCTTCATATGTTCCTGTTTGGTAACAGGCGGGGGATGAAGGTGGAGTGTCAAGAGGAGCTAGACTTTTTTTTTTTTAGGAGTTACTTTTTTATCTTTATTTTTTTTAAAAAGTTTATTGGGGTATATATAGTTGATTTAAGATGAGCTAAAAATGTAGGCAAGAGCTAGATCATATAGGCTCTGTTACAGCACAACACAGGTGGGGTTTTTGTTTCTTTGCTTCCTGATGCACCACATGGCATGCAAGATCCTAGTTTTAAGGCAGATGCCCAATGCAAAGAAGGACACACCGTTGGTTACTCCCATCCCTTTCACCTCTTGATAACTAAGTGTCCAAGACAATCCACATATCCAGCACCAGAGGAAAACCTGAACCTATTCCCAGTCCTGAGTTTGAAACTCTTGCCTAAGGCATACATATGAGCCCGTGCCCCTTGCTGAGAGAATCTAACAGGAAGCCAACCTCCCAGGAAGGCTGGGAGACACACCTTGCAGACTCCTGGACAGAACAGTCTAGGACACAATATAGGAGACAAGGTGTCGCACAGACACTGAATGTTAACTAGGTCACTGAAACACACTAATTTCTAAGAACCCGGTGGCAGTAGGAGCATCCCGGGAGCTAAGAGAATAAAAGATGAAGAGCATTCAGAGAAATAAAGGTGTTCCATGAAGAGGGGCAAGGTCAGCATTATCAGATACTACTCAGAAGTCGAGGGAAGACTGGAAAGCATCCTTAGATTTGGTCATTATGAGATGGGTGATAAATATGTTGGGAGCAGTTTCAGCACTGTAGTGGGAGTGGACTCCAGATTGTTGTAGGCTGAGAAGTGGAAGACGAGGAAGAAACTGTCAGTGTATATGCTGCAAGTATGATAGAGAAGAAAAAGAAAGACAGAAGGGGTTTGAGGGGGAGGCAGTGAGAAAAATCTAATGTGGCAATTAAGTAGTAATCTTAGAAATCAATCTATGTGAACATGATCCTTTCAAAACCCATACTCCCTTCTAAGAAACAAGCAACAGCAGTCGTAACAGCCCCAAACACACCCCCATGACTCTCTGCATATCTCCAAACACTAAAGGGTACATACATGTGTGTGAGTGTATGTGTGGTGGTGGGTAGAATGCCAGGGTTGGGGTAGGCTTCCTTTGTGGATTAATCCATCAGTAATTCCTGTGGTGGGGAAGAGTCAGCCCCTGAGGAAAGTGGTGTTAGTCGTTCAGTCGTGTCTGACTTTGCAACCCCTTGGACTAAGCCTGCCAGGCTCCTCTGTCCATGGGATCTCCCAGGCAAAAATATTGGAGTGGGTAACCACTTCTCTCCAGGGGATCTCCCCAACCCAGGGATAGAACCCACGTCTCCTGCATTGCAGGGAGATTCTTTACCATCTGAGCCACTAGGAGAGCCCTAGGAAATTAGACAGAAGGTGACTCAGACAGTAAAGAATCCATCTGCAATGAGGGAGACCTGGGTTTGATCCCTGAGTTTGGAAGATCCCTGGAGAAGGGAACAGCTATCCACTCCAGTATTCTGACCTGGAGAATTCCATGGACAGAGGAGCCTGGCAGGCTACAGTCCATGGGATCACAAAGAGTTGGATACGACAGCAACTTTCATGGTCACTGTCATATTAACATCACCAAAACTATTGGTGGAGACAGATGGCGCATGGCCACCTACAGTTCTACACCAGGAGGGAGCGACATTTTTCTATAAAGGACCAGATAATAAATCACTGAAATTTAAATTTCATATAATTTTGATGAGCTACAAAATATAATCCTTTTTTTATGGGGGGGAAAGAGCAAGGGTAGTCAGACAGAGTCTTCAAATCATTTATTTATTGGTCGTACCACAAGGCATGTGGGATCTTAGTTCCCGAACCAGGGATCAAGCTTGAGTCCCCTGCATTGAAGTGCAGAGTCTTAACCACTGGATGGCCAGGGATGTCCCCAATTCTTTCACTTTTTTTCCCAATCATTTATAAACAAAAAACCATTCTGAGTTCCTGGGCCATATAAAAGCAGATGGGCTGAATATTACTCAGACCATAGTTTGCTGCACACGGTTCTGTGTGTGGTCAGAAATGGGGTGGGGGACCCAAAATAAACCCACCCTCCAAAGAGCCCCAGTCCTCCTTGGGGATGGCAATTCATTAATGTGTCCCAGATACAACACTGTTCGGAGGGAGGTCTGGGGGAGGAGCATGAGGACTAGTGGGAGGTCTAGGAACATGTGGGGGCAGACACTGCAACTACACTGGATGGAGAGACAAGGCAAAGAGGATCCAAGCTCCCCACCAAGAGTACAGTGTAGACAAGTCCAGCATGCAGAGAAATTCAACCATCCATCATTAAGATGGAGGCAAGGCTGTGGTTAACTATTCTTTCCCTGTACAAATGGGAACAAGTTAAAACATTTATAACTACCCTTCCCTCTATGTAATTCTTCCTCCTCCCGGACCGTGCAACAACCCCATTAATAGATATCTCAAAAATAGTATGTCATCAGTTTGAGGAAGTGGGAATTGCAGGCAAGAAGGGGAGGTGGCCAGTTCTGTATACTAGTAACTCACTGTCTTTGACGAGATATGAATGCATGTGAAAATAGAGCCCTCACACCTGTGAACCCAATAGGTCCCGGCTTTTTAACACTCAGCCCTCCATCTGTCTGTACTCCTGCCCCATTTTCTATTTCTTGACAGAGCCAAGTCTCCTGAAAAAGTTGTGGGCAACCATCTCTCTACTTTCATATTTGCCATTTAATCCCTAACCCTAAACAATGAAACAGTTCAACATCTTCGCGTTGCTAAATCAAATGGACTCTTTGCAGTCTCAGCAAGATTTGACACAGTTGGCCATGCCTTGCTTCCTAAAACGGTTTATTTTTTGGCATCCCTGACAGCACTCTCTCCTAGTTTTTCCAACTTCCCTGGCATCCTGTCACCTTTATGGACTCCTTTCAGCTAACCCGTAAATGCTGGAGTCCCTGGAGTTTTGTCCTCAACCTCTTCTCTTCTTACACTCAACACCTGCTCTCAATGGCATTTACCCTCACTCATCTTCCATTACCACCTATTTGCTGACATTTTCCAAATTCCCCCCTTCGGCTCAGTCCTGGCTGATTCCACACCATCCTTACATCAAACTGCCTTTAGGCATCTCACTTGGGTGTTGTACACAGCGGTTCTCAAATTGTACTCACCACAAAATAGGGTCCCACAAGAAATTTTTGTAAACGTAAATTTGATAGTAGGAATTTTTATTTTAAAATGTATTTCAACACAGATGTAACAAGACACCAAAGATATTTATACAGTAATTTTTATTATGCAATAATTATAGTTAATAAGGTTATTTTGATTGTAAGCAATAGAAACCAATTCTAGCTTAACTTTTAAGCGACAAGTCAAAGCGTTAGTCACTCTGTGCTATGCTTAGTCATTCAGTCACGTCCGATTCTTTGTGACCCCATGGACTGTAGCCTGCCAAGTTCCTTCATCCATGGGGATTCTCCAGGCAAGAATACTGGAGTGGGTTGCCATGCCCTCATCCAGGGGGTCTTTCCAACCCAGGGATCGAACCCGAGTCTCCTGCATTGCAGGCGGATTCTTTACCGTCTGAGCACCAGGGAAGCCCAAGAATACTGGAGTGGGTAGCTTGTACCTGCTCCAGGGGAACTTCCTGACCCAGGAATCAAACCGGGGTCTCCTGAATTGCAGGTGGAATCTTTATCAGCTGAGCTACCTGGGAAGCCCATTAGTCACTCAGTTGTGTCCAACTCTTTGTGACCCCACAGACAGTAGCCCACCAGGCCCGTTTCCATGGAATTCTTCAAGCAAGAACACCACAGTGGACTGTCATTTCCTGCTCCAGGGGATCTTCCTGACCTGGGGATCGAACCCAGGTCTCTGGTATTGCAGGCATTCTTTACCGTCTCAGCCACCAGGGAAGCCCCCTTAAAGGGGAGATTTATTGGACGGATATAGAGCTAGCTCACAAAATAAAAGGGAGAAATCAGCTAGTCTCAGGAAGGGGAGTCACAGGGGCCTTAGCAGCAGGGGTTGAGTTGCCATTAATATACCTCATCTTCAAATGCCTCCAGCATCTTATCTTTCAAGTTTCACGTTGCTACAAGACACAATCTGACTGTCTCAGCTTGTATCAGGTATGGGCCTCTGGATCAACTAGCAGTGGCCAGGCACAATATCATCTCTGTGTCTTAAAGCTATTTCTGAAGAAAAGAGAATTATCACAAACCTAACCACCACCTCAACATAGCTATCTTGAACATACGGCATCCCAGACAATGACATGAGATCACCTGAGGCATAAACATAAGGTGAAATCTGTGTATAAATATTCAGACATTTCCCAGTCAACTCCCAAATGATATCTATCATCTACTAAATGACTTCTAGTCTATCACAGGTCTTGCCACAAATTCAAAATATACTTTATGACTTGACTCAATATTGATTAATTAATTATAATATTTATATTCCACTAAATGATTTCCTTTGGATCTATGACCAAGTTTGAAATTTTTTTTTTATCATGGAAAATTTCAAACAGACACAAAAGAATCTAGTAACCCCCCCACACTTTTTTTTTTTTTTAATTTGGCTGCATCAGGTCTTAGTTGTAGCACGTGAGATCTTTGTTGCATCATGCAGGATCTTTCTCATTGCAGTGCATAGACTCTTTACTAAGTTGGGTTTCCTTTGTGGGTCAGAGAGTAAAGCATCTCCTGCAAGGCAGGAGACCTGGGTTCGATGCCCAAGTCGGGAAGATCCCCTGGAGAAGGAAATGGCAACTCACTCTAGTACTCTTGCCTGGAAAATGCCATGGAGGAGCCTGGCAGGCTGCCGTCCATGGGACTGCAAAGAGTCGCACACGACTGAGCAACTTCACAGGTTCAGTAGTTGCAGCACACAGGCTTAGTTGCTCTCCCTGCAGCATGTGGGGTCTTAGTTCCCCACCCAGGGGTCTAACCCTGCTCCCTGCATTGCAGGACAGATTCTTAAGCACTGGATCAGCGGGGAAGTCTCCCCCTATATGCTTGAAGTTTCAATAATTTAAACAAGCTAAAAGCCTTCCATTCTTGTTATATCTATTCTCCTATTCCATACAATTTTTTTTCTAGAGTATTTAAACAAATGCTATCATTATATTTCACCAGGAAACATTTCTAAGAATATCTATAATAACTTTTCCTTTAATTTAACCGCCATACTATCACTACAAGTAACAAAATTAAAAATGATTACTTAACATAACCCAGTCTGTGTTCATTTTCCCCCCCTGACTACGTCAAAAATGTCTAAGAGAAAGTTTGAAATAGAAAGCACTCTTGTGGTTTTCAAATTGTGCTTTTATTTTTTAAAATTAGTTTCCTATTTTACATGATGTCTCATAAACCTGTTAAATGTTCAGTAATGAATTTTTAGGCAAATGAAGTTCAGGAATTACTACACTGGATGTAGTTCTATCTCAGAATTTACAAAACTCACTCACCACCTTCCCTTCCCAGCATGCTCCAGCTCCCGTATTCAAGAGCTCAGTGTGTAGGCTGAGTGCCTACCCAATCAGATGAGTCACAAATGTGGGAGTCAAGTTTGACAACTTCACCTTCCTCAAACCATCTCGTCCAGTTGTTCACTAAGTCTATCAATCCCACCTCTTCCATATCTCCTGAGTCTGTCCTCTATTCCTACTGGTTCAGGCCCTCAGTGGTTAGATTTTTTTTTCCTGGATTACTGCAGTTTTCTTAGAATTGATCTGCCTCCAATCTTACTCTCATTTTCCAGTGCTGCCATGGGGATCTTTTTACTAGTACATTTGATCACATCGTATTTATATGAAAACCTTCAATAGTTCTCTGCAGTCTGCTTTCCTTGACATGATCCTTAAATGATCTGAACCCTCTTAATCTATCTCTGTATAAGTCCTCTGAAATTTCAGCTCCCTCAGAAAGCCTTGGCACCCAGAATGGAGATGAGTGACCTCCTTGGTATGTGTCCATAGCACTGGCCTGCCATTCCCATCATCTGTATTTTATCATTCTGTTAATGTCTGCTTTAGTCACCTCACTCCCACTGCAGGGTCTCAAGGGATCTCATCCTGTTCTTTTTTTACACTCTCAGCATGTACCAAGAAAGCCCACCAGCAAGTGACTGCTCACTGTATGAATAAATGGGATGTAGGTTACTGAATGTGCAAAACTGGGCCTGGAAGAACGTTGAAGACTTAGATGAATGATAGATTGTTTCTTCTAACACTGGTATTTCAACAGTAAATCTCACCAGGCATGTCTATGGGCCACTCTACACTTCACTCCCACTGCCTTCCCCATGCCTTCCCCATGCACACCACCCCTCTTCCCATTTTCTTCCCCTCTGCCACAGCCCAGAGTAAACCTGGCCACCCAGCTCCCACCCTTCCCTTCATTTCCTGCCTAGTGTATCTCTTCACATCCATATTCATTCTTCCTTTTTGGCTGCATTATTAGAATACAGGCATGCTGTCAACTACTCTACAAGGTTGGAATTTACTATTACCATTATATAAACAAGAAATCCTCGGCTCAAAGAGGTTCATTCATTTATTTAGCAAATATTTATAGACTGTCCTCTATGTACTTGATAGTATGCTGGGCACCAGGCACCTACATGATCAAACTTGCAATCTAATGAAAACTTGTCTCTAATGTCTAGTGACATTAAATAAGTAAACACACAAACCTACAAAAGCAAACTGTAAAAGGCAGCATAAAGGAAAAGAACTAAGACCTGTAGAAAGACTAACTGAAATGGAACATAGAGATATTGTGATGGGATCTGAATTGTGAGCAGGGGTTAGCGAAGTGGTGAGGGGGAGAGAATGCTCTGAGGCAGGTGAGGGGCTGGTTCCTTCAAGGAGGAGACCTGTGTGGCTGGTGTATAGTAATTAGTGAGAAGAGACAACAGACAGATGTGAGGCAAGGGACAGGAAGAAGCAAGACCACATAGGGCCTCCTGAACCACAGTGAGGTTTCTCAGTGCAATTAGTTCTAATGCTGTGATGACTTTGTTCCTTTTCATTCCATGTGTGAACGTATGCTGTGGTTCCGACCTGACCTACCTCCAGTCTCTCCAAAGCCAATCCATGGTGCACACTGTTAAGTAAGTCTTCCTATAAAAGTAACTCTTGCTTCTCCTTCCAAAAAAATTAAGCCGCTCCTCCCTTTCTACTAGATTCAGTCTGAATTACCTGGCCTGGGTTTTCAGATTCCCTGTACTTTGACCTCTATCCCTAGATAACGGAAGCTGCTCTCCACTGTCAGTAACCATCCCCAGTTACCAACCTGATGAGTTTCCCTCCTTCCTTCATGCTCTCACACCCTGTGCAGGATCTTGTCTCCTCATTCAATCAGAACAGGGGTTCTTGGGAATTCTCTGGCAGACCAGTGGTTAGGGCTTGGTGCTTCCCCTTCCAGGTTCGATCCCTGGTTGGGGAACTAAGAGTCACAAGCTATACAGCACAATCAAGAAAGAAAGAAAGAAAGAAAAGAACGGGGTTCTTAACCTGCAGTCCACATGCCATAAAATTCAGGGGTCCACGAACCTGGATGGAATAAAAAGAGCCACTTTTATTTTTAAGAACATCTAACTAACTGAAACTTAACTTTATCAATGAAAAGAATAAGTCTTTGTAGTATCAGCAGTACCTGTAATGTTGTCATCAAGAGATCACCATCAATTAACATTTTCATATCACAGTCTCAAAATGGATATCTCTACATTAGTTGTCAGACTTGAAATAAATCATTTAACTTAATGTATTAGCATTCTTCCATCTATGAATTAGCATTCTATTAGTAAGGGAATACATATTACTAGATACATTATTACCCAGTTCTTTAAATCTTTTGAAAACTGCATATTTTATTTATGCACTTACAAATATTATCATCAGACAAGGTTCAAAGGCTCCACCAAATTGCCCAAGTCCATAGCACAGACAAGCTTAAAAAACTCCTGATTAGTCATACATTCAACAAACGTGAGGTCCTCACTGGAGCCCTCTCTTGTTCTGGGTTGCTCATATTACGTTGTTCTGCTTTTCCTTCTTATTTGATACTCTTCCACTGGTTCCACTTCCTATTCTTGCTGCCTGTGTGAGGATGTAACCCAGATCTGGATGCTTAACCTACAACTAAATTGTCCCATACTTCCTCCCTTACAAATCTCACCTACCTGCATGACAGATTCAAACGATACCTCAAAGGTGACTCCCAAATCTACCTCTACCAATCTTTTTCTCCTCAAACCTCAACCTTAGACTTTAAAATAACTGCTTCGCCTAAACAACCAGAATAATACACCATTTTCTGGCAGACTTCCTGGGTTCAAATCCCAACTCCAGACACTTACTAAACATGTAATCATGTTTATTTAACATCTCTCGCTTTAGTTGCTTCATTTGAAAAATGGGAGTGATAACAGAATCTACTTTATAGGGTTATAAGGATTAGAAGAGTTCATACACATAAAGCCCTTTTAATAGGGTCTGAGACATTTCAAGAACTCAATAAATGTTAGCTACCACCAGCCTCATCGCCTTCCAACACCTGACATTTTTATTTGGTGTTTATTAACAGGTACCGTGATAGCCACCACAGATAAGAAGACAGAATTCCTATCCAATGATATAATTCTGATCAAGCTGTTGCTCAATAACTTTCAATGGTTCCATATTAGGTCCAAACTTAACAGCACTGGAATTATTCATCGTATCGCCTCAAACAAACGTACCTTCCAGTCTCCTATGGCTCTCCTTCTTGTAACTTATTCTATCTGGCCAGACTGAACTGCAATGCTCTGTGAAAATGACCTGCTCTGTTCTGTCTTTTCTCACACAATCCCAGTGTCTCAAATGTTTATCTGATAACAATAATCTTGTCTCATTACAATTACTTCTCCCATACTAGGCATGGAGCCCCCAACCACAAACACTACAATCTTACCTAAGTCACATACTTACTTAAACATCAACTTGCTTCAACATTTGCATACTCTGTGAGCACCTCTTATTGGCCAGATCCTGAGCCAGAAGCTGGAAGTTCGCTGCTGTTGTTGTTTTAAAGACTATAGCATGGACCTGTTCTCAGGATCAAAATCTAGTAAGGGAGGGAAATGTGGCTCACAGAAACGCCATTCACTGTGAAAGGTGCAATTATGAGAGACACCAAAGGATGAGCAGTCATCTCAATTTGGAAGGCAAGGGTAGGCTTTTTGGATGATGGTATTTGGGCCTTACATGGACTGAGCAAAAGCCCATTTCATGCAGTGAGAGCAGTATGTATGAAATATAGTGTAAAACAAAATGGCGTGTCGGGCAACAGTTCAGTACGGCTGGAGTATAGGGCCCATGAACAAGTGGCTAGACATGACGCTAGAGAGGTAGGCAGACCTTTCTGGCCAGCACAGGAATTTGAACTTTATCACAAAGGCAATGAGGAATTAATACAGGGCTTAACAGTAGCATATGGCTCCGGTTGTATTTTGGAAAGCTCATTCCTGGCAGTGTTGTGGCAAAGGCAGAGAGGAAAATCTAGAGCAGCAGTGTCCCAGAGAACTTTCTCCAGTGATGGAAGTGCTCTGTAATTTGTCCTGTCCAATACAACAGCTGCTAGCCACACAGGGCTAAAGAGAACTTAAAATGTGGCTAGGGCACCTGAGGAACTAAATTTAAAACAGTATTTAGTGTTAAACAGCCACATATGGCTAGTGGCCACCATAATGAACAGTGCAGCTTTAGAGATAAGCAAATCAGTTAGGAAGCTGTTGATAGGGCTCAGGTGACTAGGGCAGACGGTGAGTCAATAGCTGTATCAGAGGCACAACAATAAGTCAAGGGGATACAAAACTGTGAGAAAAATAAATCAAGAACAGCTCCCAGATTCTAGGTTTTTTGGCTGAATTACTGCTATCAGCTAGGATAATACATTAACAGAAGGAGCAGGTCTAGGCTGCACATAGGTTGCACTGTTTTGAAAGTGTGGAAGTGTCTGAGGGCTATCTAAGTGGTAAATTACTGAGTTTTGCTCAGGAGTTGACTGAACTAAAGATACAGATTTGAGAGGCTCTGAGCCACTGAGTGAGATTCCTTAGAAAATATGAACACAATTAGAAGCAAACTGAGGCAAAATCCGGGCACTCATCAACACAGGCTAAAGAAGAGTCCACGAAGGCCACCAGAGCAACAGTAGGACAAGCAGGAAAAGAAACAAGTGAGAAGTAGTCACAGAAATCAAGGGTGTAGAGAAATTCAGGAAGGAAGCCTGATCAAATGTCAAATACTTCAGTGAGGTCAAACAAGGTGAGAGCTGAAAAGTGCTTCCTGATTTTGCCAATTAGAAGGTCCTTGGTGACATTTGCCAAGACAGTGTCAGTAGTGGAAGAAATGGGGTAAAGAACAGGAAATGAGGCAGAGAGGAAAATTAACACAATTTCAGGTCTTGACTGGAAAGGGGAGCTGACCAGTAAGTACATAAGAGTCCACAAGGGGATATGATATTGATTAAGGTTATTTTCTTTCTTTCCTTAATTTTAGGTGGGGAAAACCCCTAGAAGGAAGGGAGCAGTTTAAAACGCCAATTGGTTGAAAATGGAAAGCTTGAAAAGAATAGAAAAATAATAATAAAGAAACAACAACAAAAAAAGAAAATGGAAAGCGTGAGTAACAGATCGGGTTGACAGGTCGAAAGGAAAATACGTGTCTTTAATCCGAAGAGAGGGCTTTTAGTACTGATACAATAGTAAAGAGACACACACGCGGCCGTACACAGGTGGGAAACGGAAAGCCAAAGAGTTCTCCAGTAAGTTGGCCTTTCTGCTCCGGTCTGTGGGAGGGGAGTGAGGGTAAAGAACTACAGACTGAACCACCATCTGAGGGTCATGGGTGGGATTACTGCCCAGGAATAAAGCTTTAGGGGCCAACCATCCCTTGTTACCAAATTCGGAAGCCTCTGTGCCTCCCGCACAGCAAGGCTCATCAATTTGGGAGAGAGCAAGGTTCATTACAAAATCATACCTGGGTGGCTCAAGCCCTAAGAATCCCAGAGCTGCTCAAAGCAAAAGGAAGTGATCAGAAAGCTATTGAGTTTTGCAGCATGCAGAATCGAGACACCCCCCTCTCCCCGCCGCCCCGCAGCACTCGATGAAGTAAGGAAGTCTAGGTAGACTCAGGCGAATTGAGAGGTTACGGGCCTAAGACAAAGAGGTCGAACACAATGCCCACGTGAACCGCCCACACCTCCGCTCCCCGCCGCAGGCACGAAGAGGGTGGTGACAACACTCCCGCTGTGGAACCACACTACACCGCGGAGGGACCCCACCCTGCAAACCCTCACAACTCCGGGTCCAGGCCCCATCCTCCTCCACTGACAACAGCTCAGCAGCGCGCGCTCCCGCTGGACTCCGCGCCCGGGCGTCCCAAGCCAACCCTCACACCTGCGGAAAAGGAACCGAGTTGGGCCACCTCAGGACGCCCAGCGAGGCCGCCTGCAGTGGGGGATGGGCTGCTAAGGCGGGAGGGCGCGCGCCGCGCCCGATTCCGCGCCACCCACTGCGCGCGCTCCGAGCCCAGCCGCGGGGGGCACGGCGCCCGCCCTCACGCCTGCGCACTGCCGCTCTCCCGGCGGCCTCCCACTCTCCTTTCCCCTCCCCCAAGCCGGTCGCAGCCTTGCGCCTGCGCTGTGCACGTTCCCGGGCTGCGGCAGCCATGCTGAACCCGTACGGCGCGACTAGTGGGGGGGTAGGGTCGACGACAGCGGGATAGACAGCCGAGGATGTGGAGAAGCAGCGACGTTAGGGTGTTTTGGGTCTGTAGAGAAAGGCCTGGGCCACGCGGCCCCCTTGGCCCCTTGCACGACCCCCGAGAACCTTCGGAAAGACCGGCCCCCGGGGATGGTGGGGAGCGGGGGGGTGGCGGGCACGTGACCCGGATCGGCCAATCTGGGGGACGCTGACGTGGCCGCGCGGTCCCGATGCTCTCCCCACCCCCAGCTCGGCCGGGAAGGGAGGGGCTGGGGGCTACGCCCCCTCCCCCAACGCAACCTCAGTTTCCGGGGGGGGTGACACCCCGGATTACATCCTCCCCCCGCACCAAGCCAAGGGGAACAGTGGAGCCCCCCTGGAAGGTTCCGGGATCCAGGTGAGAAGGGGCCCTTGCCGGGCGGGCATGTTATCAGTCATTTAAATGCCTAACCAGTGGTGGGGAGTCCGAGAGGGAGATTCTTGGGGTGCAGAGAAGAACCCTGAGGTGGGAGCACTTGTCCTTCAAACAGTTTACAGCCAATGGGAGCGGGGAGGGGGCGAGCAGGCGAGGGCCTCTCGAGTGGGGGAGGGGAATGGCCAACCTCTGTCTTCTTACCAATTGGAGGGCAAAGGGGCGTGGGGGCGGTGTGTCCCCTCGATTCCATTCGTCCCTTGGGGGTACAGGAGCCTGGAGCCAGGTGAGAAGGGATCCTTTTGGCGGCCGGAGGGTGGGGTGGTCTAGTGGGCTGAGGAGTGGGAGTAGTGACTGTAGTTCCTACTCCTAGAGGGGGATGCTGAGAGTTGGCAACCCAGGCTGTGAACTGAGATTGTTCCAGGCGCCCACTCCCTTTCTCCCCAGAGGCTGTAGAAGGAGCATTTCTGTGCTGCTTTTGTGTCAGCGGTAGGAACCTGGCAGTCCACATGGCATGGTGGAGGTTACGCTTCGAGTGGCTTATCGAATTTGTGTGCATTCACGTGGACCTGGCCTGCGGAGCCCTCTGAATAAACCTTGGTTGCCCCGGTGGGGGTCTTAGCTTAGCATGTGTCTATCACAGGCTGGGGAGAGTTTGCAGGCTAGAAGCTCGGGGTCTTCTTTGGATCAGGAACCAGGCCCAACGGGGGTCTCGGGAGAGGTTGGAAATTGTGGCTTGAGACACAGGAGAGTGAATCTCGGGACCTGGAATGATTTCACAGCTCCCCAAGTTTCAGTTTTCTCCTGGGTGGTGTCTTTTGCCGTCTTCATCCCCTCCCCCATTCCTGAACAGTCTCTCCTTGTGTATTGCGGGGGAGGGAACGGAAAGAAGGGAAGAGTTACTTTTCCAAATTACTGAGTACCAGTAGCCTCCCGTGTGACTCATTTGGGGGAAGGGACGATTGGGAGGCAGAAGAGAACAGCGATTTTCCGGAATGCAGGGAAATAAGCCAGAATGTCTGGCTGCCCTTCTACTTTCTAATAAGGCCCTGTGGTCTCTCGACCTCCTAACTTCTTCTTTCCTGACCGGCCCTCAGATAGGCCTCTGTGCAGACTTGCAAGGCCCCTCGTGGAAGAAAGGCAGATTTGGGAGGCTGGGCCGGGAGGGGGAGGGGAGAAGGCCTTTGCGAAAGTTGCTGTGTCATTGCTCTCCTTGCTGCAGCCACCCGGGCGGGCCCGCTGGTACTTTTGAGGCCGAGGCCTGATCGGAGGGGGGGAGGAGAGGAGAGACTGCCGCCCCTGTGCGTGCTTCCCCCCCACTCCCGCAGGGTTTGCCCGAGTCTGGTGGTCGAGAAGACGAAAGGTTGACGGCCATTTTAGACGCAGTAACCAAGGTTAAGGGCTGCTACGAAGGAAAGAGGGTAACAGTTCGAGGACTTACGCCCTCAAGAAGCCCTGCGGTTGGGGGGGGGGGGCTCTTATATTCCTTGATTTACATGGTTAATTTCCTTCTTCAGATACGCATAGGTTTTTCTTACTTGGTAGCCAGAAAAGGGGACGAGGAGGAGGGGAGAGGGCCCCCAACTAAAGGCTGGGCGGGGAAATTCTTTCCCTCTCCGGTGGCTCTAGCGACCCTAACCTCGCGCTGCGGCTCTATTCACACGTAGTCTGTAACCTTATTCGGGTTACTGGGTGGTGGGAAAGATTGAGTGGGCTGGGGGGAGGGGGCGAAATTGAGCTCCCAAAATGGCTCCTGCCCCTCCTCGGAGGCGGACGGCCTGGGGGGAGGGGGGAGGGGAGAGGAGGGGGAGGGCTAGTCAGAGCCGCAGCCGCCGCCTCCTCCGCTCGCCCTCCTCCCTGGCGCTGACCGATAGACCAGCCGCTCCGTGGGGAGGACTCCGGACCCTCGTGGGGGGGATGGGGGAGCCCTTCTGCCCCCCGACGCCAGGACCCTCAGAGGGGGTGCGGCCCGCCTTCGGAGTGGGGGGAAGGGCGGGGAGCGTGGGGAGAGGTCTGAGCTCGCCAGGAGGGGGAGGGTGCGCACCCTGATTCGCCCCTCGAAGGCCTTGTTTTTTCCGCTCTGAGCCAGACACCGGAGAGAAGTTTGGGGAGGAGGTGGGTTTCATTTTGCAGGGTATACGGGTGCTTTTGTTGGAGATTTTGCTCCCACTAAAGGGTTGCCGAGTTTTTGTCTCCAGGTAGATGTTTGTATTGGTAACTGAAGGTATCAGAGGGAGGGGATTGAAGAGGTGCTTGGGGTGCAAGTATTTAGAACGTGGTCTCCGTATAGTTGCCTTGAAGAGAAGCCTTTGAGTTCACAGAGGGTAGACGATTATGGGGAGCGTTTTTTATTTCGATTGCTTGGCCTGGGGAAGGAAGGGGAGGATTTGAAGGCTCTGGTAATTCTGCACTTTTAATTGCGAAGCACAGGAACGTTAATTTCCTTCCTCGCTGTGTTTGGGAGCCTTCAGCCGTTTGCCAGAGTGGCAGGCCGCGGCTTCTAAGATGGCGTCTTCTTCCTCCTTTCAGGTTCTTCACTGCGGCGGCCGCCTCAATCCCGAGAACAACCACCGCCGGCGTCCTGTGGCCACACCCCGGCGGGCCGAGCCTGGCTACGCCCACGCGGCCCCCCTCCAGTCCTGCGGCCTGGCCAATGGAGGAGCTACGAATGGCACGACCTGCCCAAGCTTGGCAGTCGCCAGCGGCACTGGGCTTGGACGGCTGGAAAGACTTTGTTGGAAGGGGAGGCAGGGAGAGGGTGCTGCACCCCTGCCAACCTCCCTCTTTCCCTGGAGTTGCCGAACCACAGCGCAGCCAATTGGCTCAGAGATGTGGCGGGTTGCCGCTTCCCTGGGGGTCTATGCGGCACTCTTCTGCCTGGTGACTGACGCTTTGGAAATGAGGTTTATGACGTCATCGCTTCCGCCGACCAATAGGAAACGCTCCCGCGGAGAGGTGTTCCTCCCCCTTCCACTCTGCTTCTTCACGCGCGTGAGCGAGCGAGCGCGCGCGGAGGGGGTGGGGGAAATCGCGAGCACGGTGGCGCGCATGAGCGGCGAAGCTCCTCCCCCTTGCCTATATATAAAGGGCTGGCGCGGGGCTCAGAGGCGCCATTTCGCGCTGGAGTGGAGCAGCCTCTAGAACGAGCTGGAGGATTCTGCGTATCTACACAGAGCCTTCGAGTCGTCTGGGGCCGCCATTACAATCCACGTCCATCCGCTTGGAAATGGCCTTCGTCTCGGCCTATGACCGGCCCCGGCGGACAGTACAGACCCCATAGAAGCCCCCGAAGCTCCCCTTTTTCGGGCCCCGCCCAGTTCTCGGAGTCTGTCCACCCCCTCTACTCCGCCCTCAAGAGGATTTCAAAGATGGAGGCGGCGGCTCCCTAAACCACTTTCGTGTTCATCCGCCTCCATCCGAGATCGAAACGGGACCTCGTCCGCCCCGGACGGTCCCGGCAGGAAGAGGGGATCCTTGCAGACCAACGGCGGGCAATATTGGCGACGGTGTCTGGGATTGGGGGCCGTCCTGGGGTTTGAAGAGCCCGTCCGCTTTCGCTCGCCCGCCTCAGCTGGGGCCGCCGCCATTTTCTCGCTGTCCGCCTCCTGCGGAGCGCGCCAAGCTGCTGGGAGTTCTCCGAAGAACAGCAGAGGAGATTGCTTTCGTGCCAGCCCGGCGGGGTGGGTTGTCGCCTGGAGGGCCGAGGGCAACGGCCCCCGCCCTCCCCCCACTTCCCGGGTTATGCTGGACCGGGAGGTAAGGGGAACCGAGGCCACCCGGACTTTACGCGGCTGAGGGCAGCGCCGGTTCCCTGTGGTCAAGATGCTGCAAAACGTGACTCCCCACAACAAGTACGTCCCTGCGAGCCGCGTGTGGGAGGGGGGCGTTGGGGGGCTGCGGCGCGCGGGCGTGAGGTGTTGGGTTCGGAGGGAGTGCGGAACCGACTCGGGCGCGTTGCTGTTGCGTGGCGCAACTATTGGTTGTCGAGGCTCGCGGAGAAGAGGGGTGAGCGGCGGTTTGGGGACCGTGCTGGCGGCCCCAGGTCCTACGAATGGAGGGAGCACAGGTAGTCAGTTTACACATTACTTTTCCGCTGTGGTCAGATCTTGGCTGGGTTGGGCAGAGCGAGGTGGCGGCGGAATATGTAGTGGGGGAGGACTTTGATTAGGCGGCAGGTCCTGGGGGTCTGGTGTCTAAGCGACCGTTTGTCAAGCCTTCTGGGGCGGGGGTTCGTGGCCACATTTTGTGCTTTACAGGGTTGCCATGGTGATAGAGCTTCGGGGACTGGAAACGGGGATTCCCTGAGTAGGGTACAAGGACCCCTCTTACCCTGGGTACCTAACGTCGGGGATAGGTCTTTTAAGTTCTTGATTTTCGGTGAGTGGTTTGGTTTTGTGTTGAGAGGTGTGTGTTTTGTTGCAGACGGATTTTTTTATCGCGCGCGGGCGTGTGTGTGTGTGTGTGTGTGTGAGTGAGTGAGAGGTACCATTGAGAGTTTCCTTCAGGGTAGAAAGGTGGAGCTAAGCACTCTTTAGTCCAGCTTTGGGGATGTAAACAGAGATCTTGGTCTAATGTCTGTAGGGTTAGGCCTTGGGTAACACCTGGTCTTGAGGAACCCCAGAGAGAATGTAAACTTGATGCACTGTTGGCCTTTGATCTCTAGAGGTGATGCTAACAGTGGAACCTGTTAATGGCATCGCAGTTTTTGGCAGAGGTTGGGTAGGGGGAGGTCTGTATCACTTTTATGAGGAAATTTGCTGACCTTGACTGTTTGGACAGCTCTATTTTTTGAGTCCCTTAGAGGGAGGAGACTGAATTTGCGAATAGTTAATTCCTGGAGGCTGGTGACTTGAGGTATTCCAGACTATGAAGTCTGACAAATACTCCCTTGTCTGATTCCTTTTTTTTTTTTTTGAGTTGGTACGGTTTTCCGTTAGATCGCTGGCCCGTTGTTTGGAGTTAACTATTTGGAGCTTCATGGAGGCTGCTGATCCCTTCTCACAGGTGAATTCTTAGGTGTCTGCCTCATCAGCGATTTATGAAAATTTCGTATTTTCTTTTTATCCGTTCCCCTCAGGCTCAACCACCATGGCAACCACCAAGCCCCTAGTGAGGAGGAAGCTTGGGACTTGAGTTTCTTGGCTCCACCCATTTTGCTTAAGTTCTGTTCCCGAGAGGTTGTGATTCTTAAATGGCTGGGCCCTATGAGAAGCTACTTGGGCTACTTTTTCCCTTTAAAACAGGTGAAGAAGCCTATCAGATTTTAAGAATTCAGAAGATAGGGCTTCTGTGGGCATAAAAAAAGGTGATAAGAGGTACAAAATAAAAAGCTCCACGGACTGTTTGGATACGAGATTCGTTTTCATAAACTTGACCACTGTTTTCTCACTATTCCAAGCCTAGATGTGCTGAGGGTACATAGTGCAAATCTGTGAATTGTGGAATTCTACTAAATTCCACCAGATTACCACATCTGATTTTGTTTCCTATCTTCACAGGCTCCCTGGGGAGGGGAATGCAGGGTTACTGGGCCTGGGCCCAGAAGCAGCAGCGCCTGGGAAAAGGATTCGAAAGCCCTCTCTATTGTATGAGGGATTCGAGAGCCCCACAATGGCTTCAGTGCCGGCTTTGCAACTAACCCCTGCCAACCCACCGCCTCCCGAGGTGTCCAATCCCAAAAAGCCAGGACGGGTTACCAACCAGTTGCAATATCTGCACAAGGTGGTGATGAAGGCTCTATGGAAACATCAGTTTGCATGGCCCTTCCGGCAACCTGTGGATGCCGTCAAACTGGGTCTGCCGGTAAGTAGAGAGGTTCGAGTGGGGAGGTATGGAAATGAAAAAGAGTGCGTGTGCGTGGAGGTGGGCTGCCGAGTGTAGGTGCTGCGGCCCCTAGGGAGCTCCCATTTCTACCCGGTAGGGCAGATAGCCACCAGATTTCTAGATTTTTGGTCCTTTGTAATTGATCCAACCGCTTGCTATCTAGGATCTCATTGTGTCCTTCCTTAACTTTTGTGCCCTGGCTCCATTTTACAGATTCCCACCCCAGGTTGGGAGAGGACCACGGTGGCCAAAATTCTTAGCTTCTTCCTTTCCCTCATGCAGCCCATGGATAGCCAGCCCCAGAGGTAATGTCACAGGATGGGAAACTTCCAGAGTGGGTGGGAGATGGGTGGTTAGAGCAAGGCAATAGAGGTCTCCTTACGGGTGATCCAAGTCCTGTTCAATTTTTTATCCCTATCCCATAGTTTTAATTGGGGCCGCAGTTGAGGAGACTTATGTATGTACTCCTCTGACAGACTTGGGGTGTGTGTGTGTGTGTTTGTTGGGATTGGTAGTTTGCCTAAGAACAGGCATTTTTCTTTCTGTGGTCTGACCTACCACTTCTTTCTTTAGGATTATCACAAAATTATAAAGCAGCCTATGGATATGGGTACTATTAAGAGGAGACTTGAAAACAACTACTATTGGGCTGCCTCAGAGTGTATGCAGGATTTCAACACCATGTTCACCAACTGCTATATCTACAACAAGGTGAGCTTTTGTGTGTTGTTGTTGGGGGGGGAGAGTGCATTTCTTATCACTACTTTATCATTGTAAAGTTCAAATCTTTTATTGAAGGTGTTCTCAGTAGTTTGGTATCTAGAAAATCTGTTTTGCCAAGGTACCACTGAAAACAGTGATGTGGTTTCAGAGATCCAGAATTAAGTACAACACTTCTGATGTTGTGAACAGTGGCCTTATTTCTTAGAGATCTCCAGAGACCTGAGAAGAGGAGGGAACTGATCAACTCTGAATCTCTCACTTCTTTTCTTTGTTGCATTTTGAGGGGCAAACTTGGAAGAGATAAAGGGGAAATTAGTGGCCCAATATAGGTAATTTTTAGTACTTTGATGAAGTTGTGTAAGGGAGTGGTGCTGATGCCTGGGGCTAGGTATTTCCAGAGAAAATGGTTTTACCTCCCTCTCCCTAACATTTGAAGTTTTTGTGTTTCCTGTAGCCCACTGATGATATTGTCCTGATGGCACAAACGCTGGAAAAGATCTTTCTGCAGAAAGTGGCATCAATGCCACAAGAAGAACAAGAACTTGTGGTTACTATTCCTAAGAACAGCCACAAGAAAGGGGCCAAATTGGCAGGTAGGAAGAGAAGGAGTTTTGCCAATAGAGACCAAAAGATGGGAATGATAATCAAACTAAACTCTTTTTCTCCCCCTCCAGCGCTCCAGGGTAGTATCACCAGTGCCCATCAGGTGCCTGCTGTCTCTTCTGTGTCTCACACTGCCCTGTATACGCCACCGCCTGAGATACCTACCACTGTCCTCAACATTCCCCACCCGTCGGTCATCTCTTCTCCCCTTCTCAAGTCCTTGCACTCCGCTGGACCCCCACTCCTTGCTGTCTCTGCAACTCCCCCTGCACAGCCCCTTGCCAAGGTATACATCTGTGGATATCTTTGGGGTAATGAGGGAAAGGTCTTAAATGGGGTGGATCCAGAGTAAAAGGCACCTGTCTTTTCTCCACAGAAAAAAGGGGTAAAGCGGAAAGCAGATACTACCACCCCTACACCTACAGCTATCCTGGCTCCTGGGTCTCCAGCTAGTCCTCCAGGGGGTCTGGAGCCTAAGGCAGCACGGCTCCCCCCTGTGCGTAGAGAAAGTGGCCGCCCTATCAAGCCCCCACGCAAAGACTTGCCTGACTCTCAGCAACAACACCAGAGTTCCAAGAAAGGAAAGCTGTCGGAACAGTTAAAACATTGCAATGGCATTTTGAAGGAGTTACTGTCCAAGAAGCATGCCGCCTATGCCTGGCCTTTCTATAAACCAGTGGACGCTTCTGCTCTTGGCCTGCATGACTACCATGACATCATTAAGCACCCCATGGACCTCAGCACTGTCAAGGTACCCACTGCATGGGGCAGATGGGATACTCAGGCAGTGATTGGAACCCAAGGATCAATAAAACAGTCACTTCTTACGGGCACGCAGCTATCTTGGCGTTTTACTTTTTCAAAATAGTGAGGTAGAAGGTCACGTACTCTAATATAGTGAGTCCACAGTTTCTGGAATTGGAAATACTGTGGTGGGTTTTACGTTCAGGGCATCTTTGCTTCTACTTAGGTCCTGTCTATTGGAAGTGTTGGGCTAGGGTTAGAGGGGAATAAAGGGGGTAGTCCAATAGTTAGAGGCCACACACACCCCTTTTCACTTAGAAATACTGATTTTTTTTTTTCCCCTAGACATACATATTTCTTCAGCCCACCCAAATTCCTTTGACTTCAAACTTGAGCCCCAGGGTATAGATCCGGTCACACATGTCCCACCCCCCACTGTGCTGTCTAGAGGGCTGTTCTTGGCAGTGTCTGGGCCTGGCAGGGAAAGGTGAGTCTCCCTGCCTGTGCAGCTTCTGATGCTGCCTCCTTCTGCAGCGGAAGATGGAGAATCGAGATTACCGGGACGCACAGGAGTTTGCTGCTGATGTGCGGCTTATGTTCTCCAACTGCTATAAGTACAATCCTCCAGACCATGATGTTGTGGCCATGGCGCGAAAGTTACAGGTGAGTATTAAGGCCAAAGTTTGAAGAATAAGTGGATCTGAGGAAAGGAATTTTGCCACATGTGCTGCATAGCCTGAACGTGAGGCTCTCACCATCTGTACACTTGTACATTGGAGCTGCCACATGGCTAGGTGTGATGAGGGCATATCTACTAGCCTGGTTTTGAGTCTGCTGTCCCTTTCTAGGATGTATTTGAGTTCCGTTATGCCAAAATGCCAGATGAACCACTGGAACCAGGGCCCTTACCAGTCTCTACTGCCTTGCCCCCTGGTTTGGCCAAGTCATCTTCAGAGTCCTCCAGTGATGAAAGTAGCAGTGAGAGTTCTTCTGAAGAAGAGGAGGAGGAAGATGAGGACGATGAAGAGGAGGAAGAAGAGAGTGAGAGCTCTGACTCCGAGGAAGAAAGGGCTCATCGCTTGGCTGAACTACAGGAACAGGTATTCTATCACTGTTGAGTTTACTGGATGAGGTTCGTGCTGTCTTGGCTTAAATTTTTTTTTTTTTTTTTTTTTTTTAGTTTTTATTGCTTAACCTATGTATTTTTTCAATTTAATTTCTCTTTTCTCTCAAGCTTAGAGCAGTACATGAACAACTCGCAGCCTTGTCCCAAGGCCCAATATCCAAGCCCAAGCGAAAGAGAGAGAAAAAAGAGAAGAAGAAGAAACGGAAGGCAGAGAAGCACCGGGGCCGAGCCGGGGTTGATGAGGATGACAAAGGACCTCGGGCACCCCGCCCATCACAGCCCAAGAAGTCCAAGAAAGCGGGTGGCGGTGGGAGTGGCAGCACTGCTACACTAGGTCCTCCTGGCTTTGGACCTTCTGGAGGAGGTGGCCCCAAGTGAGTTCTAACAGGGAAGGAAGCAGGGATTTCTCCCATTGCTGGCAAAAGTTTTCTCTAAATGGGGCCAGTGATTTTTTTTCTAATGTTAAGTGTCCAGATGATGAAATAGACCTTGAAGAACATAGGGTCTTTAGAAGCTGCTTAACTGTTGACAGTGTAATCTGCCTACCCCTTCTCTAAGCCAGTCTATACTCTTTTGAATATTTTTTTTTTCTGTAGTCAGGGATGGGTTAGTCCTTCAGGTACCAAAAAAAAAAAAAAAACCTGTGCTGACATACTTGTATTTATTTTTCAAAGCCCAACCAAGATTAATATAAAATACTTGCTGTGTAAAGCTCTGCTCCCAATACGCAAGTGTCCTATAGCCCATCTCTGATTCACTCACTCATTTGCCTTAATGGAAACAGTTCTTCAGGTGTAAAATCCAGATCACTGGATTTGAACAGTGAGAATGTGTTGAGGAGGTAATGTGTTCCCCCAACTGATAATTTTCTTTTGCTCAGACTCCCCAAAAAGGCCGCAAAGACAGCCCCACCTGCCCTGCCTGCTGGCTACGACTCAGAGGAGGAGGAAGAAAGCAGGCCCATGAGTTATGATGAGAAGCGGCAGTTGAGCCTGGACATCAACAAGCTGCCCGGGGAGAAACTGGGTCGTGTCGTGCACATAATCCAAGCCAGGGAGCCTTCTTTACGTGACTCAAACCCAGAAGAAATTGAGATTGATTTTGAAACACTCAAGCCGTCCACGCTTAGAGAGCTTGAACGTTACGTCCTTTCCTGCCTGCGAAAGAAACCTCGGAAGCCGTATAGTGAGTATGAAATGAGATCCCCAAGTTAACTTAGCAACAAATCCTTGTGTGTTCTGAGGACAATTTAGAGAAGGATGGCGGGGAGGTATGCTTGATGTTCTGGGATGATGGGTTGCATTAATAGTTGCTTAAGTTCAAGAAAGGCATTTGGCAACAGCAGGGTCAAGGAAACCAGAGTGCTCCTGGCTATGTTAGTCCTGGTTTGTTTCTTTTCTAGCTATTAAAAAACCTGTGGGAAAGACAAAGGAGGAACTGGCTTTGGAGAAGAAGCGGGAACTAGAAAAGCGGTTACAAGATGTTAGTGGGCAGCTCAATTCTACCAAAAAGCCCCCCAAGAAAGGTGAGTGTCCCATAAGCCACTGTGAATTCATTCTATCCTGCCCTCTTGGCTCTTGGTTCTTCAAAAGTGGAATGTAGACTTACACATCTTTAAACTTCACCTGTGTTCTTTAGCGAGTGAGAAAACAGAGACATCCTCAGCACAGCAGGTAGCAGTATCCCGCCTCAGCGCTTCCAGCTCCAGCTCGGATTCCAGCTCCTCCTCTTCATCTTCCTCCTCTTCAGACACCAGTGATTCAGACTCAGGCTAAAGGGCCAGGCCAGATGGGGCAGGAGGCTCCGCAGGACCGGACCCCTAGACCGCCCTGCCCCGCCCGCTCCCTCCCTGTGCTGACACTCCTCATCTCACCCCTCCCCCCTCTGTGAGAGAGCTGGCTCTGCAGGGGCGGGGGACAGAAAAACGGACAAAGGAGGACTGAGCTCCCAGCCCCATGGAGAGTGCCCTCTTCGGCATAGAGCCCCCATTCAGAATGGCTGGGGCAGGCAGGGGTATCGGGTGGGAATGGGCAGAGGCCCTGATACAGCCTTACCTGAGGCCACAGCCGCCCTGTTCACTTCGAAGGGCCCTGTTTTGAGATTGTTTTAATTTATTTTAAGCTAGGTAAGGCTGAAGAGGGGTGGGGCCATGGTCCCTCAGCTTCCATGGGGAGGGAGGAAGGGGGAGCTCTTTTTTTACGTTGACTTTTTTTTTCTACTCAGTTTTCCCTTTTCCTTCTGCTCCATTTGGGGCCCCTGGGGGTTTCAGTCATCTCCCCAATTGGTCCCCTGGATTGTCTTTTCTTTGTCTGTTGATTCTAACTTGTAAATAAAGAAATATTATTCATGTTCTGAGTTCATTACCTTAATAACATTTGTTCTTGTAGTTGCTTCAAAACGAATACACTTGAGAATTTTGAGGAATGTGTATCAGGGCGGGGGGCAGTGGGCGGGAAGAAGAATCATCCTGTTTTAAATAAATCAGTCGGCTGTTGGCTGTGATAAAAGTGCATCTGCTCTTTGTAAACTGAATCCTCCAAAATAACAAGGTTCAGAGTCTGCTCTGATTTACATGCAGCCAACACCTGGCTCCTTCGGCCAAGAGTTTCAAACTCAGGACTTTGAACAGGCTCAGATTTTTCTCCAGTCCTGGATGTGTGGATTGTCTCCTGAACACTTAAGTTACCAGGTAGATGTGAAAGAGATGAAAGTAGCCAACAGTGGGTTCCCTCTTGCATTGGGCATCTGCCTGAAGGGGCAGGTGTGCCTATTTTCATAATTTGCTGGTTTGGCTTCAAATTGCATGTTTGCAGAGCTTTGCAAAGTTGCCTAATACAAATGCCAATTCACAGGATTCCAGCAGTCTACCAAATGGAAATCACAGAAACTCGTTTGCACAAGTCTGTCCCTTTCTCTTGCTTAAGACAGAAGGGCTCTGTAGTTACAAATGAAACATTTGGGTTCCAGAATTTGGGGCCTTACACCATACAAAAGCAAGAGCTTTCAGTGTAATGGGCATGGTAGAAACTTTAATTTTTAAATGAAGGCTGGCTTATTCTATATGTTGCCAGAAACATGTAGAAATGATTGTGGTGATTTTGGAAATGGCAAAAGGTTGGGTTCTAGGAGAATCTCAACTCGTATTTGGACTCCAGAGCTGCTGAAAGCTAGTAACTTGGAATTGCATCTGAAGATTTTTTTGGCCATACCCTGTGGTTTGTGTGATCTTCATTCCCTGGCCAGGGATTGAACCCATGCTGGCAGTGAAAGTACTGAGTCCTAACCACTGGACCCCCAGGGAATTACCTAAATTCTTAAATTGAGGCCTGAGGAACAGCTCAAAGAGATAGTAACACACACCCAGGGTTGAGCTCGCTTGTTGTAATTTTGCAAGGGCCTTGGATTTTTAAAGGGGAGGAGACCCGTGAGGGGGCTTCAAGCCAGCTTGTGAGTCTCTGAGTGACTCCAACTGTGTTTAAACTCTTGTCCTGAAAGTTCAGAAGTACTTAATTGGAGTGGGATAGAATTTAACCTGGAAGAATAAAGGATTTCAATTAGATGTGTGTCTTTGCCTAGCACTATGTCACTTTTTTTTTTTTGACGGGTGTTTTTTAAATATTTTTATATATATATATATTTTTGATGGGTAATTTCATAAGGAAATCAAAATTCATTAATTTCTAATTCTACAGCTTGAAAATTGAGATACAACTTTTTTGAAGTGCCAGCTTACAAAATGACTGTGTCACACTTAAAAGGGGGAGGTTTGAGTTAGTTTGGCAAGGAGACCAGTTAGAATCTTAATGTCTGTGGCTGTATCCCCTTCAAGTATTTTTAAATTGTGGTTTGGGAATATAAAGATTTCAACTCTCAAAAGGTAGGTGACTTTACCTGTTGTTCAGTTGCTAAGTTGTGTTTGACTCTGCAACCCAATGGACTGCAGCACACCAGGCTTCCCTGCCCTTCACCATCTCCTGGAGTTTGCTCCAACTCATGTCCATTGAGGACATCTAATGATCCCAACCTCTGTCACCCCCTTCTGCCTTCAGTCTTTCCCAGCATCAGGGTCTTTTCCAATGAGTCAGCTCTTCTAATCAGGTGGCCAAAGTATTGAGAGCTTCAGCTTCAGTCCTTCCAGTGAATATTCAGGATTGATTTCCTTGCAGTCCAAGGGACTCGAGTCTTCTCCAACACCAGTTCAAAGGCATCAATTCTTTGGCACTCAGCCTTCCTTATGGTCCAACTCACACCCATAAATGAGTTGGAAAAACCGTATCTTTGACTACAGATTCGGTGGCAAAGTGATGTCTGCTTTTTAATATGTTGTCTAGGTTGGTCATAGCTTTTCTTCCAAGGAGCAATCATCTTTTGTTAATTTCATGGCTGCAGTCACTGCAGTGATTTTGGAGCCCAAGAAAATCTGCCACTGTTTCATTTTTTTTCCTATTTGCCATGGCTTCCCTGGTGGCACAGATGGTAAAGAATCTGCCTGCAATGCAGGAGACCCAGGTTCAATCACTAGAGAAGATCCCTAGGAAGATCCGCTAGAGAAGGAAATGGGAACCCACTCCAGAATTTGCCTGGAAGATCTGATGGACATAGGAGCCTGGTGGGCTACAGTCCATGGGATCATAAAAGAGTCGAACACAGCTGAGTGACTGACATTTGTCTTGAAGTGATGGGACTGGATGCCACGCTCTTAGTTTTTTGAATGTTGAGTTTTAAGCCAGCTTTTTCACTTCCCTCTTTCACCTTCATCAAGAAGCTCTGTAGTTCCTCTTCACTTTCTGCCATTAGAATGGTATCATCTGCATATCTCATTTCTCCTGGTAATCGTGATTCCAGCTTGTACTTCATCCAGCTGGGCATTTCATGTTATGTACTCTGCATAGAAGTTAAGTGAGCAGGGGGACAATATACACCCTTGATGTATTCGTTTCCCAATTTTGAACCAGTCAGTTGTTGCATGTCTTGCTCTAACTTGCTTCTTGACCTACATACAGGTTTCTCTGGAGGCAGGTAAGGTGGTCTGATATTCCCATTCCTTTAAGAATTGTCCACAGTTTGTTATGATCCACACAGTCAACAGCTTTAGCGTAGTCAGTGAAGCAGAGGTAGGTTTTTTTCTGGACTTCTGCTTTTTCTATGATCCAGCAGATGTTGGCAGTTTGATACTCGGTAAGAGAAAGCAGCCTGGCTTCTCCCCAGGACTGCAAAACAGGCTGAGACTGGGTGAGAGTGCCTCTGGACCTGGTTTACACCTCCTACCTTGCCACCTTAAGTAGGCAGTTTACCAGTGTGTGTGGATTTCTTGAGCATAAGTCTGTTGGTAGAGTCTTTGTCTTGGTCCCTGACCTTTGAGGTTGCCCTATGGCCCTTTGACTTACTTTTTCCCTTATCGAATTTGCTGGTCCAAACCTTAGCTCTACCCCCCCCATCCCGTCTGCTTGAGGCATTGTAATGGTTTCAAGAGTCTGATCCCCATCTTAGTTGAAATTACTGCCTTCCAAAGTAACAAGCCACTGCCCTGGAGGCTCAGACAGTAAAGCGTCTGCCTACAATGTGGGAGACCCAGGTTCAATCCCTGGGTCAGGAAGATCTCCTAGAGAAGGAAATGGCAACCCACTCCAGTATTCTTGCCTGGGAAATCCCATGGACAGAAGATCGATAGGCAACAGTCCATGGGGTCACAAAGAGTTGGACACGACTGAGCGACTTCCCTTTCACTTTAACAAGTCAGTCTCCAGCTCAACCAGGAGGAAAAACAACTATGGGGTCCTACTGTGGGCAGTATTTCCTCCCATGCTCTTAATTTCCAGTTCTTACTGTAAGCATCAGTTCCACTGCTTCTGCTTTTATTTTTCCCTATTTCATGCCATTTACTCATCTTTAATGCTTCCATTTATTCAATCAACACATTTTATTGAGTTCTTTTGATTGTCTTTCTTTTTCAACAAACAGCATTACAGCAATACACCTAGATGTTGTCTAACTGTTAAGTCAGGAGGTGTGAGAGTGAAGATACAAGGCCCTTACCTTGTCTTTGAAGCATTATCAGTGCAGTTAACTTTCCTGGTGCAGTTATTGGACTGATCTGCTTCAAGATGAAGGCGTGACTTAATCTTCCAGATGATTCCTTCTAATTGAATCCCAGTGTGTACACCTCAGTTCAAGCCCTGCCTGCCTTGCTCTTACATTCTCTCAGGACTATACTGACTAAAAAAACTCGCTTCCCTGAGGGGCTCCTAGAATAAGCACCAAAGCTTGTTGGAGTTAACTGAAACTTGCCAAGAATAAGGCCGGGGAGGGCTCGCCGAGCAATGAGAAAGGGACTTGGAGCGCTGGGGAGGCTGAGCACTAAAGAACTGGTGCTCTCGAACTGTTCTGGAGAAGACTTGGGGCTTCCCTGGGGGCTTAGATGGTAGAGAAAATCTGCCTGCAGTGCAGGAGACCCAAGTTCAATCCCTGGGTTGGGAAGATCCCCTGGAGAAGGGAATGGCAACCCACTCCAGTATTCTTGCCTGGAGAATCCGTGGGCAGAGGAGCCTGGTGGGCTAGTCAATGGGGTCACAAAGAGTCGGACACGACTGAAGTGACAGCACAGAAGATGTTTTGAGAGTCCCTTGGACAGCAAAGAGATCAAACCAGTCAATCCCAAAGGAAATCAACCCTGAATATTCACTGGAAAAACTGAAGTTTGAAGCTCCAATACGTTGACCACCTGATGCTGGGATAGATTGAGGGCAGGAGAAGAGGGCGACGGAGAATGAGATGATGGGATGGCATCACCGACTCTATGGACATGAGTTTAAGAAAGCATCAGGCGATAGTGAAGGACAGGGCAGCCTGGCATGCTGCAGCCCATGGGGTGGCACAGAGACACGACTAAGGGGCTGAACAACCGCAACAGAGTTGGGAAGGGGACGGAAGGGTGGACGAAGCTGACCTGGCGATGCAGTGACCTCTGTCCTTCTTCCCCTTGCCTGGATCATCACCCTAGTCCCATCTTGGCAGAATCCCACTTTCTGTCTTTCTGTCTCCATAGTTTACATGCTGGGAATAGGGACAGAGTGATATTAGACAACCAGTCCCAGTTTTTAATAAAAATTGTAAGTTGTAGCAGCACCATATGCAAAGATCTGCAAAGAATGTAGAAGAGAGGGTTCTGATCTGAGACTTCTGAGAACAGTTCAGACAGATCTGGAGACTGTCAGGGAGGATGGGAGTGCATGGTGCCAGCAGGAGAAACAGTGATGGGAGTTTCCTGGGGTCCAGAGGTTAGGACTCCATGCTTTCACTTCAGTGGCCTGGGTTCAGTCCCTAGCGGGGAAACTGAAGTCCTGCAAGCCAAGCAGCCAAAAGAAAAGAAAAGAAACCGTGATGATAACTGCCTGAGAACAGGCCGTGCTGATGCAGCAGGAAAGGGTGCGGGCTTCCAGATAAGGTCAGAAAGTTGGGCAGAGCTGGATCAAAGGCTGCCGTAAAAATTTGAATGTTTATCCTGAAGGTTTTCATAACAACTCTCATTTATCAAGCAATTACGGTGTATCAAGCACTGTGCTAGAAGCAAACTATAAGCTCATTTGGCCCTCATTCTAGTCCTATTTTTCTTTTTTCTTTTTTTCACATTTATTTTTATTAGTTGGAGGCTAATTACTTTACAATATTGTAGTGGTTTTTGTCATACATTGACATGAATCAGCCATGGATTTGCATATATTCCCCATCCCGATCCCCCGTCCCACCTCCCTCTCCACCCAATCCCTCTGGGTCTTCCCAGGGCACCAGGCCCGAGCACTTGTCTCATGCATCCAACCTGGTTGGTGGGAATGCAAACTAGTACAGCCGCTATGGAGAACAGTATGGAGATTTCTTAAAAGACGGGAAATAGAACTGCCATATTTTTCACTTTCACAACCTGGCTAGGAACTGCTACACTGGACTCCCAATGCCGTGGGTCGGTGGGGAGCTAGGAGACACAACTCCTCAGAAGAAATTGCAGTGAGGAGAGTCATGTCAGGTTAGCAGGGCAGTGAGGATGGAGGCAGGGCCACAGTTTAGAAGGCCGCGGCAGTGGTGGGCCCCCACCTGAGTACAGTGGTTTGGAAGCATGAAGAGACGCAGGTGGGTTTGAAAGCTGTGCAGGAGAAACAAATGGATGGGACTATTCTCTGAAGGTTCTTATTTTATCTCCACGTGCCAAAGGAAGAGAGCTCTCCAGCAGTGGAAGCCTGATGGCTCCTTACTAAAGGAAGGCCGCCGGCTGACCGTCAGAATTGAACGCAAGTCCAGGATGCTCACCTAAGGAGCAGCAGTGCTGTTCGGCAGTGTGTCTGACTCTTTGCAACCCCGTGGACACCAGACTTACCTGTCCTTCACTGTCTCCCGGAGTTAGCTCAAACTCACGTCCATTGAGTCGGTGATGCCATCCGACCATCTCATCCTCCGTCGTCCCCTTCTCCTCTCGCCTTCAATCTTTCCCATCAGGGTCTTTTCACATGAGTCAGTTCGTCCCATCAGGTGGTCAAAGTATTGGAGCTTCAGCTTCAGCATCAGTCCTTCCAATGACTATTTGGGCTTCCCTGGTGGCTCAGATGGAAGAGACTCCACCTGCAGTGCAGGAGACCAGAGTTCAATCCCTGGGTTGGGAAGATCCCCTAGTATGGCCACCCACTCCAAGAGCCGTGGCTACCCACTCCGAGAGAATGGCTATCCACTCCAGTATTCTTGCCTAGAGAATTCCACAGACCAAAGAGCCCGGCGGGCCGCAGTCACAAAGAGTTGGACACGACTGAGCGGCTGACAGGTCTGGAAAGGATGCTGAGGCCCGGGTTCATCCCCGCGGAGGGTCTTGGCGCCACCTGGTGAGCGTGATGGCCATGACGTCCTCCTGAATCTCCATGCTGAATATTTTTGTGTCCACCCTTCCAGCTTTAGGTCTTTCTTTCCTCCTCACCTGCTCTCCTTCAGCTCTTGAAACATGAGCCTTCACTTCTCTGACCCAGAGACCCTTGTCTCCCTTTATAAGCTCTCAGCCTCCCTGGTTCTTTGACACCCCAGCTTCTTAGCGCTCATCCTCTGTCGCCAGCCCTTCTTGGTCATTTTCTCCAGAGTCCCTGCTTCAGCTTCCACGACACGGTGTTGTCCATCATGTTACCTCCCTTTCCCTCTTCTCCTTATTGGCACAGTATTTCTAAGCAATTTCCTCTATTCCTCTGGAGGCAACTCCCACTCATAAAGTCTATCTCTGTCTAGACCTTGCTCCAGAGTTCTAAGTCTGTTTTTCAATAGCCTCATAGCAATGTCCCATAGGCTCCTAGCACTCTACACACATCCAGAAAAGATCCTGTCTTTTCCCCAGACGTGTCTCTGTGAGTTGCCCATTTATGTAAGAAGCACTTTGTACAGAAGCCCCTTGTTAATGTGCCAAACACTTAAAATCCCTTTAAAATGAAGTCCTGGACTGTCTGCCCTCTTGGCGCAGTAGGCAGCGTGTCAGTCTCATAATCTGAAGGTCCTAAAATGAAGTCCTGGGGGGAGAGGGGGGAAGGGATAGATTGAGAGTTTGGCATTGACAGGTACACACATGTTATATTTAAAATAGATAACCGGCCTTCCCTGGTGGTCCAGTGGTTAACAATCTGTTTTGCAATGCGGGGGACACTGGTTCGATCCCTGGTCCGGAAAGATCCTGCATGCCGAGGGGCAGCTAGGCCCGTGCCCCACACCACTGAGCCCGTGCTCCCCAACAAGACAAACCTCCACTGTGAGAAGCCTGCACACGGTCACTGGAGCCGCCCCCAATCGCGGTGACGCAAGGAAGCCCACGGGCAGCACCGAAGCCCCAGCACAGCCAGAAACAAAACAGAGCCAGAGACAGCCAGCAAGGACCTACCATAGCACAGGGAACTGCCCAGTGTTCGGCAATAACCTGAGTGGGAGAAGGATTTGAAAAGTAGACACATGTCTATGTATCAGCGGAGCCCTTTGCTCTACACCTGAAAGTAACACAACGCTGTCAATCAACCATCCTTCAATTTAAAAAAATTAAACACTTAAAAATAAAATGAACTCCTCCACTTCACTCGATATGGTGCAATGACCTGTATGGGAAAACGGTCTAGGAAAGAGTGGATGCATGTATGTGTGTAACTGACTCACTCTGCTATGCAGCAGAGACGAACACAAAGTTGTACATCAACTATAAAAACACTCAGTCTTTAAAAAAATACATAAATAAAATGAAGTCCTCACAATAATCCCACAAATTGATACACATCACCCTTTTACAAATGAGGAAACTGAGGCTCAGAGCCATTCAGTAGCAGTCCCGCAGCAGGTCAGTAGCCGAGTCAGGGTCACTAATGCACCACACCCCCCCGGGATGCTCCAGCCAGACGGAGTCCGGTGACCAGCCTGCGCCCCCTTCTCTGCTCAGCCAGCAAGGCCTCCTGAGTTCCCTCTGTCACTTTCCCCTTTCGGTGCCCTCTCCAGCTGGACTCTCACAGCTCTCTTTTTCCTAGGTCTTTTTTTTTTTTGGCCCCGTGGTTTGCAGGATCTCAGTTCTCGGACCAGGTATGGAATCCCAGTCCTTGGCAGTGAGAGCGCCGAGTTCTGGCTGCTGGACCACCAGGGGAGTCCCTTCTTTCTAGTCTTCCAGTCTCAGTGCTACTGCCACTGACTCCACACCACGTGGACCCCCACCCACCCGCACTCTTGCTGCCAGGGGGATCACTGAGAAAAGAAATCCGGTCATGTTGCTTATTACCTCTAAGGTTTAAACTCCTTTGCAAGGCCTCTCTCCAGCTCTTGCTACATCCAGAAAATTATATCCCTCATCCACACTTCTCTGAACCCTGTGCTCAACTCAGCCAAAGAGAGACCTTCCCAGATTCTCCCCGGCTTTTTGCTGCCACTGGACCTTGGCACACGCTCTTCTCTCTGCCCAGAATATGCTCTTTCCACCATCAGCAAGTCCTACATAATCTCCAAAAGCAACTTGTCACCTCCACTACGAAGGTAATGTTGCCTGTCCGTCCCCCATGACACATCCGCACACACCTTCCAGGGGACCCTACTGAGCTTGCAGCCATGTCCAGACCCCTCCTTCACCCACTTCCCAGACCCCAGCAGCAGCATCGAGTTTTGTGGCTCCTCACACGGTGTCCACGCGGCTGTTGCCAGCAGCCTTTGAGGACTCTCCCGGTGAACCGACTGACCACTTCCTCTTTCAGTTCACACCTAGCTTCCTTCCTCCTTAATTTTGCCCCCTTGGACACGTTTCCCATAGCTCCTTGTAAAGTAGGAACTATATCTTATTCTTTAGATCTTTAACCTGCCCAGTGCCTGGGGAAAGACTTTAAGCATAAACAAACCATAGGGAACTTCCCTTGTGGTCCAGTAGCTAAGGCTCTGAGCTGCCAATGCAGGGGACCCGGGTCCGACCCCAGGTCGGGGAGCTGAATCCCACATTCAGCAACTAAGTGTTCACACTTGGCAACTAAAGATCCCACATGCCGCAACTAAGATCCAGCACAGTCAAATATGTAAATATTAAAAAAATAATAATAGTGATGAGACCACCTTGGTATCTGCATCCATCCCCATGCCCCATCATAGATCCCCAAACCAGTCTCACCGGCCCTGCCTTAGGGCTGGCAGGCGGGGAGCTGACGTCGGGACGGGCTCGTCATTAAGGCTGTCATTAAAGGTAAAGGGTGGGCAGACAACCCTCCCGGGTTTCCCCAGGGTTGAGGAGTTATGCTGGACATGGGACTTTTAGCAATAAAACTGAGAAAGTCCTCTGGGCAAACTGGGACGGGTGATCATGTCACGAATGGGAGACGTGATCTTCACTCGGAAGTGGAGGAGACAGAGCTGATGGACACCAGGCTGAACCACTATCACGGTTCTGTGCTCATCCCTTTCACACTCCACCTCCTGATGCACCTAGCATTCGACTCCCGATCGTTAGCGTCTGTTACACCCACTTCACAGAAGAGAAAACAGATTCAGAGAGGCCTAGACCACTGGTTCTGTAGGCCATGTCTTTCTGCTAGACATGCTGTCTTCTGGGTCCTTCAACCGCCTCCTTCCCTGGTGCCTGCCTCCTCCCCTCCAGAACAGTAGCCTCCCCTGGCGGGGTACCAGGCCAGTCACCTCCAGGGGGGCCTCACCTCAACCTAAGATGGCCAGGATAAGACTAGCTTCTTGTCAAAGTAAGAGGAACCCACCATCCTTGCCAAACTTCAATTATTTGTGTGCCCTTGTATAGCAAGTAAATGTTGCTACACAATAAGATATTTCTCATATGCGCTTGCCAGATGAGGACACTGCTATTCTTGTCAAGTAAGCTAATGTTTGATTAGAAAATAGAGGAGAAAAGGGATTTATATCTCCATTAATAAGATTTTTCTGCCAGGTGTTCATTTGAAAAACCAGTATTACTGAAATGCTGCCTATCAACCATACTCACAGAATCATTGCTCCTATAATTTCTGATACTATGAGAACATAACACTGGCTAATCACCAATACTTTCTTCTCTTCTGCCCCTGCAATAGGCTTCCCCAGAAAGGTGGGTTGTAGAGACACTGAGTTCCTCCCAAAATGGTTATTTCCTGTCTTCCTGACTAGACTTTGCTTTTCATTTATAGTTGCTACAGAAAAAAAGGAGACAGTTTCGTAATTTCTCTCATCCTTTTCTTCTCTTTCTTAAAACCAAACAAACAAACAAAACACTGGTTTTCTAAGTCTGCTTGTATGTTTCTAATCTAAGTAACCCCAGGGAAAGAAAAGCGGAAAAGTTACTAACAGGATGATAGCTGTAAGTGGTCAGAAAGCCTCGCGTCTCTATCGAGTGAAGCTTCCTGCTCTTTGGTGGGAAGTAGGGGTGGCTATTCTCCTGCCTGCACGGCCACCACAGCCTGTTGTTCTACGTTCTTGATTTGAGAGAGAGCAAGTGCCACCCCACACGCCCCACCCCGACACGCTCACACACTCACACACACGCGCGCGCACACGCCTCTCGGCGCCTATGCTGCACCTTCTGTCCCCGTACATAAGGAGTTCCCATAACTTGGCCCCGAGTCCCCTGAGGTCTGGTCAGAGGCTTCGTGCTGATACTGGCCATGAACCTTTGCTTCTATGTCTACTTAAAATTCTGCATCCCATTCCGGATCTGACCCCAACCACAATGACCCGACCCCCAGCTGAGAGGCTGTTCTCAGCCCCTCAGCTGATCCCAGGATTAGGCTCTCCCATCACTGCCTTTGGTCTCACAAATAGACCCTGCCAAGCCCCACCATGACTTAAGCCATGATTCGGCCAGGAAGAAAAATCGAATGAAATAAAGAACGACAACCAACCGAGGCAGCAGCTGGGGGTCGAGAAGCAGGTTCAGAGAGCAGCTCTACGCGTGGGAACAGCGGTTCGGCCTTGTTTCAGAGCAACATGGAAAACCAAACAGAAAGGGGCTTGTTTCTGCCGAGCCTGGGCAAGCTGAAAGAGGAGAAAACCAGGGAAAAGGACTCAACACTTAACTGAGACAGTGCCGTCAACCTCACTGTAGTGATCCCTTTAGTCCACAGAACATCCCTATTACATATGTTTTAGAAGAAATACTGACTTGATGTGTGTAAGATCATGGAATTGGTGAGACAGGGAAATGCTGATTTCAAAGTTTATATCCTTTCTTCTATGCCCATTGTTTCTGGTTATATTATAGATATAAGCAAAAAAGGAATTCAGAAATGAAAATTTGAAAAAAAAAATTCAGATATTGTTTACTCCACCAAACAGAATGGAAGAACAAGGCTGGAGATACACACACACTGTCTGTCTGGCTATCTGTCTATCTACCATCTTCTGATGTATCAACATTTTTAAAATGTAGCTCCTGCTCAAGATTCCACCACGTTGGAGAAAATTAATTTTCTTTCACCAAGCCCAACTATACTGAACTTCACGGAAGAAATACTAGGAAGTGTGAAGACATGAAAGAAGTGAAACAACTTGGTTTGGTTCCAACAGCTCAGGTGAGGGAATCCCCAGTGATGAGTTTTGCTGTGTGAAGAAGAACCGGGCTGAGTGGAAATTACTGACTTTGAGTGGTATTCAGCCAGTGATGTCACTGACTAATACCTAAGTGATGACTATTTATACCCACCATCCCTCCTAACCATTCCTTCAGGCTTGACTTAGAGACCGAGAGCTTCGTGAAGGAAAAAGGCTCCCAGGGAATAGGTGATGGATGTGAGGGGGTGAAGCTGTGACCAGATGGACAGGGTCCATGAGGGGAAAGTGTGGAGGTGTATAGCTCACCTCCTTTTGACCATGTAAGAAGTGAAGAAAAGGGATGACAAAAATATAGACATAAAAAGCAAAAACAAACCCCCCAATCCCCTCTGAAATTTAAAAAACAAAAAAAATTATAGGCCAAGAATAAAAATTACATGAACTTTGTAAGATTATAGAAATTTTGCATATTTTTCTTCCTATTTTTATTAATCTTCTCTCTTTTCTGATTGGGATTGAAAATAAAAATCTCAAACATGGATAAAACTACAAAATTGCAAATCATCTTGACATTTTCACAGTTGAACTTATTCTTGGTGTTCCTGAGATGCCTATAGGCAGTGTGATAGTAACTTTTGACTGCAGAGCATTTTTCTAAAGGAAAAAATGAGGAAGCAATTGTAGAGCTCCCGTGACAAAATGAGAGTGTGCTTTGAACCTGAAGGTGAAAAAGTTGCTGGAAGAAACGGTCAAACTTGATGTATGTATTTAACAACCAGGTAATGGAACCCCAACAAGGCATTACATCTTCCTTCTTTATTTTAATTTTAAAGAAAAAACAATAGATTAAAATTATTTATCTTTAAATTACAAAATATCAATTATTATTGTTCAGCCCCTAAGTCATGTCCAACTCTTTGTGAGAGGAGTAGTTATTATTAGTGGCAATTTAGTAACTCATGCATTGAGGAATCCAAGGATCTCTCATTTAATTTCTTGCTATTTTCAAGAACAGCATGCAAACACACACACACTCCAAATACACACACTTTATGAAGCAAATCCCAAATAAGAAAATCCAGAAAATGCACAAAGAATACTTGACTACCTGTACATTGGTTTAACAATTATTAAGATTTTCCCATATTTATTGCAACTCTGTGTGTGTGTGTATCTACATCCACTTCAAAATAAAGACATCATGGCATTTTAACCTTTAAATACTTAAAGCTGTCTTGCTACATAACCACAGTAAAGTAATCATGCTGAACAAAGTTGAAAATAATTCCCTAATATCATTGATTATCCAGTCTATTTTCTCATTTATCTCAAAAGTATCTTTATATCTGTTTTCCCCCAAAAGTGTTGCCAAAAAATCACCCTCTAAGTTTGATTGTAATGTCTCTGCAGTCTCTCTTAATCCCCCCTCCTCCTTTTTTATATTATTTTTCAAGAGGTCAGGCCAGTTGCCTTATAGAATATCTCATATTCTGTGTTTGTGTGGTTGTTTTCTTCCTGGCTTCATTTGACTTATTCCTGTATCCATTGTATTTTCTGTAAACTAGAACTTTGAGCAAAAGGCTTTATTTGATTCAGATTAAAGATTTTTCACAGTAATTCTTCATAGGTGATGCTGTGTACTTTTCCTCTCATCAAGAAGCGTGTGATGACTGAGCTGTTGTCTCATTATTGCTGAAGTCAAGTTAGACTGGCGAGCTGAGGCAGTGGCTGCCAGATCTCTCTCCTCTATGAAGATACATTCTCCCTTCCATCAACAGCAAACAAGCTACAGGCACGACACTTTGGCATGATGGGACTCTCCCTTTTCCAGTCATCTCTTTCCTAACATTTAGACACTTTCCCTGAATCAATTCTCACATTAGGGTTACAAAATGCTTATTTAATCATTCTAGTATTTCCTAGCTGGCCATCATCTGAAAGGAAGACATTTTCTCATCTAGTGAACCATATAGTTCTTTCTGAAAAAATCAGGAAATCAGCTACTTTCCTTTAAGTATCACTCGTCTTTGTTAGGAATAGAATATCACCCCCAGTGGTCATAGAAAAGTTCTGTTGTTGTTGTTGTTGCTTGCTTTATCTTTATTTTTATTATTATTAGGGACTTGTGCATTTTTATCCATTCAGTGTGCTTACACTGGTTATAGAAAAAATTTTTTTAAATCCTCAAATTGTCCCAAATTTGGCCAGTTGGAGCTACTTCAAGCTGGCTGCTCTTTTCTTTCATTTTTTATAAATATATTTTTGTTTTTTAAACATATTTATTTTTATTTTGCTTGCACTGGGTTTTCATGTGTCATGCAGCTGAGTTGCCCTGTGGCATGTGGTATCTTAGTTCCCCAGCCAGGGATCGAACCTACATCCCCTACATTGGAAGGCAGATTCTTTACCACTGGATGACTAGAGAAGACCCTACTCTTTTCTTTGGACGTGATTCCAGTAGTCTTTGAGTACTTTCTTGCTTTCTGAAACAAACTTGCTTTGCATATTCCCTAATCCAGGCCTGAAATAAGTCACTTCTCTAAGAAGCTCCAGTTACTTTTATTGGGTGACGATATTAAGAAATCACAATCTGCGTTCTAGGAATGACCATCACGCCTGAAGGGCCGTTGCCTCCAGGCTCTATCACTTGCTAAAGCTAGAAAATATATATACTTGTAAATCATTAGTTTAAATTGGCCATTTCCAGTTCAAATTTAATATTAGTGTTTTAATTTAGCTACTTTTTTCTTTCTTTTTATACACTAAAAATCATGCTTCCCAAATACATTACATCAGTCATTCCTGCATTGCTTTATCCTATAATATATATAAACATAGTTTCAAAATAATAATACAATATTATTGCTAATGATAAAACTACTGAATGACCTTCAGTGTTTTTAGCAGTTCTTTTTGCCCTTAGAATATAGTCCAGTAGGAATATACAGTATTGTTTTCTAACAGGAGTTAAAATAATTCTTGTCTCTCTGGTTCAGTCATTTATGTTTGTTTTAAATTTTAGGGGTTTTGTTTCATGTTTATAAAAATTTAGAGTACTTATATATAGAATATATATATAATATATATATATATAGAGTATCCAGTTTTATCTCTGTTGCCTCAAATGCATTCCCTCTTTTCTTCCTTCCCCTCCCCATTTTTAACAATTTCTGGTTTATCCTTTCAGTGCGGTTTTTTGCAAACATCTCCCCTCTTTCTTATCCCAAGGGTAGCACAAACTGTATGCCTTCTTTTGTATTGATATCTTGCAATTTTTCCACTACATCCTAGGGATCCCTCCGTATCAGCTCTAAGAGATCTTCCTCATTCTTTTTAACAGCTTTATGTTTCTCCACTGCATGGATGTACTGTAACTCTTTCATCTAGTACATTCTTACTGGACATGTTTCCACTGTTTTGCTATTAGCAAACATGACATGTCCTTTTTGAAAGGCAGAGTACTAAAAACTAACAACTACATATCTATGTTTGGCACTTCCTTACCCATATTAAAATATGCTCTGGAAGAAAAAGATTACTTACATTGATTTATGTTATTAATATCCTTCAGAACATTTGAGTTTCATGAACAATTTAGGAAACACCATGTTAGGTGCGCAGACTCACAGCTCTGACGGATACAAGTGTTGAGACTACTGCTTGGCATACTGTGCTCAATAGGTGAAAATCTTCCTTGATGGCTCAGATGGTCAAGAGTCTGCCTGCAATGCGGGAGACATGCGTTTGACCCCTGGGTTGGGAAGATCCTCTGGAAAAGAAAATGGGTATCTACTCCGGTACTCTTGCCTGGAGAATCCCCATGGACAGAGGAGCCTGGCGGGCTACAGTCCATGGGGTTGCAAAGTCAGACATGACAGAGACTAACAATACACAAAAGCTAATAGTGTTCAGAAAAGCAATAGCATTGATAACAGCAGAAAGTTTTAAAATGTTTTCTTTGTCTGGGCATGTCATCAAGGAATCTGAGAGCTGAGTGGGCTACATCTCACTCTTTGGTCAGTCATTTGATGAACACGTGTTGAGTAACTGCGGCGTTCCGGGCAGTATGGTGAGAACTTGTGCCGGAGCCCGAGCATGCGCTGCCGGCCTGAGGGAGGGGATGACGGACCACAGGGGGTCAGGCCAGGTCTCGGGAGTGGCACTGAGGATCCAGGGCTGAGGCAGCAGGAAGTTTCAGGGGGCGGAAATGCCAGGCGGTCTTCTCTTGGGAAGAGGAAGTTGACTCAAATTTGGAGCCTCCACTGGAGGTGGAATCAAACCGCACGACACAGCCACATCACAGAGTTAGAGGCGATGGCCAGAGACGAGGGGAGGGGAGGGGAGGAGGGAGGAAGGGGCAGCTCCTCCGCAGGCCTGGCCACTTAGGAGAGGAAAGGAAGCCTGAGAGAGGCTCCATTCCGGGAGAAATGTCTGTCCACAGAGATAAACAGGTCACGTGGTTGAGAAGGGTGGAAATGGGTGGTTTATTCAGCAAAGCTCACCAGGGAAGCCTCTGAACTTTTACCACGGGACTTGTGAATGGATGGCAAGTTGGAAGCATTGATGTTAAGGTCACAGGCAGGAGGATTCTAAGGCAAGAGAGTGTGGCTGTAACGTCATGAAAAAAGGACGATTGCAAGGAGGTGAGGTTGGAGAGCCTTGGCCAGGAAGGAACTGAGAGTCTAAGTGAGAAAGAAAGTCTGAACAAGGGGATCCACATGAATGGTTGGCAGAAGTGACATCTCTGCAGTAATTCCTAAAGCTGGTCATTCTTCTAGCTGGATATAAGAAACAGAAAGTGCAAGTGATAGTCGCTCAGTCGTGTCAGACTCTGCGCCCGCATAGACTGTAGGCTGCCAGGCTCCTCTCTGCATGGAATTCTCCAGGCAAGAATACTGGAGTGGTAGCCATTTCCTCCTCCAGGGGCCTTCAAACCTGGGTCTCCTGCATGGCAGGCAGATTCTTCACAGTCTGAGCCACCAGGAAAGTCAAGGTCCAAAAGCCAAGGACGGTAAATCCTGACAAGGATGGCAAAGGGTGTTCCCAGGATGACAGCTGTCTCACTGAAGACACTAGTTCAGACTGGGCCAACAGAAGATTCTGGGAGGTGTTTTTGGGGGGGAGGGGGTGGATCTTTGTTTTTCTTAGCCACGCCTTGTGGCTTGCAGGATCTTAGTTCTGGGGACAAGGATTGAACCCGGCCCCTTGTCAGCAAAAGCGTGGATCAGGGGCGGTTCTGGAAGTTTTACCTGAGAGTAAAATGGACAGAATACCTGAAGCAGCTGGTTGTGTTTTGAGGAAACTTGTGATTCACTAATGCTAGGTACCAAGGAAACCAGGGAAAGGAGAGTCAGGCGATCGTCTATCCCAGGGAGACAAAAAGCTGCCTAAGAAAGGGAGCTTGGCTGTGAACAACCTTCACAAATTCATAATAACATAAACCCTGAACACCAACCTGGTGAAAGTTACAATGTAACTACATTAAAGCAAGGGGTGCACGTGTGTGGTGTGAAGATGAAAAAAAAATTAAGTCTTCCTCTTCCATAGCGATAAGTAAAGAGAAAAGACCTAAAGCTGAAAAATCAAGATGGAGCTAAACAAACGTGCTATTTAGAGACAGAAGGTCAGTACCAACAGAATTAGTTAAAAACAGTTGAAAAGATAATAGCAAACGAAGCAACAGACAAAGGATTAATCTCAAAAATATACAAGCAACTCCTGGAGCTCAATTCCAGAAAAATAAATGAGCCAATCAAAAAATGGGCCAAAGATCTAAACAGACATTTCTCCAAAGAAGACCTACAGATGGCTAACAAACACATGAAAAGATGCTCAACATCACTCATTATCAGAGAAATGCAAATCAAAACCACAATGAGGTACCATCTCACACCCATCAGAAGGGCTGCTATCCAAAAGTCTACAAGCAATAAATGCTGGAGAGGGTGTGGAGAAAAGGGAATCCTCTTACACTGTTGGTGGGAATGCAAACTAGTACAGCCGCTATGGAGAACAGTGTGGAGATTCCTTTAAAAACTGGAAATAGAACTGCCATATGACTCAGCAATCCCACTCCTGGGCATACACACCGAGGAAACCAGATCTGAAAGAAACACGTGCACCCCAATGTTCATCGCAGCACTGTTTATAATAGCCAGGACATGGAAGCAACATAGATGCCCATCAGCAAATGAATGGATAAGAAAGCTGTGGTACATATACACCATGGAATATTACTCAGCCGTTAAAAAGAATTCATTTGAATCAGTTCTAATGAGATGGATGAAACTGGAGCCCATTTTACAGAGTGAAGTAAGCCAGAAGGATAAACACCAGTACAGTATACTAGCACATATATATGGAATTTAGGAAGATGGTAACGATAACCCTATATGCAAGACAGAAAAAGAGACACAGATGTATAGAACAGACCTTTGGACTCTATGGGAGAAGGCAAGGGTGGGATGATCTGAGAGAACAGCATTGAAACATATATATTATCAAGGGTGAAACTGATCGCCAGCCCAGAATGGATGTATGAGACAAGTGCTCAGGGCTGGTGCACTGGAATGACCCAGAGGGATGGGGTGGGGAGGGAGGTGGGAGGGGGATTCAGGATGGGGAACACATGTAAACCTATGGCTGATTCATGTCAATGTATGGCAAAAACCACTACAATATTGTAAAGTAATTAGCCTCCAACTAATACAATAAATGGAAAAAAAATACTAAAAAAAACCCAAAAAACAGTTGAAAAGGACTTGTGGTCCAGTGGTTGAGAATCTCCCTCAGTGTGGGGTATGTAGGTTGGATCCCTGGTTGGAGAACTAATATTTCACATTCCACAAGGGCCACAGTTACTGAGCCAGCACACCACAACTGAGATCTGATGCAGCCAAATAAAAAAAGAAGTAAAGAATTTTTTTTTTTTAAGTTGAAAGCTTTCAACTCTGGGCTTCCCTCATATATCAGTTGGTAAAGAATCTGCCTGCAATGCAGGAGACCCCAGTTTGATTCCTGGGTCAGGAAGATCCGCTGGAGATGGGAGAGGCTACCCGCTCCAGTATTCTTGGGCTTCCCTTGTGGCTCAGCTGGTAAAGAATCCACCAGCCATGTGGGAGACCTGGGTTTGATCCCTGGGTTGGGAAGATAGCCTGGAGAAGGGAACAGCTATCCACTCCAGTGCTCTGGCCTGGAGAATTCCTTGGACTGTATAGCCCATGGGGTCACAAAGAGTGGGACACAACTGAGCAACTTTCACTAATCAGCTCTGGGGGCAAGAACAGGATCAGAAGGCAGACAGTGACTAGAACTTTTTCAAGCAAATCTGGTAGAACTATTGGACTCTCTAAACTATGGGGATAAATTTACTTTGTTAAAAATTAGAATTTTAAGAAAGAAAATTCATCAGAAGAGGAGATGTGGAGGCAGCTGGTGCAGAATTCTGCAGAGAGAGTGACTGAGAGGAGCTTGCAATGTGGGGTGGGGGTTACAGGACAGAAAGGAGGCTTCCTGTTCTCAATATATGAAAGCGATGGTATTTTTATTACGTGTGGAGGGGAACCCTGCAAAGGGGGAGAGTTTGAAAATACAGAAAAGAATTTGCCTATCTACTCTAAAAGAGATGGAAGTCAGATCAAAAATGCATAACAATTTTTCTTAAGAGACCAGAAGAGAAAGAATTTGAAACTAGAAAAAAAAAAGTGAGTGTAAGGGCAAATACATAAATCTAAAAGATTGGGAATTGCTACATATTCCTTCCAAATTGCTTCTAGTGACTTCTGGGTAATATAGGCATAGTGAAGAAAAGCACACTTCTGGTCAAAAAATGAAACCAAAAAAAATTCAAGTACTGTTTCTTTAACTACTGCTATACAGAAAGGTGCTTCAGTTATACACACACACACACACACACACACACACACATTTTTACATATTCTTTTCCACTATAGTTTGTCTCAGGATAGGGACTCTCGAGAATCCCTAGGATAGCAAGGAGATCAAACCAGTCCATCCTAAAGGAAATCAGTCCTGGGTGTTCATTGGAGGGACTGATGCTGAAGCTAAAACTCCAATACTTTGGCCACCTGATGTGAAGAGCTGACCCGGATGCTAGGAAAGATTGAAGGTGGGAGGAGAAGGGGACGACAGAGGATGAGATGGTTGGATGGCGTCACTGACTCGATGGACATGAGTTTGAGTAAGCTCCAGGAGTTGGTGATGGACAGGGAGGCCTGGCGTGCTGCAGTCCATGGGGTTGCAGAGTCAGACACAACTGAGCAACTGAACAACAACAAAAATTGAGTATCACTCCTTGTGCCATGTCCATATATAAAAGCTCACATCTGCTGACCCCAGTCTCCCATTCCATCCTCCCCCAAACACATGCCCCCTTGGCGGCCACCTGTCTGTTCAAAAGAGGAAATTTTAACAACTTTATTAAACATTAGGACAGAGAGCAGAGAAACACTTTTCCAAGGATGCATCAAGTTTTAAGTAAAAGATCAACAGAGATCAGGGCGCGATGGAGACAGACATCTCTCACGGTGTCTTCCGAGACCCTCTTCTTTCACTGAGAACAACCCGACTCCTCACCCCAGGGGTGGGCACCAGCCATCATGTTTGTACCATGGGATCTGATCGCCTTGGGCCAGCATGGACACTTTCCCTAAGTTTGGGGAATCGTTTGTTTTTTCAAAAACTAAATTGTGACTGAGAGACACAGTCTCCGTGGGTGGCTAGAGTCGAGGGGACATACACACACAGGACCCACAGGATCGACAGGTCGGCTGAAAAGGACAGTCAGTCCTCACCGAGAGAACACGGCTGATGCGCCCAGGAACCTAGAGAGCAGGGCTCGTGGCCAGAGAGGGCCGGGCGCTGGGCTCTGCGGCCTCTTCAGTTCTGAGTTCTGCCCCCTGCGGGCCTGACTCAAACCCACCCTTGGGTTCTGGGCACCACTCCGGCGTCTTTATAGTAAATACCCCTTCTTGTGTCTGTAGTTATTCTAATAGAGTTTCCGTGACTGACGGGCAAACAAAAATCACGCCTGGGACAACCCTCCCTCACTCCCACCCAAGTCCTCTTCTGGACTTTGATTCCCCACCTCACGCTGTCCCGGGAAGTCCACGGAGTCCCCTTAATCTCTTGGTTTCTTTCTTTTCCAGGACAAAACGCTCACAATCCCAAATCCTCTCTTGCCCCTACATACCTGTATTACGCTCAGCTTCTTTTTTGGAAGAGGGCTGTGCCACCTGGCACGTGACAGCTTAGTTCCCCAACCAGGAATCAAACCCACATCCCCTGCGTTGGAAGGGTACAGTCTTAACCACGAGACCACCAGGGAAGTCCCTTGCTCGACTTCTATGCCGTAAAAGGCCCAGGTTTTCCAGAAAGTCTTCCTGAATCACTCAGACCTCAGGGATCCCCTTTCTGACGACCTCCGATGGCACCAGCCAGTCTCCGTTTCCAGACCCCAGTCTGGGGCCAGAACAGCTTCGTCAGCACCATCTGGAGCCTGTTCAAAATTACAGAGTCCCTGTCACCACTCTCTCCACCCCAGAGACACTCATTCAGTAGATCTGGGAGTAGCCTGTACTCATCAAAAGGCTCCCAAGTGATTCTTCTATGTATTCAGTTTGAAAAACCACCAATCTGTACCACTCATTTGGTACCTGATATAACAGCTCAGTTGGTAAAGAATCTGCCTGCAATGAAGGAGACCCCGGTTTGATTCCTGGGTTGGGAAGATCCGCTGGAGAAGGGATAGGCTACCCACTCCAGTATTCTTGCCTGGAGAATTCCATGAATTGTATAGTCCATGGGATGGCAAAGAGACAGACACGACTGAGCGACTTTCACTTCACTTCATAAACTACTTTGTAGAGTTAGCTATTGCTTTGAGTGTATTTTAAATTTTGTTCATAGTAAACGAAAACCTTCTGCGTGCATACTGTCGCTTCAGTCGTGTCTGACTCTGCGATCCTGTGGACCGTAGCCTGCCAAGCTCCTCTGTCCATGAAATTCTCCAGGCAAGAACACTGGAGTGGATTGCCATGCCCTCCTCCAGGGAATCTTCCGGAACCAGGGATTGGACCTGCGTCTCTTATGTCTCCTATATTATGCAGCCACGTTTTTTACCACTAGTGCCACCTGGGAAGCCCTAGGCCACAGATTTAGAGAGGATTCAGATGGATCTCTCCTAGACCTCCCTTCTCACAGCTACCTTGAAAGGTAGTAGATCACTACTCTCTACCCGCCTACCTGATGTGATGGACCTCAGACGGAGGATGTGGCCATCCTACCCAAGCCTTGGCCGCTATTTGTCATGCATGGAACGCTATCGAATGCCAGAAAAGGAGATGGCGTCTAGGCCACAGCTGGATACCAGTGGCCTCTTCATGATGGTAAATCTGGGTAAGAGTGAAATTTCTGTGAATGTCCCCTCGCCTGGCGTCCTTCAGAACTGTCATCGGTTGGGGGAGTTACAAAGAACAGAATACTCTGCATCCCTTTGGGGGCAAATCTGAATTCAGGATATAAATTTCATGACATCCATGTGAAATGGTCCATTCACAAGTGACCCACAAGGGGCCCCACACTGATGAGTCAGATGGAACAGGACATAGCTAGATTGGCCCGTGAATGAATGTCAGTCCTCAGTAGCAGGTCATGCTCAATGGCCATCACCAGAAATCCCCTCTTCCAGACCCTAGAGTCCTTTGCTCAATCCCTTCAGTCATATCCGACTCTTTGTGACCCTATGGACTGTAGCCCACCAGGCCCCTTCCACGGGGATTCTCCAGGCAAGAATACTGGAGTGGGTTGCCATGCCCTTCTCCGGGAGGTCTCCCCGATCCAGGGATCAAACCCAGGTCTCCTGTACTGCAGGCAGATTCTTCACTCACTGAGCCACCTGGAGGCCCCCTAGCGTCCCTTACCCCCTTAGAGAATTGGCTAAGGCCTGGGAAGATGGACACTGCAAACATTGTTTAAAAGTTTACTGCTGCTGGCCAGGGCTTTGGGTAGACCAATAAAGTGTATGTGTGTGTGTGTGTGTTGGGGCTGGGAAAGGAAGCTCGTTGGTTCCCCACAAGTCCCTGCCATGAGTATGGGGGCCAAAAAGGAGGAGACTTATAGGACAGGGGTTGATCCCATTCAAAGTCAGCATGATGAACTTGGTGGAGTCTGGCACTGAGCAGGCAAGGGCCGTCAGAAACTTGCCAGAAAGCTGAATGGTGTCTCACACTTGTTTCTCTCAGAAGGGCCATCACCTAAAGTAGCAAAAACCACATGGTCAAGGTTCAAGCTCACAATTCTGGGTCCTTCCTCTGCCCGCTTCCCTCAAACCTGACCCCCTCGCCTCCCCTCTGCTCGTCCCTGCCCCCCTCCCCGAATCTCTCATCCTCCACCCCCATCCTGTGCAGAGTCCCCACCTTCCTCCCCCCAGACCCCTGGTGCACCTGGGGGTGCTGGACAGGCACGTGCCTGTGATGATGAGGGTGATGCCCACGAGGAAGCCCGCCAGGCCGAGGGCCAGGCCGAGGGCACAGACTAGAGTCCCTGTGGTATCAGGCAGCGGGGTGGGCACCTGGGGCTCTAGGAGAGAAAGGGAGGGTCAGGGGGTCCCGCAGAGGGACTCAGGGTGAAGGATGCACAGGTCTGAGGCGGGTGGCCAGGAGGGGGCTGCGTACCCCAGTGCTGAAAGAGCGGCTGGTCCAGGCCCCAGTGCTCCACCTTGCAGGCATAGAAGTCGTCCGCCAAGGGCACAAAGGTCAAGTAGTGAAACTTGCGGAACGAGTGGTCAGGCTGAGCGTAGAAGCCGGTCTGGGTCACGCCCTGGGTGACGGGCTGGCCGTTGCGCAGCCAGCTGACGTTGATGACCGGGGGGAAGATGTTGTCCACGATGCAGATGAGGACGTTGGGCTGGCCCAGCTGCACGCGAGACTTGGGCAGGACGGCCACTCTGGGGGGCACTAGGAGGAAGCAGGCCTTGAATCCCACAGGAACAGGCCTCCAGCTGGGGCCTCGTCAGGGATGGATGGAGGGGTGCTTCCTGGTATTTGCCTTCTGAGAGCAGTGGATGCTCTGGGCTGGTGACACTGAGGCAGAAGCGGGGACAGAGGGACAGGAGACTGAAGGGGCAGGGTGGGGGGGCCCAGGGTGAGGTGAGCCGTATCTGCCAGGTGGGAGGGGTCGTTCCTAGAGGAAGAGGCTGTTAAAGGAATCTCAGGAGATCTAGAACCTCCTGGGAAAGAAAAGGGTTGAGAACAACAGTCTCAGATATTGAGAGTGGGGCCGGGGAGCCAACAGAAGACTGAGGGGTGGGGTAGAGGCTTCTCTGGACCTCCTCTGCTTGCTGGGAGCCTGGGGGGCAGGCAGGGGAAAGGCCCAGTACCGTTGGGGGCTCTGGTGCGGTTGGAGCGCTCCACCAAGTCCTCCAGATGCGCTTTGATCATCGAGATACTGAACAGCCCGTTCTGCGGGTCAAAGTAGGCGAAGTTGCCAAATTCAGGTAGACGCCACACAGCCTCCCGCTTCTTCAGGTCCACAGAGAACAGCTGTTCTCCATCGAAATCATAGGTGAACTGACCTGCACCATCATAGGACTGGTAGAAGGCTGGTCCGTAGGAGCCCATGTGGTCAGCTGTGTTGGGTGAGTTCAGGGTCAGGGGAGAAAAGAAAAGGTACAAGCTCTTATCCATCAGGTGTGATGGGTTGAGTCTCTGAGCTGTGCCCCATCAAGAGTCCTGTTCTGACACTGAGCTGGTCCCTGGGGAGCAGAGGAGCGGATGGAGGGACTGGCCAGCACAGAGGCAAGGGATCAGCCCGGCACACTGGGCTGGAAGAAGAGAGGCCACTTAAACTCAGGCTTGTGACCCCAGAGTTAAATCTTGACTCTGATTGCCGGTCCCAGTGGGGTCTTGTGAGATGAGAAGAGTAAGGGTGGGATGAGGAGAAACTAACTTAGGTTAAGAGCACCCATGGAATGCAAGGATTCTTCAATATATGCAAATCAATCAGTGTGATACACCATATTAACAAATTGAAAGATAAAAACCATATGATCATCTCAATAGATGCAGAAAAAGCGTTTGACAAAATTCAGCACACATTTGTGATAAAAACTCTTCAAAAAATGGGCATAGAAGGACTGTACCTCAACATAGCAAAGGCCATATATGAAAAGTCCACAGCAAACATTATTCTCAATGGTGAAAAACTAAAAGCATTCCCCCTAAGATCAGGAACAATGTGAGTGTGTCCTCTCTCACCACTAGTATTCAACATAGTTTTGGAAGTTCTAGCTACAGCAATTGGAGAAGAAAAAGAAATGAAAGGAATCCAGACCAGAAAAGAAGTAAAACTCTCACTGTTTGCAGATGACATAATACTATACATGGGAAACCCAAAAGAAACTATTAGAGCTAATCAGTGAATTCAGCAAAGTCATGGGATACAAGGTCAATACACAGAAATCAGTTGCATTTCTATATACTAACAATGAAAAAATCAGAAAGAGAAATTAAGGAATCAATCCCATTCACCATTCCAACAAAAAGAACAAAATATCTAGGAATAAACCTACCTAAGGAGACAAAAGAACTGTATATGGAAAATTATAAAACACTGATGAAAGAAATCAAAGATGGCATAAACAGATGGAGAGATACTTCATGTTCCTGGGTAGGAAGATTCAATATTGTAAAAATGACTATCCTACCAACTGCAATCTACAGATTCAATCCAATGCCTATCAAATTACCAATGGCATTTTTCACAGAACTAGAACAAAAAAAAATCTCAAAATTTGTATAGAGACATAAAAGACCCCAAATAGCCAAAGTACTCTCAAGAAAGAAGAATGAAGTTGGAAGAATCAATCTTACTGACTTCAGACTATACTACAAAGCTACAGTCATCAAGACAGTATGGTACTGGCACAAAAACAGAAATATAGACCAGTGGGACAACATAGAAAGCACAAAGAGAAAACCCACGTACCTATGGGTACCTTATTTTTTAAAAAGGAGGGAAGAATATACAATGGGGCAAAGATAGCCTTTTCAATAAGTGGTGCTGGGAAAACTGGACAGCTACGTGCAAAAGAATGAAATTACAACACTTCCTAACACCATACACAAAGATAAACTCAAAATGGATTAAAAGCATAAATGTAAGACCAGAAGCTATAAAACTCTTAGAGGAAAATATAGGCAGAACACTCAATGATATAAATCAAAGCAAGATCATCCATGACCCACCTCCTAGAGTAATGGAAATAAAAATAAACAAGTGGGACCTGATTAAACATAAAAGCTTTTGCACAGCAAAGGAAACTACAAACAAGGTGAAAAGACAGCCCTCAGAATGGGAGAAAATAATAGCAAGTGAAACAACTGACAAATAATTAATTTCCAAAATATACAAGCAGCTCATAAACTCAATACCAGAAAAACAAACAACCCAATCAAAAAGCGGAGAAAGAAGACCTAAATAGACATTTATCCAAAGAAGACATACAGATGGCCAACAAACACATGAAAAGATGCTCAACATTCCTCATTATTAGAGAATGCAAATCAAAACCACAATGAGATATCACCTCACACCAGTCAGAATGGCCATCATCAAAAAGTCTACAAACAATAAATGCTGGAGAGGGTGTGGAGAAAAGGGAACACTCTTGCATTGTTGGTGGGAATGTAAATTGATACAGCCACTATGGAAGACGACACGGAGATTCCTTTAAAAACTAGGAATAAAACCACCATATGACCCATCAATCCCACTCCTAGGCATATACCCTGAGGAAACCAAAATTGAAAAAGACACATGTATCCTAACGTTCATTGCAGCACTGTTTACAATAGCTAGAACATGGACTCGACCTAGATGCCCATTGACAGATGAATGGGTAAAGAAGTTGTGGTACATATACACATATACACAATGGAATATTACTCAGCCATAAAAAGGAACATATGTGAGTCAGTTCTAAAGAGGTGGACCAACCTAGAGCCTCTTATACAGAGTGAAGTAAGTCAGAAAGAGAAATATAAATATTGTATATTGACGCATGTATATGGACTCTAAGAAGATGGTACTGATAGCTTTATTTTCAGGGCAGTAGTGGAGAAACAGAGAGAGCAGGCCCATGGACATGGGGAGGAGGAGGGAGAGGGTGAGGTATACGGAGAGGATAACATGGAAACCTAAAATGGCATATGTAAAACACATGGCCAGTGGGGATTTGCTCTATGGCTCAAGGAACTCCAGCAGGGGCTCTGTGACAATCTAGAAGGGTGGGATGGGGAGAGAGGTGGGAGGGGGCTTCAGAAGGGAGGAGACATGGGTGTACCTATGGCTGGTTCTTGTTGATGTATGACAGAAAGCCACAAAATTCTGTAAAGCAATTATCCTTCAACTGAGCAACTGCACTGCACTGAACTATCCTTTAATTTAAAAAAAAAAAAGAGCATCCAAGGAACTGTGGGCACAGAGATGCAGTGTAAGTGGGTGTGAGGGAAAACAGGAGATGGGAGTAAGAATCAAGATTTGTGACCCCGAGGCCAGAAGGATAGGAAAAGGCAGCCCAAGGTATTGCAGACAGCAGTGGAAAAGGAATTCGAAGTTCAAAGTTCTGTCCCATCTCTTCTGCTCAGAGCATTATGATCAAATGTGTCTCTTAACATGAATGAGGCTCAGCTTTCTAGAAATTAGGGTTTAGGTGACTGCAGATAAGATGGCTTGATAATCCTATGAAATAAATTGCACAGCAGTCATGAGAACCTAGCGTGTGATCAGCACGATACCAGGCCCCAAGGGAATACAGACAAACCAGCTGTGGACCCTGCAGACAAGGAGCTCATGAACAGAACAGGATAAAGACATGAACATCTCTCTGTTGACCTGGTAAAAAAATATGGTACTAGAACTGGAGGTGAATGGGCACATTTCAAACCAGGAAGTTCTACAGAAATCAGGATGCTGGGACTTCCTTGGCAGTCCAGTGGTTAAGACTCCATGCTTCCAAAAATAAAAAGGCTCCATGCTTCCAATGCAGGGGAGGCAGGTTTGATCCTTGGTCAGGGAACTAAGATCGCACATGCTGTGCATCTTGGTCACAAAATTTTTAAAATATAAATTAAAAAAAAAAAAAAGATGGTGTTCCTTGGTTGCACAGTGGATAAGAATCCACCGGCCAATGCAGGGGACACGGGTTCGATCCCCGGTCTGGGGAAATTCCATGTCATGGAGCAGTTAAGCCTGCACACTGCAGCTGCCGAGCCCGGGCACCCTCGAGCCTGCGCTCCACAACAAGGGCAGCCGGGGCCCCGCAGCTAGAGGGCAGCCTGGCTTGCTGCAGCTAGAGAAAGCCTATGCACAGCAGTGAAGACCCAGCACAACCAAATAAAATAAATAAATAAAAGGTGTTTTAAATCCATCAGGACGCTGGGCAGCAAGATGGCAGTTTGGGTCTCAGAGAGGGGGCAGGGGACTTCCTTGGTGGTCCAGTGGTTAAGACTTCACCTTTCAGTGCAGGGTTACAAGTTCGATCCCTGGCCAGGGTGGGGAGCTAAGAGCCTACATGTCTCACAGCCAAAAAACAAAAACATAAAACAGAAGCAATGTTGTGACAAATTCAATGAAGACTTTAAAAACGGTCCACATTAAAAAAAAAAAATCTAAAAAACGAGAGGACGGAGAGAGGAACCGGAGGCACCAGAGCATGGCTGGTGTGGCCAGGCTGAGCCTGTGTTTTAGGTCCAGGACAGACCGGACAGAGGTGAGAGGGATGGGGAGTCTGTTGGCAAGGAAGTCGCCATAAGCCAGCGGAGAGGAACCGCTCACGCTCTGTACCGTCTCAAGGGTAACCCCGCGCCCGTCATCGCCTCTCCTCACCCAGCGCTCTCAGCACTCACCCTTGATGGCCCCAACTTCCCCAGGGCTCAGGAGGGTCATCAAGGTGTGCAGTCCCAGGACCAGCCTCCCCCTGAGGACCATTGCCCTCTGGTGCTTTAACCAGATGAGTCCCGCAGGCTTGGTGTCGGGGGTAAGGGAAGAAGGTGGAGGTAAAGAGGAAGAAAACAGATTCTGGGGTGGGGTGGGGAGCCCCCTGCTGTGTTCAGCCAATCAGGGAAATTCCCTCAGTTGGGGTAGCTGTTGCTAGGGGAAGATGCGGAGGAAAGCGCCTGGGCGAGAAGATGGAAGAGTGTAACTGGGCCCACGTGCCCCGAGGAGGCTTGTCCACAGGAAAGTCAGGAGGGGTGGGAGGGGCTCAGACCCACGGCTCCTACATCCTCCAAGGGGGTACCCTCTGAAGGCAGAGAGAAGGCCATCTGAGCGCAAATCCTCTTTGATCCGTGGGGTAGGGGCTCCTACCTATCTTGTAAGTTTTTGTGGACCAATTTGGAGTTGAAAAATAGAATAAATATGGGGGTTCCTTGGCGGCCCAGTGGTTAAGAGTCTGAACTCCCCCTGTAGGGGACGTGGGTCCGATCCCTGGCAGGGGAACGAAGATCCCACAAGCCACCCAGCACAGCCAAGAAAAAAAAGAATTACTGAGAAATTTTAAAAGGGAAATGTTGGATACTCAGTAGAAAAAAATATTTATAGTCTTTAAATCATGTTTAAAATTATTACTTTATTTCATTATGTGAGGGAAAATGTATCATTGTTAGAGATATTTAAAGCAAAAAAGAACTCCAGCAGGCTGTTCTGAGGAGGGCAGAGAGTGCTGGGTGGCCTCTATGAGTTCGTCCAGGTCCCCTGTGCCCCCGTCTCAGACTGAAGGTTGACCTGTATGGACCAAATCACCCTTATTTTTGTCTTTTAACTGGGCTCAGCCAAAGGGAGGCATGTGGTGCCCAGGTGGCACATTGGCAAAGAATCTGCCTGCCAGTGAAGAAGATGCAAGAGACTCGGGTTCGATCCCTGGGTGGTGAAGATCCCCTGGAGAAGGAAACGGCAACACACTCCAGTATCCTTGTCTTGAAAATTCCATGGACAGAGGAGCCTGGCAGGCTACAATCTATGGGGTTGCAAAGAGTCAGACACGACTGATCATACACACACACACAACGGGAGGCATTGGCAGAATTTAGTCTAATGTAAACCATATATAAAGTTAATTCTCTATCCTGGTAAATAGAAATCTAACCAAATATCTGAAGGCAATGTGTCAAAAATGATGAAATAAATAATTTTCAACTTGTAAGGGATCTGAGAAATCGTCTGTTTCCAAACCTGACCACACCGGAGAATCAGCCGTGGAGTGTGTTAAAAATACAAATTCCCAGGTTCCATCCTGACCTGACTTAAAGTAGCCTTTCCACAAGTAGGCCAGGGGACCTGTGTGTTTCGCGTGCTCCCTATGTGATTCTTGGGCAACAGGTCTATGGACTGCTTTCTGGCACAGACAAATGCCCGCTCTGATGTTCTTTTCTACACCTAGTGGAGTAGATAGACTTCTGACTTCAAATTCACCAAATCAAGAGGACTAATGCATTTTGGTGACACAGGCTATGGGGAACCCTAACCTTAGTTCTTTTTGTTTCCATTCCCCAGGATCTAGAATAATGCCTGGCACATAGTGATGCCCAATAGATATTTTTGTGTGAACAGTGGTCCTGCCCTGCCTTTCTCCTTAGGAGTTAGAACCTTGAAACAGTGAGATGATAGACTGTCATATCCAGGAATGCTTGTGATAAAGAATGCTGCTTCTTTATTTTATAGCAATTGTGTGTTGAATGCTTTTTATTTCTGAATATGTGAAGATTGACAAGCATAAGACTTTTATTGTTATTTTCTAATTTAATGACTTTATAATCTAAGAATCTTGTCACTCTGATGCATCTTAGAAATTTACTGAAACTTGCTTTATGGCTTGCAGTGTAGTCACTTTTTGTCAGCACTTCACACGCGCTCTACTTGTTGGGTGCAGAATTTGTAAATGTTATTGGACCAAGAGTGTTGATTTTGTTATTGTAATCTGTCATATCTTTCCTCATTTGGGGGCTGATCTGTTAATACCTAAGAGTGATGTATTTAAATCTCTAACTGTGGCTGTAGATTTTTCTATTTGTTTCTATTTGGGGAATCATTTCTGCCCTGTTTATGTTTAGACTATTAAATGCTTACTTTTGGGAAGTGTAGTGTTCTCGTGAATCGAACTGTTTCCCAATATGTACTGGCAACCTTTCTGTCTTAAAGTCTGTCCTGTCTGATACTGATACACTACACAGCTCTCTTTTTATCAGCATTTGTTTGATACATCTGTTTCTCTCCTTCAGTTTTTACCCTTTCGGATGCAGCTGTCCTAAATATCATATAGGTTTTGGGTTTTCCAGTCTGACAGTCTCTGCCTTCTAATTGGTGATTCAATTCATATATTATTAGTCAAAGTGAGCAAACTTACTTTTGCAACAGAAAAACACAGAAACATCCGTAGTTTGACAAAATATGAGTTTATTTTTAACCCATGTGCTTGCTGTTCAAGGCAGGTGAGACATTCTGTATCTATGAAAGTGAGAGTGTAGCCAGTCAGTCGTGTCCAACTCTTTCTGACCCTGAGGACCGTAGCCCGCCAGGCTCCTCTGTCCATGGAATTCTCCAGGCAAGAGTACTGCAGTGGATTGCTATTCCCTTCTCCAGGGGATCTTCCAGACCCAGGAATCGAACCTGGGTCTCCCGCATTGCAGGCAGATTACTGTCTGAGCCCCAAAGGAAGCCCTCTGTATCTATGGCGTTTCTTAAAAAGTGCCTCATGAACCCAGGCTGGCTTCCTCTGACATCTCACTGTTGAAAAGCCCTTTGCTTCCAGCTTTGCAGACAGGAGAGGGCCTCAGGAAGGTGCATCTGCTCTTGTGTCTCTGGACCAGAAGTCTACTCACCTTCCACTGGCACTAATTAAAAAATCACCCTGCCAGAGTGCAAGGGGGCTGGGAAAATGTAGTTCAGCTGTGTGTTCAGGAAAATATAATGGTTGGGTGAACACATGCACTGTCTTTGCCCCATTTCAGCTGTACTTATTGTGATTATTGCTGTATTTGGACTTGTTTCTAATATTGTATTTATTTCAATATTTCTAGTCTTTCCTTTTTTAGTCTTCATCATCTCTAGTTTTAAATATTTAATTGAAGTATAGTTGATTTACAATGTTGTGTTTATTTCTGCTGTAAAACAAAGTGAAGCAGTCATACATGTACGTATATTCACTCTTTTCAGATTCTTTTCCCAAACAGGTTATTACAGAGTGTTGAACAGAGTTCCCTGTGCTATAGAGTAGGTCCTTATTAGTCGTATATTTTATATGTAATGGTGTGTATTTATCAATCTCAGTTTCCCGATTTATCCTCCCTGTTTCTCCCTTGGTATCTGTAAGATTGTTTTCTACATCTGTGACTCTACTTCTGCCTTATAAATAAGTTCTTTTCTACCATTTTTTTAAGATTCCACATACAAGCAATATCACATATTTGTCTGACTTACTTCACTCAGTATGACAATCTCTAGGCCCATCCATGTTGCTGTAAATAGCATAATTTCATTTTTTATGGCTATTATTCCATTGTGTATACACACACACACATGCATATCACATCTTCTTTATCCATTTATCCATTGATGGACATTTAAGTTGCTTCCATGCCCTCTCTATTGTAAATAGTGTGGCAATGAACATTGGGGTACATACATTCCATCTTTTTTTTTTAAGTGTTGTCTAGGGAGGGAGGTGGGAGGGAAGTTCAGGATGGGAAACACATGTAAATCCATGGCAGATTCACGTCAATGTATGGCAAAAACCACTACAATATTGTAAAGTAATTAGCCTCGAACTAATAAAAATAATTGGGAAAAAATATTTTTTAATAAAATAAAAAAGCATAAAAAAAAACAACTGTTGTCTCTACCTCCCCCTTCTTCCCCCTAACCGGGTAAGCACCTGAGCATACTTTCAAATACATTCAAATACTCCTTCACCAGCGTTTCTGATCAGCCTTACTTCCCATACCTTTTTGGCACCTCCTGACATTTTATCTCGTTGGAATACTTCCTCCCAAAGTGTTTTAAACATGAGTACTTGTGCGGCAAACCTTCTGAAGCTTTCTGTGCCTGAGAACATTTTTTATTATACTATCACTTTGAATAACATTTAGCTGATGTATTAAATTCTGTTTGACTTTTTTCTCTTTAATATTTTAAGTAATATTATCTCAATGTCTCTCTGCATCCAGTGTTGATGTTAGGAAATCTGATGTCCGTCTGTCCAAAATCTTTTAGGATTTTCTCCTTTTTCTGCTACTTTTCACGTTCTTTATTTCTTTATTTTTATTGCTGGCTGTGCTGAGTTTCATGGGTGCACAGGCTCTTCTCTAGCTGTGGTGAGCAGAGTCTGCTCCCTGCTGCAGACGTGGTCTTCTGGTTGCGGCGGCGCATCCTGTTGCAGAGCGCAGGCTCTGGGACACGCAGGCTTCAGCAGCTGCAGTTCTCAGGCTCTCGAGCACAGGCTCACTAGTCCTGGTGCGCGGGCAGAGTTGCTCCAAGGCATGTGGGATCCTCCCTGACCAGGGGTCGAACCTGTATCTCCTGCATTGGCAAGTGGATTCTTAACCACTGAGCAACAGCTGAAGCCCTCACTGTCCGCTATTTTAAAATGTCATTTTATGTATCTAAAATGGGCTTATCCTTATCTTCCTGTAGGACATTATAGAGCCCCTTTCTCTTTCAATCCTGAGAAGTCATCTCTTTCATTTCTGTAACTCTTTTCTCCTCTCTATTTTTATCAATTTTTAAAATATTTGTTTATATTTAATTTGTTCATTTATTTAGTTGGCTGTGCCAAGTCTTAGTTGCAGCCCACAGGATCTGTCATCTGTGTTGTGACCTATGAGATCTAGCTCCACGACCAAGGATCCCACCTGGGCCCCTGCACTGGGAGCTTGGAGTCTCAGCTCCTGGACTACCAGGGAAGTCCCTCAATCTTTATTTTTATGAAATTCATATTATCCATATTGGGCACTTCTCTCATTTTGTCTTTTGACTTTTCTATTTTCAGTTTCCTTATCCTTCCATCTTTTATTCTAGGAGAGTTCTTTAGTCCTCCAGCTTACTAATTGGTTTTCAGTTGCATCTCTCCCACTAGTTATTCTTGTTAACATGGTTAACAAGACTATTATATTTTTTACACCTAGAACTTCTATACAGTTTTCCCCATATCCCCTAGGTTTTTTATTTTCATATAGTAACTTCTCTTGCTTTTGTAAATGCATTGCTTATGCTCATTTTAAGTGGTTAGTCTATATTTACTAATACTTCTTCTTTTAAGGACACCAGGGGCCTGTTTGTTGTTTTCCTTTGAAGGCGGTGGCGCTCTCTTGAAGGGAGGGGGTTATTATTTTGGCCTGTGAACCAGGGCAGGGCAGGGAAGAAGTGGGAAACAAGAAATGGCCTCCCCCTCCAGGCACCCGGATACATAATGTAATATTATGACTTTCAGGTTCCTGTATCAAATCCTCATAGCACCTCTTAATTTCTAGTTCCAACTCACCGCCAAGACCATGAGTAAGAGAAGACTGAACTAGCTTATGTGAAAATTCCCCAAACCGAGACATATACTCATTCATATCCCCACATCTTGCTCTGGACCCTGTGGGAGAGATACAACCTTGATCCACAACTGTGATTCAGACATGCGTAAACCAGTTAACATACTGAGGTCTCCAAAGGTGCCCACAGATGCCCCTGAAAGAAGTGGAGAGAATAAAGTAAAACCTGGGGGAGTGGGCAGAGCTGTCAGAAGAGTAGTGACTCTGGTACAAAGTGGCATCCAAATGACACTGAATCACTGAGGGCTACAACATTTCTATGGGAAACTTGTGTGAAACAGTAGGTCTACTGCAGAGAAAGATAAATATCACACGATAACGCTTATATGTGGGATCTAAAGAAAAGACACAGAGGAATTTATAGACTCATAGACGTAGAAAATAAACTTATGGCTACCGAAGGGGAGGGAAGAAGGATGAATTAGGAGTTTGGGGTTAAAATAGACACATTATTATATATATAAAACAGATAGGGACTTTCCTGGTGGTCCAGTGGTAAAGAATCTGCCTGCCAATGTAGGAGACACAGTTTCAAACCCTGGTCCAGGAGGATCCCACGTGCCACCGAGCAACGAAGCCCGTGTGCCACAACTATTGAGCTGTGTTCTAGTGCCCGGAGCCGAAACTACTGATGCCTTCTCACCCAGAGCCTGTGCTCTGCAACAAAAGAAGCCACTACAGTGAGAAGCCTAAGTAACAATAAAATTTAAAAAAGTAAAATAGATAACCAATAAGGACCTACAGGATAACCCCAGGAACTATACTCAGTATCTTGTAATAATGTTAGAGAACATAAAAAGTATACTTATAAATGTATAATTGAATATATTTATATATATATATATATGTGTATGTATGTATACATAACTGAATCACTTTGCTATATACCTGAAACTAACCCAGAGTTGTAAAGCGATTATATTTGTTCAGAGTAAATCAGCCCCATGGAGAATAGCAACCATCCTCGTTCCCTCTACCCCACGCTCTCGGTCGGGAAGTACCCAGGGTGGAGCCAACATTCTCTAGACCAGCCTCTCGGCAGGTCACAGACTGCGGTACCTGCAGCCACGTTCCGGGTGTGTGATATGTGCTCTAGGAACCTGGAAGTTCAGAGAGATCGGGGACAGGCCCTGGAGTCGCCAGGGAGGCAGCAGACACGTCCAGCTCTGACACACGGGTATTCACGGGTCTTGGGATTTCTCATGAAGGCTGCAGTGCAGGGAGAAGTCCCAGAGGAGACTGGGGCTTATCGATCAGTGTGGGGCTCACCATGTCATCATGCTTCAATTTCTGATCTGCAGTAAGTGCTTTTTCTGTGTCAGGGCCTCTGCAGTGAGCTAAATGGAGAGGAATCACAGACGGGCAGGAATTGGAGGGGTGTTTGGGGACACCCATCATTGGTGCTGAGGAGCATAGAGATTCAAAGGGACTGGAGCTTTAAAGATCTGATGCAAAAAAAAGGTGGAATTTCCTGGTGGTTCAGTAGCTAGGACTCAGCAAGTTCACTGTGGTGAACCCTGGTTGGGGAACTAAGATCCTGCAAGCCAATCAATGCAGCCGATAAATAAATAAAGTAGATTTGATGCTGGGGCTCCCTCTGTCCTTCTGTCGCTGAAAGGTTGTCACCCGCAATAGGACAACAGAGCGGGGTTAGGACTCCCCTTCACCCCTTCGCACCGGCTCTCCTCGGTGGCTCCCCTCGCAGGCCTCTAAGAAGAAGGCGGTCTTTCCAGCCAATGAAGACCAGCGAGAGGTCAAGAAGTGCCCTAAGGAGAGGTCACGCCACTCTCTCCAGCTCTTTCCACCCGCCCACCTGTTTGGTTTCCTCTTAGATCTGAAGGTTCCCTAAGGCAGGGCTCTATGGTTAATGCTGGAAAGAACTGCAGAGATGATTTAGCTAAATCCCCCATCTGTGGGGAAGGGAAACTTTGGACCAGGGAGGGTCTGTGATTTCTCCAAGATCACACAATTGAGTCTAAAAACTCCGAATATTCCATCATTTTGCCCTGGAAAGTGATGGGTTCAGGGGTAGTCATCAAAACACTTTACATCAGCAGGAATAACTAATACTGTGGGTCTGTGATTTCTCCAAGATCACACAATTGAGTCTAAAAACTCTGAATATTCCATCATTTTGCCCTGGAAAGTGATGGGTTCAGGGGTAGTCATCAAAACACTTTACATCAGCAGGAATAACTAATACTGTGGGTCTGTGATTTCTCCAAGATCACACAATTGAGTCTAAAAACTCTGAATATTCCATCATTTTGCCCTGGAAAGTGACGGGCTCAGGGGTAGTCATCAAAACACTTTACATCAGCAGGAATAACTAATACTGTGTTGATGTGTCAATGCATTGAGAAAGACTGCAAAGAGGCTGGAGATGAGGTGAGGAGACAGAAAGAAAACACAAAGTTGTAATTGTAGCTCTTCCCTGAGTCGGCGCTCCCTGGACAGAGGGCAGAGGCAGCCCTCTGAGTTCTCCAACCAGACACTCTGCCTGAAGGAGGATGGAGACTCAAGGAAAGAGGCAAAAGACAGGACCCACACGGCCCTGGGTGCAGCCACTCAGAATCACAAGGAACGTGGGCAGAGTGCCTCAGGGCGTGGGGGTCTCTCCCAGCACAGCCCTGCTCTGGTCTCTCTCTCCCGCAGAGCAATACATGTACAGAGTGACTGCTGAGTTCAACAAGATGAACCACTAAAAGCGACACTTTTACAACAGAAGTTTGCATCCAGTCTGACAGCCGTGGGGGTATATCTATCTGTGACCAAGAAGGGCGCATCAGTGCATGTTCATTGCGGTGCTTTTTATAGTAGCCAAGACATGGAAGCAACCTCAGTGTCCATCGACAGATGTGGTGCCTGTATACAGTGGAATATTACTCGGCCATTAAAAAGAACGAAATAATGCTATCTGCAGCAACATGGTTGGACCTGGATAATAACATAGAAAGACAAATACCACGATAGAAATGAACTTATTTACAAAACAGAAACAGACTCACAGACTTGGAGAACTAATTTATGGTTACCAGCGGGGCAGGGTGGTGGAGGGAAGGGATAGATTGGGAGTTTGGGATTGACATGTACACATTGCTATATTTAAAGTAGCCAATGGACTTCACCGGCAGGCCAGTGGTTAAGACCACCAACTTTCACTACAGGGCCTGGTCAAGGACCTTAGATCCTGCAAGCTTCATGGCACAGCCTAAACAAATAACAAAATAAAATAGATAACCACAAGGACTTACTGCATAACACAGGGAACTCTGCTCAATACTCGAGAATAAACCTGAGACAAGAATTTGAAAAGTAATAGGTACATGTATATGTGTAACAAACCATAATGGGGAAAGAATATGAAAAAGGATGTATATGTATAACTAAGTCACTTTGCTATGCAGCAGAAATTAACACATTATAAATCAACTATACTTAAATAAAATCTTTAGAATATTTTAAAAAAAAGAAAAACTGCCAAAAATTGGAATATCCAGAGTGAGTTCCTGGGACTCAGACAGAGCAACGTGGACACAGTGTACAGACACGTGGGGTCCACCCTGAAGTGCAGAGGTGAGTAAGGAAGGACGGGGGAGAGAAGCCGCCGGAAGGACTGGGCTCGGGCTCACAGATGGGGCGAGCTCTCTGCCCTGTCTCTGCGTCCCAGTAGGTCCCAGGCTGAGTGGCCTGAACCCAGAAGGCTTCACAGGGCGGTGGGGGAGACCTGCATGAGAAAGGGCCAGACTTCCTGCTCTTTAAACCCAGAAAGAACATCGGGTTCCTGACTCCTGCTACAAGCTTTTGTTGTTGTTTTGGAGTTGGGAGAGGTCGGCAGAGGAAACTAGGAAACACATTGAAAGAAGAATGAATCAGCCTGCTTCTTTTCTCCTTCTCTTTTTCTAAAGAGGATGTCAGACTGAGAGATCAAAAGAAGGCTATTGGCTGATAATGTTCTAGTGCCAAGATCATATTTGGCAGGATGATACATCCTTTTGAGCAAAATGGGGAAATGTCAATTTAGGTAGCTTCCTAACAGGTTCAACCTTTCTCTTCAAGGAATATTAGTTACTAGCTTAGACTTTTCTGGCAAAAGTGTTATAGAGTGTTGCACGGTGCCAGCTTTGACCCGCTTCTGTTCCTCTCTGCTCTCTATGTCTGACAAGGTCTTTCTTGGAAAATTTGAATGTTTTGTTCTGTTTTTCCAACTCTTTCACCCATCTTCTGCCTTCAAGTAGCTTCCTGGATGATATATTTATCTTTAACATCTAAATGTCAATTTGGCTTAAAAATAGTGAGTCACTGTAATGTACACCTGTAACTTATATAATCATATACATCAACTATCCTTCAATTAAATTTTTTTTTAAGTAAAAGTCAGTTTGGCAAGAAAATCACTTAACGTGCGTTTATCTGTCTCCTTTGTCATAACAAGATTCTTTCCCACACTCTTGTCCAACCTAAGGTGAATGTCGCCCCTCCAAGCTGGAGGCCCTGCAGGAACACAATCTGCTTGTCTAACACGTGACCGATTTCTATCCGGGCCACATTCAAGTTCACTGCTCCCTGAATGGACAGCAGGAAACAGCTGGGACTGTGTCCACCCACCTGATCCATCACGGGCCTGGGCCTCCCAGCTCCGAGTGATGCTGAAAATGACCCATCAGCAGGGAGGTGTCCACTCTTGCCGTGGAGCACCCCAGCCTGGACAGACTGCCACCTTGGGGTGCAGTGAGTTACTCCCTGATGACCCTGTGGGCTCCAAGCTCTGGGGTCCACTCACCATACTGAGGTCACACCACCCCAAGCTTTTTCTCCTCAACCCCCTGACTGTGGTCTGGGCTGGCAGATTCATGCTAGATCTGGAGATTCTAGCATGCGTTTATCCCTGCCCTGAGAGAGCCTAGAGACTCTGTCCTTGTTAGAAAACCTCAGAAAAGGATCCCCTCCGTGCCTGGCCCTCGGCCACGGGGATCGGCCTCTGCCCTCAGTCTCCCTTCAGCCCTGAAGGTGGGACCTTACCTTCTGGCATTGCTTCTCCTTTTGCCTTTAATCTTTCCCAGCATCAGGTCTTTTTTGAGTTGGCACTTCACATCAGGTGGCCAAAGTATTGGAGTTTCAGCTTCAACATCAGTCTTTCCAATGAACACCCAGGACTGACCTCCTTGAGGTCCAAGGGACTCTCAAGAGTCTTCTCCAACACCACAGTTCAAAAGCATCAAGTCTTCGGTGCTCAGCCTTCTTTATGGTCTCTCTCTCACAACCATACATGACTAATGGAAAAACCATAGCTTTGACTAGACGGACCTTTGTCCGCAAAGTAATATCTGCTTTTTAATATGCTGTCTAGGTTAAGGACCTACTGTATAGCACAAGGAATTCTTCTCAATATTCTGTCATGACCTATATGGGAAAATAGTCTAAAAAAGAGTGGATATATGTATATGTACAACTGATTCACTTTGTGGTACAGCAGAGATGAACACAACATTGTAAATCAACCACAATCCAATAAAAATTAACTTTAAAATGTGGCAGTGACGCCAAAGTTCTGAATCCCGGAGTGGAGACTTCACGGGAAGTCTGGTGAATCTTTTAAAATTTAGTTAGATTTTAAATCTTAGTTTAAAAATCATTCTGTTACCGTAGAGTCCTGAACATTCCACCCTTTGCTTACATTGTTGTGCAGTCGCTTAGTCGTGTCCGACTCTTTGCAACACCATGACTGCAGCACGCTGGGCTTCCTGTCCTTTACCATCTCCCGAAGCCTGCTCAAACTCATGTCCATTGAGTCGGTGACGCCATCCAACCATCTCATCCTCTGTCTTTCCCTTCTCCTCCTGCCTTCAATTTTTCCTAGTGTCAGGATCTTTTCTATTGAGTCAGTTCTTTGCATCAGGTGGCCAAAGTATTGGAGTTTCAGCTTCAACATCAGTCCTTCTAATGAATATTCAGGGTTGATTTCCTTTGGGATTGACTGGTTGGATCTCCTTGCAGTCCAAAGGACTCTCAAGAGTCTTCTCCAGCATCACAGTTTGAAAGCATCAATTCTTCAGCATTCTGACTTTCTGTTTGACCAAGAATTCCTTCTAATGTGCTATCATCAGAGCACAGTCATAAAGCTGTGAGTCAACTCAGGATTTTAAACATCAAATCAGGTTTTGAAACTTGCCCTCTTGAGGGTAGAAAATTATCACAAGGAAACATGGAAGATAAATTATTAAATGCTTCTTTTCCTTCCCTTTTTTATTGGGCAACTATAGGAAATTAAACCTGTGGATGGGGGAAGGAAAGATTGGGAATTTGAGATTAGCAGATGTAAACCACTACATACAGGATGGATACAAAGCAAAGTCCTACCGTACAGCACAAGGAACTATATTCAACATCCTGTGATACAGCATGACAGAAAAGAATAGTTTGAAAAAGAATGTCTATATGTGTATAATTGAATCACTCTGCTATATAGCAGAAATTGGCACAATATTGTAAATCAAGTATATTGAAATTAAAATAAAATTTTAGAAATAAACATAAAACTTAAAAAAGACAAATAAAACTGTGGGACACTTGTAATTTTTAAGAGGAATAGTCTAAGATTTTTGAGAGAAAAGACAAAATTATCAATTGCAAAGAATCTGAATTTTACAGGCTTTAGAGAATATTCAATAGGCTACCATCGCCCCCTAGTGGCCAATGGTGGAATTTAAACTTGGAACAAGGAACCAAGGGATTTGTCTACAATTTGTTGGGAGTAATCCTACATTCACAATGGAAAGGCTAGACATATAAAAGTTAGGATAAATATGACCAAATGTAGAGGCTTTGGCAGCACCAGCACTTCTGTGGTTTGTCTGTGCCTTTGACAGCCCCCATGGAAATATGCTAATCATCACTCTTTGCAATATTTATATTTAAAAAAAAAATTTTTTTTTGGCAGCATGGTATGTGGGAATCTTAGTTTCCCAACCAGGAATTGAACCTGCACTTCCTGCATTTGGAAGCATGGAGTCTTAACCACTAGATCACCAGGGAAGTCCCTATTTATATTTTTAAATAATTGCATACAAAAAATTATACCAACAGAAGGCAACCCTTCAAGATTAGTTTTGGAAAGAAGGTCTACATAAGTAGAGTCTGAGTATCCATAAAGTGAGTGGAATCATCAGAAGCACCGCCAATAGAGCTTTCCTGCTATTATGGAAATGTTTTTATCTGAGCTGCCCAGTAGGGTCCTGCTAGCCGCATGTACTCTTGAGTACTGAAAATGCCAGCGGCTGGTGCAACAAATGAGTTCAGTTTTTCATTTAATTCTAAATTAGTTAAATTTAATTATTATAGCCACATGTGACTAGTGACTACCATAATGGACGGGCAAAGTTGAGTTTACAATCATTCTCTAAAAAAATATAGGCCCTCTTGGAATTCCCTGGTGGTCCAGTAGTTAGGACTTGGCACTTTCACTGCAGAGGCCATGTCTTCAACCCCCGGTCAGGGAACTAAGATCCCACAAGCCACATGGCACGGCCAAAAAATATACATAAAACAAACAAATAAATGTAGGTCTTCTCTTGTAGCCTTTAATGGAGGCAGGACCATCTGTAAGATAAGTTGCTAGAAAACTGAGAAATGAAAAAAGAATTTGAGAAGCCAGGGAAGGTAGAGATAAAGAGTCTTTTCTGGTCATTGGATCATTAGATTTGGGGAGAGCAAAATCTCAAAAACCTAAGAGGCCCATTAGCAACTTAATATGTTTACAAAAGAGATGAAGGAAACATCAAAAAACAGTCCAGTTCTGGCAGATATAGAAGCTACAGCCATAGAAGGAATCTTGGCGCAAACCCTCAACTCATGTAGTTGGAAAATGCTGGGAATGAAGCCAAGGGGAATTACCAAAACAAAAAGCTCACAAACTTTGAGAACACAGTACATACGGAAAGGGAGCATCTCCACATACCTCCTCTGATTCACCTTCTGAGTCTGAAGAGCAAGCCAGACCCTTTCCCAGGACACAGAAATGACCAACATCCTTCCCCCGGGATCTGTGTGTAACAGGGTTAGTTCTGTCTGGAAACACTACACTCTATTAATAAACGTTGGAAAAAGGACAATATTGCAAAGTTCTAGGAACTTTCAGATACACAATCAACAGCAACTTTTAATTAGGAAACCTAATCTAATATGAGGGCTATTTTGACAGTTGCAGCATCTGGAGGAGAAAGAATCTAAAGGGATAGATTGTGATAATATTCAATGGGGTTACAGAGAAGCAAAATGTTTCTATGATGATTTTACCTGTCCCTGCCTATGTTTGAATTTATAACTGCAACTTTGGAAAATAGAAAAACTTCCACTTTGAACCCTTGGAATTCCACGTTCCTACAAAAACATGCCAATAAGAAACGGGGCCAAATCTCTAGAAGAGTATGCAAAAACAATTATGACAAAATAGTTGGAGAAACTTGAAGGAATCCATCCCACCAACACACTCTCTCTCTCTCTCTTTTTGCCACACCTTGAGCCCCCTACATGTGGGATCTAAATTCCTCATTCCCTGACAAGGGATTGAACTGTGCCCCATGTATTAGAATGTGGAATCTTAACCACTGAGCTGCCAGGAAAGTCCCAAACAGAACTCTTAAACATCTCATTTTGTTCAGTCAAAAGATAGGTGAATCTTGGAAGTTAATTGCAAACTATAGCAATATTAAGAATAACAGCTAATTCTTTCAAAAATTTTTATTGAAATATAGCTGATTTACAATGTTGCATTAGTTTCATGGGGCTTCTCGGATAGCTCAGTTGATAAAGAATCTGCCTGCAATGCAGGAGACCCCGGTTTGATCCCTGGGTCGGGCAGATCCACTGGAGAAGGGATTGGCTACCCACTCCATCATTCTTGGGCTTCCCTTGCGGCTCAGCTGGTAAAGAATCTGCCTGCAATGCGGGAGACCTGGGTTTGATCCCTGGGTTGGGAAGACCCCCTGGAGAAGGGAAAGGCTACCCACTCCAGTATTCTGGCCTGGAGAATCCCATGGACTGTAGAGTCTATGGGGGTCTCAAAGAGTTTCAGGTTTACAGTGAAGTAAGTCAGTTATATATATACATATATCCACTCTTTTTTCTTTTTAGATTCTTTTCCCATGCAGCCTATTTCAGAGTCTTGAGTAAAGTTCCCTGTACTATTCAATTCGTTCTTATTAGTCATCTATTTTATTTATAGTACTGTGTATATGTCAATCCCAACCACCCAATTTATCCTTCTCCAGCAATCAGTTCAGTTCAGTTCATTCAGTCGCTCAGTCATGTCGGACTCTTTGCAACCCCATGGACTGCAGCACGCCAGGCCTCCTTATCCATCACCAACTCCTGGAGTCTACTCAAACTCATGTCCATTGAGTCGGTGATGCCATCCAGCCATCTCATCCTCTGTCGTCCCCGTCTCCTCCCGCCTTCAATCTTTCCCAGCATCAGGGTCTTTTCAAATAAGTCAGCTCTTTGCATCAGGTGGCTAACGTACTGGAGTTTCAGCTTCAGCATCAGTCCTTCCAATGAATATTCAGGATTGATTTCCTTTAGGATGGACTGGTAAGATCTCCTTGCAGTCCAAGGGACTCTCAAGAGTCTTCTCCAACACCACACTTTAAAAGCATCAATTCTTCAGCACTCAGCTTTCTTTAAAGTCCAACTCTCACATCCATACATGACCACTGGAAAAACCATAGCCTTGACTAGCCAGACCTTTGTTGGCAATGTCTCTGCTTTTTAATATGCTGTCTAGGTTGGTCATAACTTTTCTTCCAAGGAGTAAACATCTTTCAATTTCATGGCTGCAGTCACCATCTGCAGTGATTTTGGAGCCCAAGAAAATAAAGTCTGCCACTGTTTCCACTGTTTCCCCATCTATTTGCCATGAAGTGATGGGACCAGATGCCATCATCTTAGTTTTCTGAATGTTGAGCTTAAAGCCAACTTTTTCACTCTCCTCTTTCACTTTCATCAAGAGGCTCTTTAGTTCTTCTTTGCTTTCTGCCATAAGAGTGGTGTCATCTGCATATCTGAGGTTATTGGTATTTCTACAGTCAATCTTGATTCCAACCTGTGCTTCATCCAGCCCAGCATTTTTCATGATGTACTCTGCATATAAGTTAAATAAGCAGGGTGACAATATACAGCCTTGACGTACTCCTTCTCCTATTTGGGACCAGTCTGTTGTTCCATGTCCAGTTCTAACTGTTGCTTCTTGACCTGCATACAGATTTCTCAAGAGGCAGGTCAGGTGGTCTGGTACCAGGACCCAGGGACCCCACAGAGACTGAGCCAGAACTGTGTTTGAGCATCTCCTGTGAGGTATGGGTCAGCAGTGGACTGCCACAGGGCCAGGGGCTCTGTGTGGAGTAGACCTGGATATGGCATAAGCCCTCTCGGAGGAGGTCGCCACTAACCCCACCATAGAGCTGCCCGAACTTACACAGGACTGGGGAAGCAGACTCTGGAGGAGACAAACAGAACCTTGTGCCCCAGGACCCAGGAGAAAGGGGAAGTGACCCCACAAGAGACTGACCCAGACTTTTCTGTGAGTGTCTCCAGCAATAGCTAATTCTTAATATTGTTGCTGTAGCCGGCCAGGCTCCTTTGTCTGTGGGATTCTCCAGGCAAGAATACTGGAATGGGTTGCCATGCCCTCCTCCAGGGGATCTTCCCTTTCCCAGGGATTTTTTGCACCGGCAGGCAGATTCTTTACCATTGAGACACCTGGGAAGCCCAATTATTAATATTACTCAGTGATAAGAAAAAAAAGAATGAATTGTTGGACAACACGGTCCTACTTTATAGCACATGGAACTATATTTATTATCCTGGAATAAACCATAATGGAACAGAATATTAAAAATAATGTGTGTATACATATATATATATATATATAATAACTGAGTCACTGTGCTGTACTGTAGAAATTAACACCACTGTAAACCAACTATACTTCAATTTTAAATGCTTAGAAAGTAAAAAATAAAAAAGAATGTAATATTGCCATTTGCAGCAACATGGATGGACTTAGAGAATATTATACCTAGTGATGTCAGAGAAAGACACTATGTGATAACACTTATATGTGGAATGTAAAAAATAATATAGATGAATCTATATGCAAAACAGACTCACAGACATAAAAACAAATTTATGGTTCCCAAAGGGAAGGGGGAGGGAGGGACAAATTAGGAGAAGGGAATTAACAGATACAAACTACTATTCATAAAGTAGATAAGCAAGAAGGATTTACTGTATAGCACATGGAGTTATATTCAATATCTTTTAATAATCTATAATACAATTTAACCTGAAAAATATATATAACTGAATCACTTTGTTGTACACTTGAAACAAACACAATATTATAAATCAACTATCACATTTTTTTAGAGAATAATAGCAAGTTCTCTTTTATAGATAGATAATTCTTAAATCATGCTTCCTAGATGCCAGGGACTGTTCTAAGTCCTTTTTAAAACATATTTATTTTATTTATTTATTTGTCTGTGCCGGTCTTAGTTGCAGCGTGCATGCTCGGTCGCTCGGTCGTGTCCAGCTCTTTCCGATCCCATGGACAGTACACAGCCCACCAGACTCCTCTGTCCATGGGATTTTCCAAGCAAGAATACTCGAGTGGGTTGCCATTCCCCCTTCCAGGGGATCTTCCCAATAGCATGAGGGATCTCCAGCTGCAGAATATGGGCTCTAGTTCCCTGACTAGGGATCAAACCCAGGCCCCGTCTATTGGGAACTTGAAGTCTTAGCCTGGACCACCAGGGAAGTCCATAAGTACTTTTTATATATTTCACTCATCTAATTATTTAAAAGTAAATAAAATGTGGTTAGCATGGTACCTGGTATTATTTCCTTAGTAAAAGATCTGTCTAAATCAATCCTTGATTAGCATGTAGGCATTCATCTGGCTGATATTCTTTTCAATACCAATGAACTATACCCACCACCAGTTTGTTTTTCCTTGACTGCCCCAGCAAATCACATTCACTATAGGACCGCAGTAGATATTTTCACCCTGAGGCTTAATCCAATAAAACAGAAGTTAAAGAGATGACCTAAACCCAATGCAAGGATTAAACTGTTCATTAAATTTATGACACATTAACCAGGGGTGACTTGAAAACAATTATGTCTGTGAGGAACTTTATGGGGGTGGTAGCCATAGCCTTTATTTTGATAGAGGTGATGATTACACAATGAACATGATTGTCAAAATTCACAGGACAGGACAGTTAAAGAGGATGAAATGATTATATGTAAACTATATCTCAGTAAACCTGTTTTTTTTAATAAAAACTGCACCCCAAAACTCTGTCTTCCCCTATTGATTTTATTATGAAAAGAGAATGAACCATAAACCCACAAAATTTTCAGTAAATTTGTAAGGAAGAAAATTTTGCCTAAGATCAGGCCCTTGAAACTCCCTACCCCCAAAAAGAAGAGCAGAAATTAATTGGCCCGTTTGAATTCTGAAATCTGAATCTCCCACATCTGTATTAAACTGGGATCTCTTCATCATATTACTAAAAAGGGATCCAAATTCATATAGAATTTTAAAATTAATTTAATTGGAGGCGAATTACAATATTGTGGTGGTTTTTGCCATGCATTGACATAAATCAGCCACAGTCTACATGTGTCCCTCCGTCCCGAACCTCCTCCCACCTCCCTCCCCAGCCCATCCCTCTGGGTCGTCCCAGTGCACTGGATTTGAGTGCCCAGTTTCATGCATCAAACTTGAGCTGGTCATCTATTTCACATATGGTAATATACATGTTTCAATGTTGATATGGATCTTTAGACAGTAAGATGCCTTAGGGCTACGCTGTCTGACATGGTAGCCTCTAGATACATGCAGCTGTTGAGATTAATTAAAATTTAATAAAACTAAAAATAAAATTCTTTAGGTGTACTAACCTGTTCTTTCAAGTGCTTGATAGCCACATGTGGCTAGTGGCCACTGTACTGGATTGCACAGATGTAGAATACATCTGTCACCACAGAAGTTTCTAGTGGACAGCACTGAGCTAGCAGCCAAACAGGTATTCAGACCACTGGAGTTTCAGGGTTGAGCACTGAATACATAACTGTATGGCACAGGTCTCTGAAACTTCGGTTGGCTGCCATTTCTGATTAAAAGCATCTTGAGGACTTCCCTAGTGGTAGGGCAGCCTGCCTATGCAGGGGACACAGATTCAATCCCTACTGCAGGGAGACCCACGTGCAGTGGGGCAACTAAGCCCATGTACCACAACTGCTGAGCCTGTGCCCTAAAGCAAGGAAGGCCCAGTGCAGCCAAAAGTAAACATAAACCAATTAAAAATAAAGTGAAATCATCTTGAGATGATACATATTATAGCTATTCCACTGGTCCTCCAACAAAGTCAGTGACCTTCTCGGACACTCAGAGGCACGCACACCAGTAGGGATGACTCATGGTAAAATCACAGAGGGTGCCTGTAACAGCCCGCAGAAACTGTAAGCAATCCCTAGAGGGAGGTTTGCCAGCAAAACAGGATAGATGGCCTGTTTATATTGAAATTTCTGCTTAATGCACTGCCTAAAGCTGTTGGCTTTTAGGCCACCACTCATGGGTAGGTAACATTGGAACCCCCACCCATGGGGACAGAAATTATTAAACAGTTGATTTTCAAGGAAGTGGTGGGACTGCTTTTTTTAAGTTAAATTTTATGAGAGTATGGTTGTTTTACAATGTTGTGCTAGTCTCTACTTTACAACAAAGTGAAACAGCGATGTGTGCACATAAACGCCTCTTTCTTGGCTCTCCTTCCCGTGTAGGTCCCCGCAGAGCTCTGAGCAGAGTCCCCAGTGTGCTGCAGGAGGCCCTCGTTACTGACCTATTTTATCCATGGTATCAACAGTGTACACATGTCCATCCCAGTCTCCCGGTTCATCCCAGCCCTTCCTTGTCCCCGTTAGTGTCCACGTGTTTATTCTCTGTGTCAGTGTCTCTATTTCTCTTTTGCAAATAAGATCATCTATACTATTTGTCTAGATTCTACATATATGTGTTCATTGTGGGACTGCTTCATTGGTAAAAGCCACCGCAGAATCCTCCCTTTAAGGATCTTTCTCTAGAAATTATTTAGAGACATGGCACGCAGAGAATTGTCCCCCCATATCTTTAATCCCACAATTCCTGAATAGAAATTTCCTTTTTATTTGGGCTCAAAGACTTCGAGAATGAGTCCTAGTTTTCCATCCTCCTTTCCAATTACCTGTGGCCACACGTGCATTCTGGCCAATGCACTGCTTACAGTGCATTCTGCTGTAAGCAGAACTGCTGTGTGCAGCTTCTAGAAGGTGGACTTGGATCCTTCTATTCTGCTTCCTGTTTCCTGTTGATGGAAGGCGAACGTGAGAGCTGGAACTCCAGCAGTCATATTGGACCTGAGAGGTAAGAGCCAAGTTGAGGCTACTGCAACAAGATGGAAAAAGTCTGCATCTCTGACTCAGTTAAACACCATACAAGCTCTGGGGTTCAATGAGAGACAGAAATAAAAGTTTGTCTTGGTGAAACCATGATTGTTCTCAGGATTTTCTGCTTCTCACAGCTCAGTCAATCCAAACCAATATACACAGCATCTCTGGTTCACAATGAAAACAGAACAAGAGTAATTCATGGATATATAAAACGGAGCTCTGGATGTACGTATCACCCTCAAACATCAGATATGGTCCCAAGGCAGGACCCTGACGAACTTCTCTCAGCTGCTTATCTGCGCGGTAATCACACCTTACTTGGGGCCTTGTCAGCATGACACCCTCCACGGTGCTTGTCAAGAAAGAGCAAGGGAGAGTCTGTGAGCCCTGAAACTGCAGCTGACAGGATGGAGAATGACTCTCAGATGCTGCTGTGAGGGTCTGTGGGCATCTGTTGAGTTTTGTGCCATCTCAAAGGATTTCAGAGAGGACCCGGTGCAGATTTCTTTGTGCTAATAAATCAATAAGACCATCCAGCATTCCATGTTGCATCCTCACCTGCCAGATAGAAGACTTAGTATCTTCAAAGCACTTGCAATAGCCATAAAACCAATCTTCAAAGCCACAACAGGTGGAACTGGTTATTTCTACCGCTAAGTGGTGTCAGGCATGTCTAAGGCAGCTTTCCTTTCATTCAGTTGTTTGTTTTGGCTGTGGCGGTCTTTGTTGCTGCCCACGGGCTTCCTCTTGTTGCAGAGCGGGGCTGCTGTCCAGTTGCGGCACGGGGGCTTCTCGTTTTGGGGGCTTCTCATTGTGGAGCACCAGCTCTCGGCACAGGGCTTCAGGAGTCATAGCACAGGGTCTCAGTATTTGCGGCGCATGGGCTGAGTTGCTCCACACCATGTGGGGTCTGCCTGGGTCAGAGATCAAACTGGTGTCCCTTGCACTGGAAGGCGGATTCTTAACTCCCGGACCACCAGGGAAGCGCTAATGCAGCTTTCCTTTTTCGCTTAATGTCGTGTTTGGCAGTGATATTAACAACAGCACAACAGCTATGACCAAAACATGGGTTATACTTTAGCCAAGAAAATTCACCCAGTGATGCCATATCTCACTGACATTTTGACCAAGCAGAAGCAGAGATATGGTGCCCACAGCCTTCTGGGATATGTAGTGCTCCCAAGTACAGTTATTTAAGTGGTGCAAATTTTACAGATTGTTTTTTGATCATAAGCCCCTGGTAGCTCAGGGTAAAGAATCCGCCTGCAATGCAGGAGACCCCACTTCAATTCCTGGGTCAGGAAGATCCCCTGGAGAAGGGATAGGCTACCCACTCCAGCATTCTTGGGTTTCCCCATGGATAAGCTGGTAGTAAAGAATCTGCCTGCAATGTGGGAGATCTGGGTTTGATCCCTGGGTTGGGAAGATCCTCTGGAGGAGGGGAAAGCTACCCACTCCAGTATTCTGGCCTGGAGAATTCCATGAACTGTATAGTCCATCGGGTCACAAAGTCGGACACGACTGAGCGACTTTCACTTTCACAGATGCCACAAATATCAGTTTAAGGCTAACAGTCCAAACAAAGTGTGGCCGTCTACAGGACCCATCCCCAGCATTCATGCTATAGTCTTACTGACTTCCCTACTCCAAGTGCCCTCCTAAGCCTACCAACCTGTTGTTGGCTGTGTGCCTGTGTCTGGAACCCTCACACACTCCTCCAACCTGGGGAATGAGGGGAGTTGCCTGCAGACAACTCCATCAAAGCACGTAGTGTTCCAAATGCCATCAGTGACTCCCTCTTCCTTATTAGGTTCAAGTTAAACCCTTTTGAGAGGCAGCCAAGACATTTCAGAACCCAGGCCCTCCTACAAGAATTTGGTTCTGACTCAACCAAACCCAAATTCACTCCCCAGGTTTCTGTTTCCATCTATATATCTCCTCACCACCCCATCTAGAAGCCTCCACTGCCCACAAGCCACTGGAGGTGCTGCCAGCACCCACATGTCCAGATGCCGGGACACTTGCCCCACCCACGCCCAGCCCCACCCCGAAACTTCCACCTCGGAGCCCTACCCTTGAACTCCCCTCATTCTTCCTTAGAGCCAGGCCCCAGCTCGCTGCAGGGGCAGGAGAAGCCCCACCGCAAGCAGAGGGCTGTGGTCCTGGCGTCCTCGCCTGCAGCTTGGCTCGGAGTCGCTCATAAAACTGTTATATGGGGCTGCTTGGCATACTAGTTAAATAGGCTTTTGTGGATTGGCCTGGGGACCTAACCGCCGTGTATAAATGTTATTGGAGTAAATGCATGGCTTTGTTTCCTCGGAGAAAAGCCCTCTGAGCTCAGAGCATCTGACCAAAAGTGACCTTTGGGGACACTCCCCTTGGTGCTCCGAGGGCGACCTCTGCGGTTTGGCTCCAGCTGCAGAGAAAGCTCTGGAGAAACCTCGGCTCTGGCCCCGGCTTGGCTGGGAGTGGGTGCGGGCGGGCAGCGCGAGGAGTGTCTACTTGGGTCTGATCTTCTCTTCAGCGGAAGCCTGGGGTGCGGGGGGGGCGGGGGGAGAAGTGTGTCTGAAGCCGTTGAGATGGAGACGAGAGCGTGGGTGATCCCAGAAACCACATCCATCGCCTGACCCCAAACAGACGACGTTCAAGGGCTTCCGCCCCTAGGCTGTGGGAGTGAGGGCTCAGCTGCTGACTCCGGAGGGGCGGCGGTCAGGGACGTTTCGGGGCTCGGAATCGCTGCGCTTGCGCGTTAGCCGGGGGCGCCCTGGGCGCGGGCACCAGGGGGCAGCAGAAGCAGAGACGCGCGCCTCCCGGGCGCCCGCGCCGAAAGGGGTCTTCACTGCGCCCAGTTTGCCCGCGCGCCCGCCGCCGCGGCGAGCCTGGGCTTCCGCATTGGGGGGCGCCCTGGGGCTGAAGCCGAGTCAACTCCGGCAATGCAGGGATTCAGGGATCCGGGCAGTGTCCTCGGGGAAGGGGACGCGGTCCAGGCGGCGCCGTCGGGGATCCCCCGGGAGGAGGGGCGGAGGCGCTCCCTCCGGGACTGCGGGTCGGGGCTGCAAGACAGCCCCTCTCCCGCCCGCTCCCCGTGGTCTGCGGACCGGAAGCCAGGACGCGCACACACGTGCACACGCTCCTACACTCGTGCCCCTCCCGAGCCCGCAGCCGGGCATCCCGCGAGGAAAGCGGCCTCGCGACCGGGAGGCCCCGGAAGAAGCCTTCGTCTCCTGCCCAGATGGAGAGGGAGCCGGGATGCGCAGCGCGGGAACCTCCAGGGATGCCCGGCAGTATGGCCAGCCCTGAGCAGAGGGGACACCTGGCCCGGAAGGCTTGGAGCTGCTGAACAAGTCCCGGGGAGGGGGACGGTGCTGGGGGGCGACCCCGGATCGGAGGAGCCCTGTGCGTCTTGCCGTGGCAGGAAGCCTGGAGGAACGTGGGCGCTGATACCCACGAGCCTGGGGAGGCCCGGCCGCAGCCCTGGCTATTAATGACGGGACAGGCAAGCCTGCACCAAAGGCAGGGGCAGTAAACGCCGTCGTGAAAGTCAGCCTCCGTCTCCTCATTCACAAGGAGCTCAGACTAGGCATCTAAGGCCCCTTCCAGCCCTAAAGGTCAGGAAGGGGTGTCAGGTGAAACCAGGGAGTGTCAGCGCGCCCCCACACTGAACCGCTCAGGAGCCAGGGTCGCACAGAACCCTGGGCCCCCACCTGATGTCGCTGGGAGTCTGTTATGAACTCTCTCTGCACCCTCACACCTCAAGGGGCCAAGTCCTCCAAGAAACGGATTAAGCCATCCACTTCTGGTAACAGCTCAGCTAGGAGTAAGGGGCGTGGTGGGGTGAGGCTCCGCGTGAGGATTGAAATAACAACGCAAGCACCAGGCACATACACCCCAGGAGGAGACAATCACATTTTTTAACCACCAGTCAGAGTGGATGCAGGTCATAGTGCTGGACAAGGTCCTGGGAGTCCCTTCCATCCAGATCGCATGATAACTGAAGGATCAGGGTGAGTGGGGGGTACCCAGGGCAAGGATGGTGTGTGGCCAGGATGTTGGTGGGATACTCAGGGGGATACCACCATGGTTTCCCAACTAATGTGGAAGAATCTCAATCTTTCAACCGTCTGCTGACCACTGGCCCTGCACACACCCCTCACTATTCCACGCCTCCCCTGGGGGAGTAGCCTGGTCCCCAAGTAACAGGCGTTCCTGCAAGACCCCAGAACGAGTGAAAGACAGCAGGCAGGCAGGACAGGGAGCCAAATACCCAGTAGGTAGAGATGAGCGAGCCCCACCCACCTGGGCAGAGAGAGGCAGAGCCCTGAGACAAAGGAGGCCGTGTATTCCAACGTTCACAGTGGGTGCTGCGGGTGGGTGTGAGGGAGGCGGGGGTCAGCCCCCAGCCCCCCACAGTCACTGAGGAAAGCCCTGAGGCGAGGAGGAGGGTGCTGGGGCCACCCCTGGAGAGCCCCATCTCCAAAGTCCGCTGATTTTTGTTGGCATTTCTCTCTTTATCTTTTTTGTCATTTTCTTTTCCCCCCCGCTTTAAATAATTAATATAATTACTTTTAAATACAAAATACACAGTGTCCTTTCTCTTCTCTTCCACGTGTTTGGGGTGACTGGGAGGTAAAATTTAAATAAGGGTCTCGGCTGTCGAGCAGGGCACAGGCTCTGGGGGGAGGGCCGCGAGGCCCGGGGTGCTCCGCCCCTGCTTTCCCCCTATTGGGGGGCTCTCAGGGCCCTGGCCCGAGGCCCCTGGAGGGCGAGAAGCCCTCCTGCGAGGTGGCACAGGGCCGACGCTGTGGGATTTCAGGTGGGCCTGGCGTCGGCGGGCAGGGTCAGACAGAGGAGGAGGTCCTAGCCCATGAAGCAGACAGGCCCCAGCAGCACCCCGCCCCGCCTCGGAGGGGCCCCCAGGTCCGAGAAGGAGGCGTCCAGCACCGGCAGCTGCTCCAGCACAGGCGTGCGAACCTCCAGCACCGTCCGGCCTTGCTGGGTCTTGCAGAGGGCGAGAGACATGAGAGAGAGGAGTGAGCATGGGAAAGGCACGCAGGAGCCTTGGGCCACCCAACCGCAGGCCGCGGGCCACCCCCCCCCCCACTGCTCCTTGGAGCACCATGAGACGCTGATCCCGTCATCTGCGTCACATGTTCAGACTGTGCTCAATTTCCTTTCCAAAGTTTCTTCCAGAGAGTCAGGACTGGGAAAGCTGGGAAAGTTGATTGTGTGTGTCCACACATATGCGTGCACGCTTGAGCCAGTCTGAGCAGCTGTGGGTTTGTCTTTGAGATTATCCGTCTGCAGTGGTTGTGTGAACCTGTGTGACTCCACAGGGGTGTGTGTACCTGTGTCTGCGGCTGTGTGTGATGACAGCCAACATGATTCCGCACGTGTGTGTACCTGTGTGACCCTCTCCAGGCAACTCTGGAGACGCATGTACAGGTTGGGGGTGTCCTCCCTGGGAAGCGGGCAGTGTTTACAGACCGTGCATGCAAAGGGGAACCTATGTAAATACACTTACGAGCCTGAACGATGCGCTTTGAGTGAACCCGTCCTCTGCCACCCAGCCTCCTGCCCTTCCCGACACCAGAAGCAGGCTTCCTCCTGCTCGGCCCAGGGCCCCTGCCCCAGGGGTCTTCCCGCCGCCTCCCCCAGCCTGAATCCGGGGCCTACCCCACCCAGCTCTCCCTGGTGCCCACCTGGCAGCCATCCCGGATCTCCTTGACGTAGGGGCTGGTCTCCGGGCTCAGCTCGTCCTCGTTGGCCCCCCGGAGCTTCAGGGGGCCGTCCTGGGCCTCCCCAGAGCAGGGGTAGGAGATGTTCTGGCGGGCTGAGACGCTGAGCAGCCGCAGGAAGGTGAGCTGCACCACGCCCACTGGGGCGCCCTCGGAGTCCACGTAGGAGAACTGGGGGAGAGGGCGCTGCGGTCACAGGCAGGGCCGGGGCCAGGCTCACGGGAGCCAAGTGGATGGGGAAGGCCCGGGGGAGAAATGGGGGGCAGGGGGGCAAACAGGGGGCAAGCTTTTGCCGCAGGTGGTCGGGGCAGGAGACAGGCAAGAAGGAAGGGAAGAGAAGTGTCTGCAGGCTCCACGGGGTCAAAGGCCAGGGGACGTCAGAAACCTGGGAGCCTCTCAGCCCGGAGGGGGACTCCACAGGGTCAGGGCGGCCAGGGGCCAGCTCTCACCTGCGTGACATCGTCCCTGGGCGTCACACAGGTTTCCCCTCCAGCTGTAAAGTTGCAGAAAACCCGGAAGGCATCCCGAGCACAGCCCTGGTTGGGGTCGACCCAGTACTCTCCTGTCAAGCGAGGTGGGGCGGTGATCAGGGCGCCTGGGCCTTGTACCCAAGAAGCTCTCTGCCCGACACATTCCCCGTCAATGGCTTCCACCAGCTGCCTCCACCTGCCCTGTCCCCCAGGCCTCTGTTCTACCCCCAGAGCATAGCCCGCCCCACTTCACTCTCCCTCATCACTTTATGCCCCTTCCTGCCCCTGCCACCCCTCCCCGCAGCACCCCCAGGCTGGCGACTGGAGTCAGTAGGAGCACTGACACCCTCATACTGGCACAATTTGTGGTTACAGGCATGCACACGTGTCCGTGAGTGTAAATGCCAGCATGTTGTCCATGGGTGTGTTTATTCCTGTAGACACTGGACAGACAGTGAGCTGATGACCCTGGGAGGACCGTGGGTGTGTATGTGTGCGCACATACGTGTGCTCAGTCGTGTCTGTAGCCTGCCAGGTTCCTCTGTCTGTGAAATATTCCAGGCAAGAATACTGGAGTGGGCTGCCATTTCCTACTACAAGGGACTAAACCTGCATCTGTCGTGTCTCCTGAATTGGCAGGCAGATTCTTTATCACTACCACCTGAGACACTCTTTAAAAGCCCTTTCTAACAGCAGCCAACAACTGTTGAGCTATTTTGCATGTCCGTGATCAGTCACTCAGTCCTGTCCTACTCTTTCCCTTCTTTGGGACTGCAGCCGCCAGGCTCCACTGTCCATGGGATTCTTCAGGTAAGAATACTGGACTGGGCTGCCATTTCCTCCTCCAGGGGATCTTCCTGACCCAGGGATCAAACCTGTGTCTCCCGTAGCTCCTGCCTTGCAGGCAGATTCTTTACCCACTGAGCCATCACACCAGGTGCTAAATATTGAAAAGCTTCTGACCCGTTGGTAAGAGCTGCTGCCCCCAAGCGCGCCCCCCACCCACCTCATTCCCACCCTGACAGCTTCCCCAGGCCTCCCCGACATCCATCCTGCTTGTTCACATCGGTGCTGTGGTTCACAAGTTGCGCTCCCGAGGCTGGCACTGACCATCGGGTAGCTCCGGGTGGCAGAGCTTCAGGTCCTGGCAGGTGCGAGCCGGGCTGTCCTGGGTCCCCGTGGGCCGCCTCATTTGCTCGATTTCCTCCCGCAGGGAGTCCAGGGAGCCAAAGATCTCCTCCAGCCCCCCAGGACTGCCCGGGGCACCGCCAGTCGGCACAGCTTCATCTTCCTGCATCAGGCGGCTTCCGTCCACCGAGCGCCGCGTCTTCTTGGGCATCTGGATGGGCAGGGGCTGGATCACCTCGCCCGGGGGGCCCTGGGGGAGAAACGAGGTCAGGATGAGGGAGACCCGGAGAAACACCCAGACAGAGGGGGGCCAACAGAAATGCGGGCCCTGCCTCGTGACTCACCGGGTGTCCTGGAGGACCCTGGACGCCCTTCTCTCCCTTAGGTCCGGCCGGGCCCTGCCAAAGGAGGCAATGAGGTCATGGAGGGGTCAGGAGGTCAAGTACGCGATTAAGGTTACAGAGAGTGAACTCAGCCAAGGGCTGGGATGTTTGTCCTGGAGAGACGGTGTCAAGTTCAGCTGCGTGTGTGTCGGGGGGCGGTCAGAGCTGCTGGGGGTCACTCACTGTGGCTCCTTTGGCTCCTTTGGGGCCAGCAGGTCCCTATGAAATGAGGAACAAGAAAGAGACGGTCACCACAGGGGAAGGTCGGGATGTGGAGAACTGCAGAGGCAAGGTCACGAGTCCACAGGACGCTGGGGCCACCCAGGAGGGGCAGGCGGGGGAGACAGGGGGACACCCCGGAGGCGCTGGAAGGACAGGTTGGAAACTCTGCAGGTGCAGGAACATATGGGGGACATGGGGGCCTCTGCTTGTTAGGCTGGCGGTTGCCGTGGAAACCAGGGGGGGATTATAGGGGCCGCGGGGTTTAGAGGATTGAGGGGAAGAACAGATGGGATACTCACAGGGAGGCCGGGGGGCCCTCCAGGACCAATGGGGCCAGATGCTCCTGGGATGCCCTAGGAAGCGGGGGCCTGGTTCAACTGCGTCCTCCTCTCCTCCCCGCCACCCACCCCCACACTGTGTCCACCCCCACCCCACCCACAGTACTGCGTCCACCTCCCACCCCCCATACTGCGTCCACCCTGCCCCCCGCACTGCGTCCAACCCCCACCCTGCCCGCAGCACTGCGTCCACCCCCCCACCCCCCCACAGCACGCCCCCTGAGTCCCCACCCCCTGTCTGCCCAGCCCTCCCAGCACCACGTGCTGCACTCACTGTCTCTCCCTTTTGCCCGGTGGAGCCCTGAGGACCAGGAAGCCCGCGATCACCCTTCTCCCCCTGCTCCCCAGGGGGGCCGATGAGTCCGATGAGACCTGGGTGACCCTGGAAAAGCGGACAGGTGGTGAGGGGGACCCACAGAAGAGACCCGTGGATGGGGAGAAGGAGGACCACAGGGGTCGGAGCCCAGAGGGCAGGAGGGACTCAGGTGGGGCTGCGGGAAGCCCAGGGCTGCCACAGCTCCGACTGAGGAGGGCTCCCCGAGAACATGGGGTCCCCGGAGGCTTCAGCAAGGAGGCTGAGACTCCTGGCCGTGTGTGCTTGCTCACCTTCTCTCCCTTGGCCCCAGCATCGCCCCGGAGGCCAGGCAGCCCTGGGGGTCCCTGTGGGGAGACAGGAAGTCAGTCTCTCCTGCGGGAGGTGGGACCACCTCTCTAACTTCCTCCAAGGCTGGATGCCCGCTCCCTGGGGGGCCCCACCCCACCCCACCGCACCCCATCCACAGTCACTCACCACAGGGCCTGGAGGTCCGGCCTGACCTGTGGCCCCGGGACGGCCTTGCTGACCCTGCAGATTTGAGGGGACCGCAGGGATCAGGAGACATGTCCCCCACACCACACCCCTCCCAGTACGGCCGAACCTCTGCATCACGACTTACCACTGAGCCAGGGAGACCTCTCAGGCCGTCAGGACCAGGCTTTCCTGCTGGGCCTGCAGGACCCACAGGGCCTGTCTTCCCTGGGGCGCCCACAGCACCAGGATCCCCCTGAAACACACCAAAGAAGTATCCCAAAAGGCAGAGGATGGTGTGGTGGGGGCAGCGGATCCAAGGTGGATGGGCTGAGACAGAGGGGAGGGGTCGAGCCCCCGAGACCCCTGGGGTGAGGAGGAGGTGTGGGGGCGGCATCTGGGGGCCAGAGGGTGAGGACCGGGAGGGGCGGGCAGTGCAAGGGGCGTCCCAGCATCTGGGGGGCTCTCCCCACCTTAGCGCCCTTCTCTCCTTGTCGCCCTTCAGGACCAGGTGTGCCCGCAGGTCCCTGCAGGTGGAGGGGGGGGCGTACAGGTGGCTGTGAGTAGCCAGGCTCACCTCCCACCCCCAAGTGTCCTCCTGGTGCACACACACACACACACACACACACCCGCGTGCACACAATCACAGAGGCTGACTCATCTCCCTCAGCCAAGCTGTCCTCCTTATACACACACACACATGTGTGCAAACTCAGACACAATCACAGAGGCTGACTCACAGATGTGAGAGCTGCTACAGTGGTACCGGCTGTCGAAGTACTGAGAAGCCCTGTGCATTAGGTGAAGAGCCTCTTGCCCACATACCACCAGTAGACAAAGGGTTCATGCCCCACCAGCCCTTTTCCTCCTAGCCCCCAGACCAAGGCTCAAACTTGTGCCCACTGCCCCCCGCAGTGGGATCAAAGAGCCACAACCACTGGACCATCAGGAATCTCCCCCCACGTCTATTCTGATTGGTTGGTACACACACCGCCACCCCTGGCAAGATCAAAGATACCCAAAGGAGCAAAGATACCCAAATCTGCACAGCACGCTCGCAGACACACGTGATCACACACACACCTCCCCCAAGGACGGCCGGGATACCAGGCCTCTCCCCATCCTGCCCCCCACCGCCCCAGCGGCCATCCAGCCTCCCCCAGCTCTGCCCACAAGGTCCACCTTGCTTACCCTCTTTCCAAGCGGTCCAGGAGGTCCATTCTCCCCCGTGGGACCGGGGGACCCCTGTGGAGGGAGGGAGAGTGGTGGGGAGGGAGCCCTCGGGTGTGGGCACAGCAGAGGGGACTGGGCCTGAGGGTGGGGGATCACGGGCACTCACAGGCTGTCCTGGCTCCCCATCCTCTCCACGGTCACCCTTGGCGCCATCCTGGCCCTGCAGAGATGCAGCACGGTCAGAGGGGGCCCAGGCCTGGCTGGCCTCACCCCCAAACCCGCCGATCCTCCCATTCTTCATCTGCTCCCCACACCCCCAGTTCCCACCCCAACCCGCCACGCAGAGTGCCTCCAGAGCAGACCACCCTCTTCACCCACCCTCCCTGGGTAAGACTCACCCGAGGGCCAACTTCTCCAGGAGGGCCAGGGTCACCAGGAAAACCAACAGGACCCTAATCCGGAGGGAATCCAGGGGTCAGGGTCACAGCTCCCCCTAAGCCTGCGCAGCGCCAGCACAGACCCCCATGGGCACAAGACACTCTCCCTCTCTCCGGGCAGTGCCCACCCGCACCGCCCTAGGAAGAGGGCCTCCAGTAGCCCTTCCCACCTCGTGCACTGCCTGCCCTCCAAGACTTTCAGGTTATTAAGTTTCTCTCACTTTCTCTCTGGATCCTAAACTCCATAATCCCTCCCAGGAGACCCCATCCCCCCCAAGTCCCCCACACTCTTGCTCCCCAGCTCCAAGATCCTCACACGCATATCGCAGATCTCCATGCACAAGGGCCCTCCTCCAAGCCCCCGCCCCAAACTCACGGGGTTCCCTTTGGGACCGTCGTCGCCGGTGGGGCCCTTAGGCCCCGGTGGTCCCGCCTCTCCCGCCTGCCCGGTCTCTCCTTTCTCCCCGCGCTCCCCACGTGGACCCTGAAGCATGGCGGAGATTACAGATGGTCCCAAAGGAGTCTTGACGATCAAGAATGCAGCCCCCGCTTCCAAGACACCTTCAGCCTCCCCCTCGCCCCCCGTGGACATCAGGGTGCCCACGGAAGTCGAGCCCATGGGGGGAGTCCCCCTCTTCCTTTCAAGGAAAGGGGACAGAGCCCACTCGGATCCAGGGACCAGACCCCCCTGAGAATGGCTGGGAGTGCGCCAGCTCCAGGAGGTCACAGTAAAGGTGGGGGTGGGAATGAGGGGGTGGAGGGGCTTGGGGAGCAAGGCCTCAGAGCAACCACTCACCTTGACCCCTGGCTCGCCCTGGACTCCCGGAGATCCTGACTCTCCTGGCTCCCCCTGCAAGGAGATGGGGGTCAACAACCTTCATTCCCCTGCCCCCCCCAAATTCTGATATTCCCAGCCTCTCTTTTTTGGGTGTCACACTGCACAGTTCCTCAGATGCCTGAGCACAGGCCACAGCAGTGAAAGCACTGACTCCAACCACAGGACCACCGGGGTCCCCCTCCCCCATCACTCTCCTTTGAGGCCCCCACTGAACCTGGCAGAAACTCACCCCCCAAGATCATCCATGTACCCTTTCCCAGTACCTTCTCTCCAGGCGGACCCAAGTTCCCAACACCTCCTGGGGGGCCTTGTGGACCCTGAAAGAGAACCAGAAGTAAAGGGGAGGGGGTGCCCCGTGGGCTCAGAGCCTGGAGGATGCCCTGAGGTCACTGCGGTGAGCCGGCGGGAGGCCTTCCCAGGGGCCAGAGGCGTCTCTCGGCGTCTGAGATGAGATCAGAGATTACAATCTAAGGGAAGGGAGGCAGCGCATTGGCCACATGGGGGCTGGAGGACTCACATCTGCTCCGTTGGGTCCAGCTGGGCCTCGAGGTCCTGGGGGGCCAGGTGGTCCCTGGAGAGAGACAGGCAGGGAGGTGAGGAAAGGTGAGCGGGGGGCCAGGGGAGCGGGCGGGGAGGGAGGCAGTCAGGCCAGGGTGGGGTGGGTGCTGGATGAGCAGGCGGGACTAGCAGGTGAGGCTGGAGTCAGGAGGGGTCCACCCCGTCAAGGGGGTCACACTCACCATCGGGCCCACGTCTCCTGTTTCTCCCTTCTCCCCTGAGGGGCCTGGCAAACCCTGCGCAGGTGTACACAAGGCAGACCCAGGTGACCAACACCCCCGGAGCACGCCCTCCCCCGTCCCCTCCCCCAGGTCCCGCCCCCCACCCACCCAGGCCCCAGCCCCCACCCCCCAGTCCTCCATCCTGAGCAGGGGCTGGCGAGGGTCTGGGGCAGACAGCAGCCCCGCTGTGACTCCCACCTCTCAGCCCCTGCCTCCTCTCCCCAGCTCACCTGCAGACCAATGGGTCCCGGGGGTCCATTGAATCCTCTTGTTCCTTCGTCACCTTTGGCTCCAAAGTGTCCCTGGGGACCCCGAGCTCCAGGCTCCCCATCTGCCCCCTGAGGTTGGGGAGGGCAGGGACGAGGACTCAGAGATGGTCTTGGGTCCGGGGTTTTCCAGCCCCACACAGAACCGGGCAGCAGGCCCGGACCCCCCCACCACCCCCAACTCCGAGGGCAGAATCGGGGCACCGGGCACTCACCGCAGCGCCAGGCTGCCCCACGGGCCCGATGGGTCCGGGGGGCCCAGGGGGGCCCTGGGGGAGAAACAAGAATCAGAGACACCAAGACAAGGGCGGGGCTGGGAAGGGCTGAGGTTAAAGGGCAGAGGTGAGAGGTCAGAGGAGTGAACACTCACGTGCTCCCCTTTGTTGCCTTTGGCGCCCTTCTGTCCAGGGTCTCCCACCTCGCCCTGGGGAAAGGCGGGGGGGACATTAGAGGAAGCAGAGGGCAGGAGGGCAGAAGGAGCCGCCGGACTTGGGGGCCACCCCCAGACCAGCGAGCTCATCCGCAGGAAGCTGAGTCCAGGGGTTCCCTCACCTTGTCTCCATCCTCTCCTGCCACGCCCGGGGGCCCGGCGGGGCCAGGAAGCCCCACGGGACCCTGCACCCCATCGCGGCCGGTCGGACCGATGGGGCCCTTCTCGCCCTGTGGGAGAGGAAGGCAGGAGTCATGACCCACAGACGCTGTCACCCTGGGGACCCCTGGGGACCCAGCAGCTCCCAGACCCCTCTGCAGCACCTCCCAGGGACCCCGCACTCACCGGGACACCTTTCTCTCCCGCTGCTCCAGGTGGACCCTGCGGTCCCGGGCGCCCTGGGGGGCCAATGGGTCCCCCGGATCCTGCTGAACCTCGCTCACCAGGGGATCCCTGCGACAGGAGCGAGCATCAGACCCTCTAAAGGGGAGACCACAGCCCCCGACACCAGAGCACACCCGGCCACGGTTCCAGGAGAAAGGCCCAGCATCGGAGGCCTCACGCTGACCCCAGCCTCCCTCTGCTGGGTCCTGCAGCCTCACCCAAATCCCAATGCTGCCCCACACCCCTCCTCCCCCTACCCCCAGGGGCCCCAGACTCACCGCAGGGCCAGGGGGACCAGCCGGCCCTTCATTCCCCTTCAAACCAGGCCCGCCCTGTGAGCCAGAGATTGGGGACAACAGACGTGAGATGGAAGAGGAGGACCTCACAGACCCGGAGCTTAGGAGACACGCAGGGAGGATGAGGGCTGGGCTGTGGGCATGGGGTGACGCTGGGGTGCCAGGAAGTGTGGGGCCTCGAGACGGGCATAATGGTCGGGGTCACACTCACAGCAGTGCCGGGGAGGCCTCTCTCTCCTGGAAAGCCCCTCAGACCAGCGGGACCATCCTTTCCTGGGGCCCCAGGGGGTCCGGGGTCACCCTAAAAGGAAATGAAGCTGATGAACCACTGCCAGGCTCCCAAGTTGGGCAGAGAGACCTCTGCCCCATCAGATCTCCAACGGGCTGTCCCCTTAGGCACCCAAACCCCGTTCTCCCGAGTGCCCCCTCCCAGACCCTCTGCTGACCTTCGTGCCTTCTTTCCCAGCTGTTCCGGTCAGTCCCTGCTCTCCAGGGGGGCCGGGCGGGCCTGGGTGACCTCGCTCCCCCATGGGCCCGGTTTCCCCGGCGGCTCCCTGGGAAAGGCAGACAGACCCCAGTCTCAGCGCCCCTGCCCATCTCACTCTGCTCACCTCGTGGTACCCCCCAGGACCCGTTCCTGCCTGCCCCGCGGCTCTCCTGGGCCTCCATGCTGGTCTCCCTTCCCCGGTGTGGAGTAACCACACCAGCTGGTGTCCCTGTCGGGGACCTTCCTCTGCTCCAGGACACAAGAAGAGGAGAACTGGTCCAGGAAACAGATGGAAATCTGGGATCCCTGCTCCAAACCCAGCCCCCATCATGCACCCCAGTCCTGGGGACCCCGCAGGCAAAGGAGGGCCAGGGGCCCGGGATCAGGAGAAGGGAGAAGAGGGGCAGAGCTTCCAACCCCCAGAGTCCGGGATGCTTTGTCTCTGTGGGGGTGGGGGGCAAGCATACCTGGGGTCCCACCACTCCTGGGGGGCCAGGGGGGCCGGTCTTCCCTTGGAAGCCCTGAGAGAGAAAGAGGAGAGGCTGGTCGGAACACACAGTCTGGCGTGGACACAGCACGGACCCCAGGCTCCCGGGTCACCACCGAGTCCTTGGCCGCAGTCTGAGCTGAATGGGTACGGGGACCACTCCACCAGAAGACCCTTCCTTGGGGGCCTTCCAGGCAGAACGGGAGGGAGGGGGGATCTGCGGGCGCCGGGGCACCACTTACCACTTCTCCTCTCTGGCCTGGGTGTCCCGGCAGCCCGTCCTTCCCAGGGGGGCCCTGGAAAGGGTTCAGAGGTCAGGTGAGCTCTAGACTGAGCAGGGGGCTGAGGAGGAGGGACAGTCAGAGCCAAGGCAGGTCAGAGGGCAGCTTACCGGGGGTCCTTTGGGGCCAGGAAATCCGTTGGGGCCCTGAGGCCCAGGGAGACCCTAGAGATGGAGCTGTTTGAGTCAGGAGAACGGGAAGGAAGCAGGCTGGGCAGAGGACCCGCCCCGCTGAGACCCTGGACAGCGCCGGAGCGAAGGGGACTCGACCACACTCACCCTCTCTCCGGGAGGCCCGTGGGGGCCGTCTCCACCCGAGGTTCCCTGCGGGGGAGATGGTCAGAGAGGAAGAGAGGTTGACTTCTAGCCAACCCCGAGGTCAGAGGAGGGGGCGCAGCTGGGCGCCGGGGCAGAGGGGAGATGGAGCTCTGCTGAGACCACCAACCTTGGCTCCAGACTTCCCGGTGGCGCCTCGAGGTCCCCGCTGACCACGCGGACCCTAGAGAGAGGACAGGGGAGTTGTCAGAAGGACCTCCAAATCACCCCCTTGGGCTCCCGAGCCGCACGCCTCTTCCGCTGCACTCACCGTGGGGCCACGCTCTCCCCGAGGCCCTGATTTTCCTGACAGGCCCTGGTGGGAGCAAAGTGAAGACAATGCATCAGTCCTGAGCCCCCCAGAACCGCCCCTCCCTCCATGGCCCCCCTTCCCCAGCTTACCCGGGCTCCCTTCTCTCCACTGGCTCCAGGAAAACCCGGAAATCCCAGGGACCCCTGGTGAGGATGGAAAAGGGGAAAAACTGAGAAGTCGAGAAAAGGGTGGGCTGGGGAAAGGCCAAGGGGTCAGGAGAGGTGATGGAGGCAGGGGGTGGGAGACCCGGGCTCTGCCAAAAACTTGGTGGCCTTAGACAAGCCCTGGTGCTTGCTGGACCTCTGTTTCCCCATCTGTAGAATGGGCGTGGACTAAATTCTGTCTAGGGTCCCCCCACTGCTCTGTCCGTCCGTGCTTCCTGCAATTAGAGGTCCGTGAAGGGAAAAGGAAGAGGGCCACAGTGGGGCATCGAATCACCTTGGGGCCCTGGCGTCCGGGGTAGCCAGGCAGACCAGGAACACCCAGCTTGCCCTGTGGACAGACAGAGGGCCATCAGGAGCAAGTGGGGCCACGGATCCCACTCCATCCTGGAGACCCAGCCCCAAAGAGCAAGCATCTAGCACGCCCCCCACCGACCCCTGCTGCCCTCACCCACCCCCACAACCCCACCCCAGGCTGCCTGGCTTTTGTAACCTCCCCTTCCTGAGAGTGGATTTCCCCCGAACTCCAGGGCTGGAGTCTCGCCTCCCCTGTATCTTAAAGTCTGCAGCTCCCACGCTGCAGGCGTTGGGATTCCCTGCCTGCCCAGCACCCCTGCTCCCCCCTCCCCAGCACACATGACCGCTCCTCCAAGACCAGCCCCCTTGCACCCCCTGCCCCGCCCTGCCCCAGGCTCAGCTCTGCAGCCCCCATCTCCCACCCCCTACGCCCTGCCCCCTGAGGCCTCTGCCTGGCACCCCCAGGAACCCTGTGACAGCCTCTCTGCGTGTCCCCACGAATATGCTGTGAACTCTTTATGACGGGGACTTTCCTAGGCTTCTTACGTAGCCCCTCTCAACCTGTCAGTGTCTAGTGGGTGCCAGACGCAGAGAGGAGCATAATTAATGCACAGTCATCTTTGACTGACTTTCCAACTTCAGCCATTGGCATCCCTGCACCCGCTCTGACCCCAGCACCCCAGGCCTCACCCCCTCCATGTCCTAGAGCGCGTAGACAGGACCCCCTCTCCCCCATCACCTTCTCGCCCATGAGCCCCGGGGGCCCAGGGTCCCCCGTGGGTCCAGTGCGCCCCTTTGGCCCCTCAGGGCCATCCTCGCCCCTGGAACCGGGGACTCCGACCTCGCCCTAGGGGAGAGGGTTAGAAAGGTGAGAGATTGGGACTGGGGGTGGGGGCTGAGCCCCAAGATGGGGGGCCCCCCTGGTGAGGCTGGTTCCTGCAAGATGAGGAGCCCCGAGGGGCAGGAAGAAGGCGGTGACTGGCCAGCCGGTGAGTCCCAGAGCACGGGGCTGGGTCCTGCTTGGATCGGGCTCTAAAGGGAGGTCAGATCCTTGAGGGAGCCTGGCGACGGGCCATCCGGGGGTGTCAGGGGGAAACTGGTAACTGGGGGCTCAAAGGAGAGGGTCACCAGCGCTTGGAGCTGGGGGGCAAGGAGGAGGTCTCTACTCACCCTGTCGCCTTTCACACCCATGTCACCTTTGAAGCCAGGAAAGCCATCCTCGCCCTGAGAAATATGGGGTGAGAGGACATCACGGATGATGGCAGGAGGGGTGGGCAGAGGTGGGCAAGAGAGCGGGCCGAAGGTAAGGGGGAGCTGGGGTGAGACACACTGCTCACCTTTTCACCCTTGTGACCCTTCAGACCCCGAATTCCATCCACACCCTGGAATTGGAAGGGGGACAGACGGAGCAGTCAGGAGGGGCAGCGGGGTTGGCAGGACCAAGCTCCAGGGCCCAGCTGACCGCCCCAACCTCAGCCTTCCTCTGCCAGCCAGCTGGTCTCTCACCTTGATGCCCCGAGGTCCTGGGTACCCCAGAGGACCCTGAGGTCCGGATGGCCCCTGGAAGAGGACAGAGAGGTGTCAATAAAGGGTCTCAGGGGGTCACTGAGGGCGCCCCAGGGTGGGAGAAAGGGAAGTGACCAACTGGAGTCTGGAGGGGGTTGCAGGGGGCGGACTGTGACAGCCACGTGAAGACACGAGGAGATCCCAAGGACTTGGACGCCCAGGTCTGGGTGGAGACCCCGCCAGGGGATGCGAGGGTCATGGAAGAGCTCACCTGGTTTCCTTTGGTTCCGGGGGGCCCTTCCTTGCCCGGGTGACCCTGGGGGTAGGGGAAGGAGAGCGTGACCACTGGTCCCTGTCACTTCCTGCATCCCTCTCTACACTTCTTGTACCCAGATGCCCCCGGGACCTAATGAAGCTGACTGACCATTGGCGGCATCACCAGTGACCTCCCAGGACAAGGGACACTCCGCAAGGAGACTCACTGAGGTGCCTGCAAGTCACTCCCTGGGGTGGAGGGTCAAGGGGGATTTGTATGAAGAGGTGGGGGCACTCACCGGGGGTCCATCTGAGCCGGGCATGCCAGGCAGCCCTGGTTTCCCTCGAGGACCCTGCAGGGAGACGAGGACACTCAGTCCCAGCCAGACATTTGGGGGCTCCCTGCAACCCGCCTCACCATCCCCCAGATCCCTTAGTCACTTACCTTCTCTCCATGAGGGCCGATGGCGCCCTGGGGCCCAGGGAGACCCTAGATACCAGAGAGAGACGTCACACATCCCACCCCTGGGGGCCCCACTTTCTCCCCCAGCCAGCAGCTCCAGTTCACAGCACAAGCAGCAAAGACTTGAGACCCTTCATTTCCAGTCCCCACGCAGGGTCTGACCCACTGTGAGAGCCCAGGGGTGCCCCTCAGGCTGGGGGGGCAGATAGGACCACTCACCTGGGTCCCGGGGGTGCCCTGCTGCCCGGGAGGTCCTGGTTCTCCCTGGGGTCCCTAGAAACAGCAGCCAGGCCGGGGTCAGAAGGAAATGGTGACGGAACAAACAGGCAGGGGAGATGAGTCCCAGGAGGGACAGACGCAGGGAGGGAGAACCGGGAGCCGGAGGGGGCAAGGGGGTAAAGAGACGAGGACCTCGGCAGAGACGCAGGGGCGGAGGGTCAGCTGGGGCCTCCACGCCCGTCACTTACCAAGCTGCCTTTGGGACCGTGGGGACCATCCATGCCTCGGACCCCCTGAAACATGAGAGGGGCGTGAGCCCAGGAGGGACCTGTGGCTTCTGAAGCCCAGCCATCCCCACGGACGGGCAGGCACGCGGTGGGCCACCTTCCAGTTCATCCCAAACCTAAGCAAACACCCCCCAGATCCACAGGGCGTGGGGCTCGGTCTGTGGGTTTGTGGGGCTTTGTTCTGTTTCTCTTGAGGACTTTTTAAAATTTTTTTTACTATGCCCAAAGCGTTTGATGCACTTCAGGATATGGCCCCGCATGGGCACCTGCGGATGCAGGCTAAAGGGGCAGTGGGGGCAGCAGGGGGAAGGAGGGAGGCCTTCAGGGAAGGTGGGGAGGGCGGGGTCAGAGTCAGGGACGGTCACTCACCGGGGGTCCAGGAATCCCAGGAGGGCCTTTGGGGCCAAGGAGACCTCGAGGTCCCTGCATTCAGGTGAGGGGAAGACAGGACCCGCGTGGGTAAGAGTGCGTCCCTTTCACGCCCACGCCCCTCCTCTGGCATTGGAGCCACACTCCCTGCCCCCCTGACACTCACCGACTCCCCTGGCAGCCCCCGAGGCCCGATCTCTCCGTCGTCTCCCTGGAGGAGGACACATGAAGCAGCCTCGCCTTCCAGACCACCCCCACCCCCAGCCCCCACCCCGGAACCCCCCTACCCCCAGCCCCCACCCTGCCCACCCCACCAGCTGCAACACTTACCCTCTCTCCATCCTCACCAGGGGGCCCAGGAAGGCCCTGGGCACCAGTATCACCCTGAAAAATGGGCCACCAGGTAACAGGGGTACAGATCCCCCAACACAGACAGACACAGACCGTCTTCAGGGTCCAAGGAAGTTCCTTCTCTCAACTCCTGCTGGGACCATCAGCCTCCTTCCCTGGCCTCGAGACCCCTCCCTCCCCTCCTTCCCCTCCCAAGATCTACCCCCCATCACAAGACCCCACATGCGCCCATACTCACTCTGTGTCCCTTCTCCCCAGGCAGCCCTGGGAGGCCATCAAATCCTCGGTCACCCTAAGGAGGAGAGGGCCAGCCCAGGTGAGGCACCAGCCCCTTTCCCATCATGTCCTGAGTTGGGTGGGGCTGCTTTGTGGGGACCCTCGGCTATCCCCAGGAAACAGATGAGCTCAGGAGTTCCGGGTGGGCATCAGAGAGGGGCCCAGGCCTGTTACCTTCACTCCAGGTTCCCCAGGCATCCCTCGGGCTCCATCAGCACCCGCTCGGCCCTGGGGGTGCAGGGGAGGTGTCAGAGCAAGCAGGGGCCCAGCCCTCCACCCCCCACACCCTGTCTCCATCCCCCACCCCCTCCTATCCTACCCCCGTCACTCACCCTTCGCCCCGCCTTGCCAGGAGGGCCCATGAGGCCCTGAGGTCCTCTGGGGCCCTAGGAGGGAGAGGCAGGGGCAGGGTTAGTGGGCACAGGTGGGGGGCGGGGCACTGAGCTGGGACCAGGTCAGGGGAGGCTGTCACCTGAGGTCCCAGGTCTCCAGACTCTCCTTTCATGCCAGGGCTCCCAGGTTGTCCCTGTGAGGAGAGAGGGGGGCTTGCTGAAGGACACGCCCATCGGTGGCCTCAGTGCCCTCCCCCACTGAAGCAAAATATCTCTCAACTTGGTCCTTTTCCAGGACTGTCCATATCCCCACACGTGGACAAAGGATCCCCTATCACAACACCCCACGCACTCACCAGGGGGCCAGGGCGGCCTGTGTATCCCATGGGGCCGGGGGGTCCTCGGAGGGCCATCTGGGGGGGCAGAGCAGACGGCAGAGCTGAGCATGGGCAGCAGGAGCACCCCAGACCCCGGGTCATGTCCCAGATTCACCCTTCTTCCCTGACCTTCATTCCACTGCCCTGATCGTCCTCACCCTCCCTGTCAGCCCCCAAACCAACCCAGACCTCTCTGCCCTACACTCACGCTGACCTACCTTTCCAACCCCTCCTTCCTCCCCCCACCACACCCCTCCCACCTCCCCTCAAGCCCCCCAGCCCTACTCACCCGCGCCTGCTGCAGAATCGCCTGGGCCTGGGCCTCCTGGGCCGCCACCACGGGGCCCTTGTCACCCCCACCACTGCCGAACCGGAACTGCGGGGCAAGGAGAAGAAAGTCTAGATTCTTCCAGGAAATCCACGAGATGCCCGAAACCAGAGGCATCATCCAGCACGTGGGCCCCATCTCCCAGGTTCCAGATACCCTAAGCCCTTCTCCGGTGTCTCCCCCAGGCTCCCGGTCATCACTTAGAGGTTTTCAGAAACTCAGCTCCTATCTCCCTCCCTCACTCTCAGCCTCTTCCTCCCCAGACTCTTTGAGTTCTAGATTCCCTGAAATCTAGGATGTTCTGCCCGATTCTAGATGCCCCGTGTTCGGGTCTAGGTCATCAACGAGGCCTTAAACCCTCCTCCCCGATGATCTCATTCTTTGGGTGGATCGTCCTGAGAGACTCCTCTAGGCTTGCCTCCCCGTGTGGTTCTTGGTGACACGGCTCCCTGACCTCCCCTCAGCCCGTTCCACAAAGCCCAGAAGACCACTCACGGGGAGCATGAGGGATGTTCCGGGAGGGCCAGGGGCGCCGTCTGATCCAGGGAGCCCTGCTCGGCCCGGGGGGCCCTGGAGAAAGATGGAGTGACAGCATGTTGTTAGGGCCCTGGCATCATCTTGAAACCCTCCTCAATGGAACAGATGCAGACTTTGCTAGATCTCCCCACACCCCATGGAGAAACATGTCATGGAGAAAAATGACAGTGAGACACGACTGCTCCCCTCTCCAACCACACGCCGCCTTCTTTTCTGGGTGCTGAGGGCACAGCAGCCCCTCCGCCAGTAATCAACCGGCTGATGAGAAATCAGCGAGAATGGTACCCCCTGAATACCAGCGGCTCCTTTGCAGCCCTCCCCGCCTCCACAGGATGCTCTCATACCCTCTCGCCTGGGTCTCCAACTGGGCCTGGGTTGCCTTGGATACCAGGGGGACCAGGAAATCCCTGAAGAACACAAGAAAAGGGGGTCAGATGTGGGTGGTCAGATGGAAGAGGGGTATACGGTTGGGGGCAGGCTCCGCAGAAGAAATCTGGGGATCTGGGAAGCTCTGATTGTTCCCAGTTCTAAGAAGGAGGCCTGGGCCAGTGCTGGGAAGGCACAGGTCAGCAGGTAGGAAGCGTTTCTGCACAAAGAATGGAGGCTGGGGGGTCACAGCTAGAACTCACCGCAGGGCCTTCTGGACCAGGGGGCCCCTCCACTAGCATGCCCTGCAGAACCGAAGGTTCAAAGTCAGAGGCTACAAGGCTAGCACCCCGCCTCCTTCCCTCCTTCCCACAGCCCTCTGCTCAGTGACCAGAGCGACTTACGGGTTCCAGCACCGCAGGCTCCCCCTTCTCTCCCTTCAGCCCCCGGGGTCCACGGGCAGCCTGAGGGAGACACACATGTAACCCCCAGTGGGGCCTGTGAGCAGCCGAGGCTGCGGGGCTGCCCCGCCCTGGCAGGCGCAGGGCCCCTGGAGACCTCCCTGACCTGACCCCACGAACTCCCTGGTCCTCCTGGACTCCCTCTTCACAGACCGCCCAGACCTGCCAAGGGAGATCTTGGGGTTCCCCACCCCCCAATTCCCTGCCCACCTCAGCAAACACACCCTCCCCATCTCCCCAAGAACCACTCTCAGGAAGGTCCCCAGACCGTTCCTGGGACACCAGACCCCCAATCTTCCCAGACCCTCTTCTGGAGGACTGCACCTTATCCCCCACACTTCCTTAGGACCTTAAGAAACCATCGACTTCCTCACCTTTAACCCAACTCGCCAAGTAAGATTCTAAGATTTTGGATAGATTTTTTTTCTTGGGTTTAGGGGAGGTCATGCATCCATATAAGGATCTGACGTAATCTAGTGTCTTTCTCCAGAAAAGAAAAGGGGTATGCCCTTATGCACAGAATTTTACTTAGAGTTTCAAGGGGTTCACAAGTTTAAAACTCCCCAGAGATTAGACATTCATACTCTAAGTGGATTTGGAGAGCAGTCCCCACGGATACCTCAAACTTGGAGCTTATAACTGGATTTTGAAGAAATACAACCTGGGCTCAGTTCCTCAAGCCCCGGCACGGAACCCCTCAGCTCCTTCCAGCGCTGCTCCCAGCATGGAAGCTACACCCTTCCTCTAAGCCTCATTTAAACTTCAAGCCTACCAGTAGCCTCTCTTCCACACTTCCAGTCAAATGCCCACCCCCAACTCTGAGGCCTTAACCAAGATAGGGACAGGGAGAATGGGGGATATTTATTCACCACGTCCCCCAACTCTCTCAACAAAGATCTTCAAAATGCCCCCCTCTACCTCCATCCTGACTGAACAATAATGATCATTTTCCAAACTCTCCCATATCCCAAATCAATCCTAAAATTCCGGCATAAGGGAAAGGCAGCAGAGGGTCGAGGGTGGCAATATTAGAGCAGGGATGGTGGAATGAGGCAGCAGGGTGGAGGAGACAGCTCTGACTACAAGGCAGGCAAAAGAAGAAGTGAGTACAGGAAATATCCCGCTGACAGGGAGTGGCTGAAAACACAGGACACAATTAAGGGAGACAGAACAAAGGGACAAACTCTTGGAAGCAAGAATGATACCAGGGCCAAGAAAAATCAAACATGGCCAAGATGGTTAGAAAATGAACCAGATAAACAGGAAGTGGTGGGACAGACAGGAAGCAGCCAAGGAAAGAGGATCCAGGAAGTGGACCTTCAATAACAACATGGCTGCCTCAATCAAGAAAGAAACAAAATTCACAAAACAGACAGAAAGTGACTCTGGGAAATGGATTATGACAAAGAAAGACAATTCTTCCAGAAAACACACATCTTCCAGAAAACATACACAGCAAGTGACCATGATAAATATCTAGACCCACAATGGAAACTTTATGATTTGGGTGACCAGAGACACATACGAAGCAGCTTATTATCAAAGGATAAGATAGCATGAAAAACTAGAACAGAAACACAAAGAATAAGTCCCCTCCAGTCCAATCTGACACAGTCATCCAAATGGATGTCATGACTGGGACCAGAGGGGACAGACAGGAAGTGGCCTGGAGGTTAGAAAATGTGACAGAGAAAGTTAGATTTCTTGGCAGCAACATGGATAAGAAATTCTTTTGATCAAGAAGAAATGATGGAGACAGACTGAAAATGGACATATGACAGGGGCTTATGACCAAAAGCCTATGAAATCCAGCTTGATGGAGATAGGAAGGGACCAAGAAAGACAGGAAGTGCCCATAGGATTTAAAAAAGAATAACAACCAATTGCTTCAGACGGAAGGAACCATAAAGAGTCACAGAGTAAGACATTCGACAAGGGAAGGCAGGAAGTAATCTTTTCAAGCAACAGATACAATCTATGTGAACCAAAAATGGCAAATCACCAGCGGGAAGTAGCTCTCAGACGACAGACAACAACCAAAGACAACAGGAAGCAATTCTGTAGCTCCTGCTGGAGGTCAAGAGTGGAAGAGGAGCTTCTTGGACTTACGGCTCCGGAGCGGGCTGTCTCCGCAGACAGGGCAGGGCCAAGCTCCGTCTCCTCGCGGTAATCATCCCCGTAGGCATAGGTGTAATCGTAGGGCCCTGCTGGGGGCTCTGTGCCACCCTCCCCATATTCCTCTGTCAGGAACCTGTCGGCTGTGGGGGGGACCTGGAGATCTGTCTGCTCCTTCCCGGGGGTGGGGAGGGAGAGGGGTAGATGGGGGCGTTAGGGCTAACAGGAGGTCTCCCCTGGACCCCAGGGTGTGACAACTTCCAGCCCAAAGGGTACTGAAGGTGATGGGGCCATTTTCCTCCCAAGAAAAGCAAGCGGAGCTATTGTAGAGAAGGGGGATGGCCATCAAAGGCCCCCAACGAGGAGAGAGGTCCAGAAAGTGGGCTTGGTGGGAAGAACTGAGGGGTAACGAGAAGGGTGGCCGGAGGGCTGGACACAGAGTGGACAGTCCATGGACATAATGATGGAAGAAGGGGGTCCACCAAAGAAATTGGTGGAAAGACAAAAAGTGACAGGGTTGGACGGAAACTGGCTCCTGGAACAGAAGTAGATCAGAAGTACAACCACTGACATCAGCATGGCAGGAGATGACCCTAGAGTCAAAGAATAATGGCAGGAGACATGGACACCGGAGAAAAACGGCTATTCTGAGAGAGACCAGCAGACTCAAAGATCTGGAGTAACCAGGAGACAGGACATCATGAACAAGGTGACAAAGAGCCCTCCGGCCAGAAGAGAGGCTGGTTCATCAAGACGATCTAGGGCAACGGGAGCAGGCCACAGACGCCTACCACCCCTAAATGGGGCGAGGGTGGGGATGGAGTTACCTCCTCAGGGGGTGGCAAAGGACTTGACTCCAGGATTCCTTCCTCTTCACCTGGGGTGGGGTCCTAACCCCAAGGGGAAGGGAGGGGAGAGGAGCAGAGGGCAGGAAAGAGGAAAGAGGTTAGCGGAGAGGGAGGCCAAGCAGAGCCCGTCCTGGCCCGTCCCGAGGGCAGTGGCTGTCTGTGTCGGGGCGTGGGGGCAATCTCAGATCTTGCAGCCCCTTTGGAGGGGGTACAGTTCAGGGAGAGTGAATCTCTGAGGTCAGAGAGGTTCGGGGGCAGAGATCTGGATGCCCTGGCTCTACCTGCCGGTAACCGCTGCCTCTGGTCCTGGGGGGGCCCCGGGCAGTGGGGGGAGCTGCCTGCTGAGCTGGGTGCCCGGAGAGGGGAGGCTGGCCCCGGGCTGGGCTGGAACCTCCACTTCGAGAGGGCCTCTGGCCTGGTGAGGGGGACGCCTGCCGGGCCGCTGACCTCTTGGCAGGAGGGGCAGGCTTTCGGGGAGGGGTCCGACGCCCGCTGGGGGGAGGGGAAGCCCTGTGGTTGGGGCCTGGAGGTCGCTGCAGCGGAGAGACACGGGAGGGGCAGTGAGCACACGCCCTTAATCTAGATACAAGGTGGCTCTCCCCAAAGTGGGAAGGGGAGGACAGTGTCTTAGGTGTTTGCAAGGGGTTGGTGGGGAGAACAGGGGAAGGGAAGTGGTCCCTCAAGTTTACCTGATAATCAGGGGTGGTGCCCGTAGTCATCACATCATAATAGGGGGGCTCGTAGTCATAGTAGAGAGACTCAGTGGACTGGGGTTGGGGGAGGGGTGGTGGGAACAGGTGGGAAGGGGGTGGGGTGGGGGTGGAGGGAGGGGGGAATGAGGCAGTGGATGGGAGTTGGGGATGATGGAGGGATAGGAGTCAGGAGAGAGATGGGGGTGGGAAGGGGGTGGGGAGGGGGGGTGAGAAGGGGGAGGGGGGGTGGGGAGGAGGGTGAGAGGGGGGTGGGGAAGTGGGTGGGGAGGGGGGTGAGTCCCGAACGTGGGACAGAAGCAGACATGATTAAGAGATTGAGCCTCCAACCTCAGACCACTGACCCCAGATCACACTTGTCACGCTAGCTGTCAGGACTCCAGCCCACTCAGAGCCTCCCTGCCCTTTCCTCACCCCCACCAACAGCCCCCGATCCTGCCCCCCCCAGGGCAAGCAGGGCCCAGAGTCAGGGCTCTGCACACTCGCTTGCACAGGCCTCTACCTCATACTCCTTCTCCGCATCTCTCCCTGGGTCTCCCCGTTTCAGCTTCTCCTGTCTCTGTCTCTGTCTCCTCAGCTCTGCCAACCTCTGCCCACCCCTCCCCCCAGTTCTCACCCCCACCCTCCATGGCCTCCCAATCTCTTAATTCAAGGAAGAGATGGAAAACCCAAGGACACAGTTCCAGGAAGACTGGCAGAGGAGACAAGCAGGGGACACAGTTCCCAGCCATGAATTCTTCATAACGACTTTTTATTTTTAAATGAAAATAAAAAGGTTGATGAATGAGGACTGGGAGGAGGGCGGGGTGATGGGAATAGAGGGAATGGTTGGGAAGGGGGTACCAGGGAGGGGGGTAACAGGAGCCCAACATAGGATGGGGGCTCCGGGCTGCTGGGGGAATTCCCCTGGAGCACTGTGGTGGCGGCTTCCCTCCCCGGGGCCTGCTGCAGTTTGGGGTACACCCAGCCCCCTCACCTGTGGCTGGGGTTCCTGGTTTTGTGGCCTGTGAAGTCTTGGTGGTTGCTGCTTCGGAGATCTCTGGGTTCTGTGAGACTGCTGTCTCTGAGGTCTCTCCCTCCAACCCCCCTCGCACTCCAGCTCCTTGTGGTCACAGGATTCGTAGGCAGCTTGCACCCCCGGGATGATGGAAAGCTCCTGAATATCACCCTGCAAAGAGGAAGGGACACTAATGGAGGCAGGTGGAAAGGGCTTCAGAGAGACACAGCATAGAGTCTGGGACATGGGTCAGAGGTTAGACTACATGATGGAGATGGTCATCACCAGCCCTCCCACAAGCATACTTTCTTTTCAGGTTTGAAAGGACCTTCTCATTCATAATCCCATTGAACCTTCACAACAACTAGACAGTTGGACAAGGATCAGAGTCAGCAGGACAAGGATCTTCATGCTCATTTTCCAAGCACAATTGCATTCATAAAAGTTCCAAGAGATGATGACTGGCCCAAGGTCATGCCAAGTGGTAGAATCAGGACTAAAATTCAAGCCTTCCACCTTAAGTTCAGCTCTTGGCCTACACCCTGCCCATGTGATCATGCATGAGCCTGTTCAAAGGGGCTTCTGGAGACAGTGGCCCAATCTTAGTTGCTTTGACCTTCCAATGCAGTGATTATAAGAATTCTCAGGACCTCTGGAAATGGGGGAAAGCCAGTTCTGATTTCCAATGGCATATACTTGTGCCCTCATGTGGTACTGAGCAAACCCTGCTTGGGGATGGATTACAGCTTGGGAATACTGCCTCGACTCCAGAGCAGAACTGGTAGCTCCTTGGGATGACAGAGATCTGATGATATTCTTTGGCATTCCCCTTGGCACTAAGCCAGCAGGTATTCAGAAAACATTGACTGGCTGGGTTGGGTGCATGGACAGATGGATGGGGGGATGGACAGACAGCTGGGTGGGTGCATGGACAGATGGATGGGTAGATGGACAGACAGCTGGGTGGGTGCATGGACAGATGGATGGGTAGATGGACAGATGGCTGGGTGGGTGAATGGGGACTCAGACACCTGACTAAATGAGAGGGTGGATGGATGATGAGTGAGTGAATATATGTGTGGGTGGACTGATACAGAGAAAAATGAGAGGCACAGTAGATAGAAATGGAAGTAGATGGAAGGAAGTGAAGAAATGGCTGAATGGAGAGTCGAGGGGGGGTGACAAGATGGGTGGGTAAACGACATGCATGTATGCATCCTTCCATGCACATGCAGGCAGGGTGGATGAGCGGATGGATGAATGAGGAGATGGATGGATGGATGGAAGGACAGATGCATAGATGGGTGGCTTCAGGGAAGGAGTGGCTGAGCAGGAGAAGAATAGGCAGGGAGGAGAATACAAGCCCAAATGCTTGAGGAAGTGAGTGAGTGTGTAAATGAACGGATGGGTAGATGGATGGGTGGATGAATCGGTTGAGGGGATGGATGGATGGGTGGACTAATGAAAACTGCCTGACAGAATAAATGACTATGGACAATCCTACCATACAAATGGGCACCTAATTCTTCTACCAAAAAAAAAAAAAAAGTGCAGTCCTGAAGAGAGGAAGTAGAAATAGACATTTATGAAAGGAAAAGTGAAGGGTCAGGACACAGGATGATGGAGCACTGAGGTCAGGAGGGGAGTGAACACAAGATGCAGGGCCAGAAATCACTCCTCTCGCTAGCTGCTGCGGTTACCTCAAAGACTTCCTCGTCCAGGATCCGAGCACCAAAGATGATCACGCCCCGAGTGTCCAGTACTGGGCGGGCGCTCCGGGGGAGGGGTCGCGTGACTCGCTTCTTACAGTCGATCACGAGGGTGACGGACTGGCCCTTCACAGCCACAGCCACACGGTGCCACCTGGTCATGGGAGCGGGCAGAGGTTCCAGTGACCGACTGGAGGCAGGAGGGTCACAAGGGCCGGGGGGCTGCTGACGCGAAGGCTGACAAGCCAACGGTAACACAGCAGCAGTCAGAGTAGCTACCATCCCCTGAGCGCACAGAGCACGCAGGCACCACGCAGTCACGTTCTCATCTGATTTTCACAATTCTCTTATCCCTATGTTTCAGACATAGAAACCAAGGCGCAAAAAGTCAAGCAGATAGGCATGGCTGAGTCGCGTTGCTATCCACCTGAAACTATCACAACATTGTTAATTGGCTATACTTCAATATAAAATCAAAAGCGTTTTTAAAAAATAAAAATAAATAAAAGAAAAAAATAGTCAAGTAACTTGCCCAAGGTACAAGGTAGTTCTGCGCACAAGGATTTAATCTCTGAAGCCCAAACTCTGGGTTAGAAGAGACTTGACTAAAGTTTGGGCAGTGAGTAAGCGAGTGGTGGCCCAAAGGGATTTCCTAGATTAAGGGGGGAAATTGAAGGCAGGAGGAGAAGGGGACGACAGAGGATGAGATGGTTGGATGGCATCACTGACTCAATGGACATGAGTTTGAGCAAACTCCAAGAGAGGGTGAAGGACAGGGAAGCCTGGAGTGCTGTGGTCAAGGGGTCACAAAGAGTCAGACACGACTGAGCGACTGAAATAACAAGGATTAGGGCGTGGGGGTTCTGGAGGCAGCAACCAGAGGGGAGCTCCTAGGAGACAGGCCAGACAGGCCAGAGGAGTGCAGTGACTTACTTGCCATCTGCCAGGCTGAGGCCTCGGAAGACGGGCTGAGCCGGCGGTTGCGGCCGTCCAGTCTGGTCCTCGTATAGAAAGCGGACGGGCCGGCCGAGCTCCAGGCCCAGCTGCCGGACGCCCTGGGCACTGTAGAGGGTCAGGAGGGGCGCCTGGAGGCCCGGGCGGGTCCGGACCACAGTCAGCAGAGAGAAATCTTTGGGAAAGCCTCCTGGAACACAGACACAGTGGGAGGAAGAGGCAAGGTGAGCCATCAACTCCTTCCCCTCTGATCCCACCCCCCATGGCCTCGCCCGTGGCTCTCCCTACTCCGGCAGGTCACCCATACCTGGAAAGAGCTGACGGGTGGGTGCGCTGAGCTGGGCCGGCCGGGACACTCGGTAGGCCACATCATCTGGACAGATGCCTCTCGCCCTCCGGACACCGTCAGGGAGGGCGGGGAACCTCAGGGCCCGAAGCACGTCCACGGGGGCTGCACCTGGGAGAGTCACGAGGGTCAGAGGGGACCACACTCAGGGGGGCGCGCACAGGGGACTTTGGGGGTTTAGCGATCAGGTTTCTGGGGCTCAAACTCCCTGGAGGACATAAGTCACCTCGCCCTTCCACGCTTCTGAACAAAGCCTGAATGGATGGAAACAAAAGTCACCTGGAAAAAGGCAGCCTGGGCCTGTACTCAGCTCCATGCCCACCACCACTGCTCCACCCAGCCTCAGTCTCCCTGTCTCCATCTCTCAGCCTATGAATCTCTACTCTGTCTTTCTTTTTTTTTAAAGAAAGCCCGGATAACTATTTTAATCAGTTTATTATTTACCTTCTGGCTGTGCCGCTTGGCATGTAGGACCCTATTTTCCCAGCGGGGATCGAACCTGCGCCCCCTGTGTTAGAAGCGCAGTCTTAACCACGGAACCACCAGGGAAGTCTCTCTATTCATCTCTCTCTTCCAACTCTCCACCTGCCTCCCCTTCACATGCTCTGTCTCTCTGACTCTGTCAGCTTCCGTATCTGTTGGTCTCTCTCTCTCCTTGTCTCTTCCATTTTCCTCCGTTTCCCTCACCCTCTACCCATC